>NC_073745.1:209631724-209976724 GCF_029784135.1 Toxorhynchites rutilus septentrionalis | reverse complement strand
CAATCCCATTGTCTGTATATGGTTTAAATTGATGAAAATTGGAAGCATTCCTATTTCCTGATACATTTATTCTGTCCATTTGTGTGCTTTCCCGAACAGAGCTGTCAATAACGAGCAACTTATCGACGAGCAACGAAGGGGAAGTCGTAAGAGTAAAGTCTCCGTGAACAAAGGAAAAGAAGAAGAATGAAGGGGAATATTTGCCTAGAATATAAACAGTGGATCTCGCTGAGGCAAACTTTCATTTTTCGTGAGGAAATCGACTGAATAACATTGTTGCTGGGCGAGCTGGACGGCGAAGGATCGGATGCATTTCTCAAGGCAATGGGGGCGGAGGAGTAATATTATGGATAAAGTAAAGTTTTCCAAGGGCCTTTTTGCAGGTTAGAGACGAGTGAATTGAAGAAGTTTAAAGTCTCAAGCATGGAAGGAAGGCAAATTTTCAGTATCGTTCTGTATTCAAAGCAATGAATATCGCTTGTTCTTCCTTGTTTTGTGTCATCACATGTCTTCGTTTCGGACGACCAAATTACTCACTCGCTGATGTCTCTGGCATTACAATCATTGCATCAAACTTACGCCATTGCCATAATGTTTTGAGCTACACAATTGTGTGCGGAATCATGAAGCGAGACTATCGTCAGCTCACCAAGAAAATAAATGTTCTGGAATTTTGTCAGTGATTTGGTTTCACACGACGGTAGGAAAACTCTCTCCACAAAGGATGACAGCTGAACTTACTAGACTGGCAATATTAACAGAAAGGGCTTCTGTTAGAAAGAGCGTAAAACTGAGATAAGTGTGTGTATATTTAGTTGCTTCCAGCCATCGATATATGGATATATGTGTGCGTACTTGCGTGCTGCATAACCCGTACGTAAAAATAGTGCATCTTCGCTACGCTGAAACCCCATTCGTAATGATAAATATAAACATGAAAGGGAGATAGCGGGAGGGGAATATTTGCGCTAGGGTATTAGTAATGAATCACTTCTGAGGCAAATATTCATGATTTTTCCAAGCAGTTCACATTGTTTGTTTTTCGTCATCATATAGGCTTCGTTGGTGCCTTTGACATTGCATCAATGCATTGAACTGACGCTATGGTGAAGCAGGTGTTAAGGTTGTGCACCAGAAGGTTATTTGAGGAATACCAAGTTATTCAATAAGTTTTAATAAGACATTAATTTATTTGGGTTGGCGTGCAGATAGAGTTTATTTCACTTATTTAGTCACCAAGAAAGTAAATGTCGTTCTGGAGTTGTGTATGTGATTTGGTTTCGCTTACCAGTAGCAAAACTTTCTCCACTGAGATAATACATGCTGCGTCTTGTTTGTACTTACAAACAAGCGACTTGAATAAAAGAACATCGTAGTTCTACGTCAACAATGCGGTCGTGTCTTGGATACAACCTCCCATTTTTTTTTTCCAAAATATATACTTTTATCAAGGCTCATATGGCGTTAGCCTGGCGGGGCCGGGAGTTCAATATTTTGACAATTTTTCTCATTATCTATGTTAGTAATATGTAACCGATTACTCGCGGTCGGCTCGAGGTAAGTATTACAAGTGTTTTCATAATTGGGATGTTGCTGTCTCCAATGCTCTGTACGTGTACCCGACACGGAATACTTCCTATTTGAATGCAGCTGACCATTAATCAGTAGCGCCCCCCTAGTCTGTACCACATATCTAGCGTGGTGCGTCTTTCTCGTCTCGAGGAATCCAGGATAGAATGTTCACTAGCCGGCACAATCATCAGCTCGTGTAGAGTCGTGTCATGAGCGGTTCAACCTTTGGCTCTTGTTGAATGATCAGTGGACTGCATAACCTTCGGCCCGTGTATCTGTAAAGAGTGTGTGTATGTATTGCCGCGTCTAAGTAAAAGTTTATAGATCGGATAGGAGGGATATGAAACAGGGACACAACGAAGAAAACATCATTAAACGTTGACATCGGCGTTTCTGAGGAACAGGTGTAGATGAAGCAGAAGATCAGGGTCACGGCTACCCAAGATATCCCGGACAGGGATATCCGATTGTCTGCCTTGTGCCTTCAATGCTCTGGAAAGCTGAGAGCGGGCAGCATGGAACCGGATACATGACCAGACAATATGCTCGATGTCGTGGTAGCCATCGCCACAATCACAAAGATTGTTTGCTGCAAGCCCAATGCGATAGAGTTGCGCGTTTCGGTTATAGTGATTGGACATAAGCCGAGATATCACGCGAATGAAATCACGACCTACATTCAATCCCTTGAACCATGCATTCGTCGAGACCTGAGGGATAATCGTGTGTATCCAACGACCGACCTTATCTTCACTGCACTTCGTTGCCAACTTAAGGTAGGCTTAGAGTTCCCGTGAACGTGAACGCGGACAAACACTTTTTTGTTAATAATTCATCAGTCCATATATAAAACGCGAGGAAAACATCTTGAAACGATAGGAAGAAACATTTTCTAGTTGAAAAACATGTTTAAACACAATTCATATTGATAAAAGTGGATTAATTCAATATTTCACAACGATTCTGAATTTCCACCGTGGAATCGAGATGTTGGTGAACTCACCATAGTTCACCGACTTCGGTGAGCGTGAACGTGAAAAAAGTGGTGAATAAAGACGTCAAAATATTTCCCCGTTCATGTTCACGTTCGAATGTCCCAAGGCATTTTGAAAATTATTTCACCGTGAACTTAAAAGGATATGTTTAGCAATTCTCAAGTTTTCAATGAAAATTTTGATATGGATGCAATTTCCTTCAATCGGATCTTTGCGCGGGTTGAAAAACTTCGTTGCTTCGGGTTGATTCGTGAACAATTGTATATTTTATCCGAATTACTTTATTGAAGATCGATGTTTATTTACTTCACGTTTACTGCAGAACTTTCAATATGAACGTGAACGTGAACAAAATCATTCTATTCACCACGATTTTTTAAGTTGTTTGTTCGCAATGTAGTTCACCGTGAAATGATCGTACTATTCCACCACCTTGTTTTTTCACGTTCACGGGAACTCTAAACCAGCCTTTACGAGTGAGTACTGACGAGGAATGTGAAAAAATTCGTTAAAAGCAATTTGCCTTTCAAAAAGTGTGCCTTCTGAAGCGCCCACCTTAGCTAGCGAGTCCGCTTTCTCAATCGTACAATGAGAGAGAACCCATGCTGAGGTAATCTTGAATATTTCTTCGACCAAACACTCAATAGATGTCTTATTCTTGTTAGGAAATAAGATGAGCGTTTATCAACTTTCATTGAGTGGATTGCCTCTATTGAGCTGAGACGAAACAAAGATCTATGAGTTTGAAAGAGGCACTGGAATTTCCATTGAAGACGCCGAAACCAGTGGACCCGTTTATGAATGAATCGTCACTAAGAACATTGTATCCAACCTAACTTTCCCATATTTTTCCGAAAATATCGACGGAATAACACTGAAGCGTAGATGATCTGGGGTTCCATGGTTTTTTTTGTCGCGTGGACAAATAAAAAATGACAGAGGAATTGCAAAAGTATGGAAAGCAAACTTGGTTGGAGATGCCTGGTGCAGGATGCACGTCGTGGGTAAGGTACTCATGGTATAGAGATTTTCGAAGTTATCAATCACCAATGGATTCATGATCTTGCAACGGATGAGAAAACTGTAAGTGGGGTAATCCTGCCAAGACTTCGAGACTCATTGTATGCGTCGAATGCAAACAAACATGGTGTTGATAAGTATCAAGGAATTCTAAATTTGTATGTCATTACTAGTAAGAGTTCATATAACGATATATATTATTTCCCAAAACTTGATTTAGAACATGGCTTGGTGGAACAAAATCTTGTAAAATGGATTCGATATACATATTTCAGTAAGGTTGTTGTCATCTTATTTTTATCTTCGTTCGCTACATATGTGTTACGCGAGTCTTTATTCCCTTTAACTTAACTGTTGTTATATAACTCATCAAAAATAGAGCCAACACGAGCTACGGATTCTTCAATAAGAGTTGTTCAACCTGGCCTGGTGTGAATCGAGCGGAAGTAAACGAGAAAGTCAGATCATTATTTCTTTCGCTACCGGCTTGGTGAACGACTCATCATACGGCATATACGCACATTTAAAAGGAAAAGAAAACAATATTATAAAATTGCCTGCTGCTCAAAAGTGACTTCATTGCACTTTGTGAGCTGAGAGCTCGAACGAATAAATTGCATAATGACTTCACTCAAATTACCGATGGTGGATGGTGGCATCATGGAGTGATGCTGTCGAAAAACTCAGACTCAGCTAAGAGTCAATAAACCAAAAATGCAAGTGAAAAAATGCTAGTATGTAAGTGCCATGCATTCCATATTTGTTTTTTTTGTATATGTTTCACATACGAAACTATAAAAATATATATCAATAGTCATAAAAGGCCTGGCCGGGTAAGGGAGTAAAAAGTACTCCAAACCCCCAAAACTGTATAGGATATTAAATAAGAAATTTTGGCGGTTTATTTGAACCTCTATGTGGTTTGATGTAGGATCTATAGTGGCAAACGTACTTTTTATTTATTTCACGTCATCCTCGAGATGACGAGATGACGAGATGAAAAAAATACTGAATGTGCATCTTACTAGGTGTATCAAGGAAAATTTTAAAAAAAAAATTATCAAAAATTTAAGTACTGAAAAAAATATTAATATTTTGAATTTTTTTTTTTGGATTTAGTGATTAGTACTACTCTAATTCATATTTAAATGTGTTCCTACGGTTTTTCTAGATATGAGTGATTTTTTTCAGATTTTTATCAGTGTTGCGCGGTACAAAAACTATTTTTTCTATATTTCCATTATATGGGTTATATGGGTAAGTAATTATGTGGATAAGGGAGTAGAAAGTGCCCTCAAACCAAATCACCAGCTGTATGGAAAATATTGTATATAGTACTAAATAAAACATTTTGGCAGTAATACCATATATTTGAGTCCTTATATGGTACACCATAGGATCTATGGTGAAAAATGCACCTTCTCGTTTTCTTCACGCTGTTCTCAATAGCTTTGAGACAAAAATATAGAAAAAATACTGAAAGTACATCTTACTAAGGTGTATCGATGAATATCTTCGAACAACTTTTGCATCAAAAATGTAATTACGAAAAAAAATTAAATATGCGGTACAAAAAAATTTAATATATTTTCTGGCACTCGAAATTTTGAAAAAAAATATAACTTTGAGACTAATTTTTATTTAAATGCGTTCGTATGTGTCTTTTTCTCTACATGTGGTGCATTTTTTTCCTGAATATTTAAGAGCATTGCGAGACACAAACATAATTTTCTTCATCGTCTGCATTATCATTTTTATTTTCTTGAAATCGATTATTGACGTAGAACTACGTCTTTCGTTAAGGGTGCCAAATTAGAAAACAGGTAACGTTTTTATGAAATAAAGTTAACGTTAATAACTAGTTTTTCCGCGAACGGATTTTGACGATTTACATACCAAACGAATCGAAAATTCCTTAAGATTTGTTTTTTATGCTATATGTTACAAACCCTGGTGTGTAAACGATTTAAATTGATGAAAACTAGAAGCATTTCCATTTTCCCATACATTTGTAATTTGTGAGATTCCCTACCCATGCCGTCTATAACGAGCAACTTATCAGCGATCAACGAAGGGGAATGATTTAAAGTCTCCGTGAACAAAGAATAGAAGAAAAAGAAGAACTATGGGGAATATTTGACTAGAACAAACATATTAGATCTTGCTGAGGGAAGCTTTCAGTATTGTTCTAGATACGAAGCGTTGTTTTTGCGTCATCACATGTCGTCGTTTTGGATTGAGCGGTGGACGCGATAAAATAAGTTACTCGTTACTCGATAAAGTAAGTTATGTCTCTGGAATTGCAATCATTACATCAAACTGACGCCATTCCATTAAGGTTCTGAACTACCGTTCTGAATCATATTTCGGACAGCTTCATATTTCGGACACTTTTTAAAAATAACTTGAAATGCTTAATGCCTTGATGATATAACTTTGAAATTAATATCACTATTGATTCTTTAGCGTAACTCTTGAGTAATATCATCAGTACATTAGGCATTTCAAGTTATTTTTAAAGAGTGTCCGAAATATGAATCTGTCCGAAATATCATTCAGAACGGTACACAATTATGTGGGGAATCATCGAACTAGGCTATCATCGGCTCACCAAGAAAATAATTGTTCGGGATGTGATGTTGTATGTGCTTTGATTTCGCGTGACAGTAACAAAACTATCTCCACCAAGGATGACAGCTAAGCTGATCGAGACCGGAAATATTAATAGAGAAGATCTCTTGAGAAGAAACAAAATAACAGCGTAGTTCTACGTCAACAATGTGGTCGTGTCTTGGACACAACCTCCTATAATTTTTTTATTATAAATTAATAATTTATTATAAAATAATAATAATTTGGATGTTTGTAAGTGTTCTTCTCATTAATCCGAATGATCTTTCCACAAGGACCTTATTTTTTTGACGTAGGATTACGTCTTTCGGGAACATATAGGGGTACAAATTGAAAATCGAAAATCGAGCACATCGTGAAAATTCTCCGATTTCAAACGCTTATTGCTCAGTCATTTTATGATGGATTGATGAGATTTTTGCGTCAATCAATTTTGACACTCCATAGCATTTGTTTACATTGAATAAAATAATATGTGTCATGAAACTAACTATCGAACAATTGAAAAATCTCAACCCCTATCCTAACGGAAATATCCACTTCTGATTGGTCGAAATTGACGACAAATGCGGCGGCTCATGTGCTTACAAATATTGGTCAGTTATTTCCTGATGGAATTACGAGATATTTGCATCAATCGATCTGAGCACTCAATAACAATTCATCACAATGGATAAAATCATATATAATATGAAACTAACTATCAAACAATCGAAAAATCTCCAAACGGAAATATCTCGTTCTGATTGGTCGGAATTGAAGATACGGGGTAATCGTCATTGCAAATACATCAAAGTAAAGGGAACTTTTGCTCCCACCGAAGTGTGTTCCCTAACAGAGACATTAAAACCAAGCTGCCTGGGGGAAATCGGCATTGCAAACACATGCAAGTAGGGGGAGCTATTGTTTCCACCGACATGTATTCCCTAACAGAGATTTCAAATTCAAGGTACCTGGAAGAAATCAGCATATAAATACCCTCGTGGTCGATAGTTTAACAAACGACGCGCACAAATGAATAGTGCTCATTGTAACTAGTGTGGGCATTGCTGATTGCATACGTGCTGGTGAAAAAGATGGGAGCGATGAACGAGTATTTTTTATTTTTGTTCCAATAAGAATCTTTCGATGGATTGGAAGAATTATGTTTCAATCAACTGAATAGAACTTATGTTTGATAGAACATAAATAAAATTTAAATTTTCGGATCTTTTATGTTGGTTGCTTCGTGAAATTTCATATCAATGACCGATCATGCATTTTGAAATTGTATATGGTAGCAGTTGTGTTAAAATGACTTGTAACATGAAACGATTTTTTCTCCTCCCAAGGAAAGTTCATGCGACGAGAAAAATTGAGAAAATGAAGGAGTTCCGTGTCCCGTTGGGTTTAAAGCGAAAATGAAAATGGATTAAATAAATACTCAGAAAGTAAAAATTATAAATTAAATTATCTTTTCCATTTCAAATATATTTTCTCTATAATAAAGTAACGCTTTTTTCTGGTGAGGAAAATTAATAATTGTGATCGACAATGATAATTATTTTATATGAAATGTAATGAGTTTTTTTTCTTCATTTTATCTATACATAACACAGGAGCCATCTCGTTCAGGGCCACAGAGGGCGGCTTTCATCATATCTCATTCCATTTTGGCATCTTCTATCGTGATACGCACCATCCAATGACTAATCACCATCCTTCTATCATCATCATTCGGTTATGAACACTGGTAGTGAACAAACAATACTTAACAACCAGAAAAAACGACCCTTTTCCGGGCCACCGAATCATTATCGAAGAGTTTATCAATGTGATTCTTCAAACATATCCAAAACAACAGATAGCCTAACGGAATCCTACGTCAACTATGCGGTCGTGTCTTGGACACAACCCTCCTGTAACTTTTTTTTCTCACAGATCTCTATCGTACTGCTGACTCCTTTGAATTCGGTAAACCATTTAAATCCGATGTAAAGATAATCTCATATATTTCAAGATATGAAAAAAAAATCTTTGTACAGCACAATGCTTTAAATATACCGACAAAATTTAGACATATAAAAAACAAAATTTAAATAAATATCAGAGTAGTGGGTCTCTAAATTCAAAATAAACCAAAAAAAAATTTTTTCCGCGCAATCCTTTTAAAACTTCAAGAAAAAATTACGCTACATGTGGAAAAAACAATACATACGAACGCATTTGAATAAAAATTAGAGCAAACGTGGGTCTCAAAGTAATATTCCTTTCAAAATTGGCTGAAATGCCTGAAAATATATATATTTTTTTTGTACCGCGAAAAACACTCTGAAAATTCTGAAAAAAATTCACATATACCCAAAATAGACGTAGGAAGAAATTTGAATACAAACTAGAGGAGTACTGAATCGAAGAATAAAAAAAAATTAATTTAAAATTAAAATAAAAATTAATTTAATTTTTTTCAATATTTGATTTGTTTGAAAATATTGATCGATACACCTATCTCCGCCCAGAGAGGTATCTGAGCAGAGTTCCAGAGTTGATAGTAGAGACTGGCTATCCGAAAATGATGTAGAAATGATGAGAACGAATATAGCCATAGCAGGTTTGATCTATACTGATCGATGGTTTATTTGAGACTGACATCTGCTCTGAACATTTCGTGCCTTATTTATACAATTGGCCCATAGCCATTGGAATAGCGTTTGTTTGGATCGCGTCTGGAATATACGCTATAATACAATTGCGCTTTGTATAGCGGGTTCGTTTCCATCTGTTCTCATCTTATGACAATTGCATTATTATTGTTTGTGTGTTGTGATTGTTGTTTTCCTGAAATGTCATAAGTAAGTATTGTACAGAAAATAATATCGCGTAAAATAACAATAAAATATCATTTTTGCAGATGTTTTGATGAGACATCACGAAGTAAGTAACTATATGTATAAATGCACTAATTTGTCTTCCATTGCAGGCGCAGAATTATGTGTTTTAAAATTGTTTATATAACTTTGTCATGTAGCTTTTGTGCTTTGAATAAAGTGTATTATAAAAATAAAATATGTGTTGTTTTTTTCTGGTTTCTGTCTGCCTGGGCCGCAACAACACCTTAGTAAGATGTACTTTCAGTATTTTTTTTTCCATATTTTTGTCTCAAAGCTATTGAGAATGGCGTGAAAAAAACGAGAAGGTGCATTTTTCACCATAGATCCTATGGTGTACCATGTAAGGACTCAAATATATGGTACTACTGCCAAAATTTTCTATTTTGTACTATATACATTATTTTCCATACAGCTGGTGATTTAGTTTGAGGGCACTTTTTACTCCCTTACCCAGCCAGGCCCTTTGGAAATATAAAAAAATATGTTTTTGTACCGCGCAACACTGAAAAAAATCTGAAAAAAATCACACATATCAAGAAAAACCATAGGAACACATTTAAATATGAATTAGAGTAGTACTGAATCACTAAATCCCAAAAAAAATTTCAAAATTTCAATACTTTTTTAGTACTTCCATTTTTGATAAAAAAAATTTCTGATAATGTTTATTGATACTATTCTGTATTTTTTTCAAATTTTTATCTCGAAGCTATTGAGGATGGCGTGAAATAAACGAAAAAGTACGTTTTTTACTATAGATCCTACGTCAAACCACATAGGGGTTCAAATAAACCGCCAAAATTTCTTATTTAATGTCCTATACAATATTTTCCATACAGCTGGTGATTTGGTTTGGGGGCACTTTTTACTCCCTTACCCGGCCAGGCCCTATAATAATCAATTGTAAAGACACTGTGAAATACTGGTAAGCTATTTTGGGAGCGGAGGCGATCTGGCGTAGTGGTAACATCCATGCCTCTCACGCTAAAGGTCACGAGTTCAATTCTCACTCCCGACATTCTTCCAAAAATGGAAGTAAAAGTGACGAACCAGCCTAATGAGTTGAAAATCACTATAATACAGATAAAAAAAAAAATATTTTGGGAGCTATTAAATACTGGTTCAAATTACAAAAAAACGGTTGAACTTTGAATTTCAAAAGTCATAATTTGAAATCCAGATAATATGTTAACACAAATTGAAATTTTAGCATTTCTACCGACTATTTCTAGATCAGCGTTATTACTCTTCCAGGTGAATTGATCGTGAATTGAATAACAAGACGATCATTAGTTGAGGTTGTGATTTACTGCTTTGTTAGAAAAATGCCGGCCTAAAATTCATATCGAACACAAAGTGAAACCAAACTGGTGATTTTAATGTGAAACAAAGCTGTTGAAAAAAATATGAACGGAAGAGTTTCCTGCATCGAACGGCAATGGGTGATGGAAAATGGATATGTTTTATAATCGTAAAACAAAGGAAAAATATTTAGGTCGACAATCAACTTTGTCCGCAATCTCAAATCGATTCGGAATGGAATTTTCTTTTTAAATTTATAAATAGAGCAATTCCACGCTAAATCAACCGATTTTGACGAGACTTACTCCAATATTCCGTAAATCTGTTGACAACTATTCGATAAGGTTGGTGATATGCACAAACTAATAAAAAAGATTCCATAAAAATGTTTACATTTTTAATTTATTTCTATACACGCTTTAATAACTACTGTAATGTTTTAATACTATCGCGGAACTAAGCAAGAATAATACATAAGAGGATTATTAATGAATCTTCTTAATTTGTTGCACAAAACGATAACATGTGACTGACTTCCAAAGCTTACCTTTGGTCAAATATGTAATTTCTCCTCAGCAGATGCCAGGTTTTAGAATTTGTACTTCTGAAAACATAAAACGAGAAAACACGTGAATATCCTCCCCGCAGGCCAATTGGCTGTGAAAGGTGTCCACTTACTAGGACGAGCGCCGCACCGATTGGCACAGTCCAGCTTGTCTATGTTGTGGTATGTGGTCTGATCGGTCCCACAAACCGGATTGTAGTGACTAAGCGTCAGGCAGTTGGACATGCAGGCATAGAAACGTCGTGACCTAGTTGGCGGCTGGGATTCATCCTCCTGCGGATGGTGGTTTGCCGGCAGCGGTATACTAAATGGTTTCAGATCATTGATTTCATCGTTCGGAAAGGTGGTCTGCACCGGCCGGTTGGTAGTGGTCGTTGTACTACCCAGCGGTGGACGGTCTCGTACTAATTATGGGGTTAATAACATTATACGGATCGATTGTAAAATTATAATAGATGATAATTATGGTTCGTACCAAATTTGTTGTTTGATGGGAAGAACGGTTTGAAGGGACTCCGGTGTGATTGCTGTCGCTTCACGCGATTTGCCGCGGACCAAGGAATCCAGACTGCTAGCACCAACGCTGCGAAATGTGAAAATAAATTAATGAAGACAAAACAAAAAACAAGAAATCATAAACTGAACCGAAACCATCAACAATATTAGCTGGCTCATTTAATTAACACAGATTTCGTTTTGATCGGCGTTCGATATTTTGTTTCTGCGGTGACCTAGAGACACATATAACAACTTCAGTTGATTGACACGAATCGATTGTGCATCTAATTAAATCAAACATCAGACCAGTTCTGATGCCATCTAAAGAAGTAACTCTTACTATAGGTTCCGTTAGGAGCAGGAATGCTGGGCGCCAATGCCGACACACCCTTGAACTTGGCCGTAGCAATACCAAACCCCGTGCGGTGATTGGTTCAAAGTTATGAATGAATTAAAATGGTTCGTTTGCGATTTGATTCGTGTTCTGTGCCACGCTATGTAAATGGCTGTGTATACGGCTGCTTCCGAGGTTAATCCGATTATCGGCTGCTTTTATTGAACTATTCCGCCGCGTTCGTTCTGCTCTAATGATTTGCATTGCGGTCGCTGACAGATGTGTCCCCCTCCACTTATTGTTTACGGTTTGCATGCAAATTTATACATTTTGAGATAATTGGAATAGACAGAACTGGATCGAAATGATGCAAAACTTTTATTGTAAAGCTGGCTAATAAACCATGCAATTTGTGTTGCTATGTTTTGGCTTAGGTCAATCATTTGTACTGTAAGCTATATTTCGGCGCACACAAACCTTACATTTTTAAAGTCAATCGAAATATGAAAGATCTGTTTTTTTTTTTTGCAGTTTCGTTTGAATCAGTTATACACAATTAATTTTTCGCAGCATCACTCTCTTGCAAAATTATTTATGGTTCAATATAACCATCCAGGTGTTAAAATAATTTGTGAAAAACGTACACTCTGTCCCACTTCTATAAGACCACCCTGATTCTATATCGTTGCAACACAAACAGTTAGAATTAGATACATTCATATATTGTAGACTGCTTAGAATAAAGTATATTTAAGGTCAATTCCGTTCAAAAAAGTTGTTTGTTTATTTATTGTGCTTAAATATGATAATTTTTGCTGTCCAGTTTCTATAAGACCACTTTAAAATTCATAAGTATTATCAATGAAAAATTCAAAACGATAGGCTGATTTACATGTCAATAATTGGTAACCTTGCCATTTCGACTAATAACCTTGGAAATTCGTGTTGGAATACTATTTACCAAATTTTGCTGAACGGATATTTTTCATTTTTCCGAAATTGCGACCTTGAGTTCTTCAATCGTGGTGGAGCGTTTTCCCTCAGTGTAGATTCTACGACTTTCAACAGGATCCAAGTCTGGAGAGCGAGCCGGCCAGTCCAAAAAATTAGGTTTTTGGTCCTTAATCCATTGCTTAGTATACTTGCTGGTATGAATGGAAGCATTGTTTTGCTTGAATGTGAATTTTTTGTGACTATATCCACGCAAAAACGGTAGAAGAGAGGATTCCAGCACATGTATGTATGTAATCCTTGAATGATGTGAAAGCTATCTTAAGCTTTCCGGTTGCACATATTCCCGCCCAAACCATGCACAAGCCTCCACCAAAATTCCTGGTTGAAAAATACTGTTCCTTCTTCCGTAAATCGCACTAGTACCCGTTGAAACCATCAGGACCATCCAAATTGAACTTGTTTTCGTCAGTGAAGATAACCTATACCTTGAGGAACTCTTCGTTATGGTATATAGCAAATGTATTCTTTTGGAAACATTTTTGTCACAACATACCACGCCCCACTGTTGGTTCATGTGACTTTGGCAAAACTCAGACGTCTTCCGAGGTGAAATGATGTAAGATGAGGAGTTTTAACCTTTTAACCCCTTGTTTGTGAGGATTTTTCACCAAAATTGGATGAATTGTCACCCGAGCAGTTAAGTAGTTGAAATATTGCTTTATTTGCACATGCGATTGTGAGGTATTCGAACCTGTTCTAGCTATTTCCCGCTTATACCGGCCAGGGAGCTTCGATTTATGTGGAACTCTCTTCTTCTTATCGTATCCTTGAGGATTCGCCAAATAATTGACCACTACTTGATTGGATCGCTCAATCCGACGAGAAATTTCTCTGATACGAACATTTTCTTGGTGAAATGCATCGATTTGTTTCTCTTCTCTCTCCGTGAGGACTTTCCCTTCGGCATTTTTCAGACTTAATTGATCAAAACAACTAAAACAACGGAAATGTAACTGTAAAATGTAAATGTCTTATAGGAACTTGACAGTTGAAAGTACGAAAACATACGCTCAGCGCTTGCACACACACACATATGAAAATCATGCAGTTTATGATAGTCACCAATACCTACACACTAAAATATAAATTGAAGCATTGTTTGTTCATAATGACACAAAGCAGCAAGGTCATCACCTGGTCTTATAGAAATTGGACAGAGTGTACATGTACATTTCAAATCTTAAATCCACTTTAAATCGAACCTTGAAATATATCATACTAGCTGACGTTGTTCTGCCATATAAATTAGTTCTAGTGAATATTTTGGTTCAATAGATTACAGAATGCAAAATTCGATCGGGGTGGTTCCGACTTGATAATATTTCAGAATACGGGTGAGTATTTGATCAGTAAAGGGAATGGGAAATTCCGATTTTATTTTCTCAAGGGAAAATTAACTGAACTAAACCAAACTAAGAATGTGTGTATGTGGTAATCCTCGCATTTGCCATTTAACCGAAAACATTCAGTAACGTGTGGGACAGAATGCGTGTAATTTAGTAATAAAGCTCATTAAAGACTTCATTTTTTGTTTGAGCGCATGTGTAATGTCACGTGCATTACGTTTTGGTTTGGCAATAATCAAGGCTGTGTCGACATTGGTCATGATAGCGTCTCGCAAGTAAATGTATTCATCGTCACACCACTTATGTTTATTGTGTCGTAGGAATCGCAGTTCGCTCTATTCCTCTACTTTGGCACTGTGTAGCGGACCGGGTTTCAAAAGACAACCCGGAACCTACGGCCAGCTCGAAGAAGGCTAAGAAGTTAGCGTTCCCACCCGTCCTCCCTTAAGCGATTGGCTAAGGCGCCACCTCTTTCGAGGACCAATCGCCGTGTTCGATTGCCCAGCTAGAGACCTGACACGCAGGCCTAAATTATGTCCTTTTATAAGGATCGGAGAACGGTCGAGCTGTATCAATTCCAGTCAGCGAAGGCTGACAGAAGACACCCGCAGAAAGCTCCAAAAAAATTATCAAACACCTGAGAACCACCCTAAGATCGATGGAAAACCTCTACAGGGTTTTATCATCATAGGCAATGTTCAACACCAATCCACCAGACTGGCACGACCATCTGGGAAACAAAAATGCTGACGACCAGAATTCCAGACATTAACCTCGATACACGGATAACGTGAAATTTTTATGAAAATAAAAATGAACAATCACAGGCTCACATTTATACTAACG
Organism: Toxorhynchites rutilus septentrionalis; assembly: GCF_029784135.1. Lineage (NCBI taxonomy): Eukaryota > Metazoa > Arthropoda > Insecta > Diptera > Culicidae > Toxorhynchites > Toxorhynchites rutilus. The sequence continues at coordinate 209,961,731 of NC_073745.1, read as the reverse complement.
ACTTTTATTCCTAACAAACGACATGACGAAAATCTTTCTAAATGAACTACCGATTTACATTTATACAATTTATTCGTACATTTGTTTCACTTAAACTATGGGGACATCACATGTGCACATGAACAAACATTGGCCGAACAACTTTGGCGATTGAGCTTTCGCCCTGCCCCAGGGAGGTGGGATGGGAAATCTAAGCTCTTAGGTATACTTTCTGGAGTATCTTTTAGTTTACTTTCGATTGTGACCAGTCTTCCATGTTTCACAAAAACACTGCGTCCGGAATAAACATGTCCACGCTGCTGTTCACAGTTTTGTGTTTGAGTACAAACATGATTTTTTCGTAAATAGTCGCGGCAATACATACACACACTCTTTACAGATACACGGGCCGAAGGTTGTGCAGTCCACTGATGATTCAACAAGAGCCAAAGGTTGTACCGCTCATGACAACTCTACACGAGCTGATGATTGCGCCGGCATTCTATCCTGGATTCCTCGAGTCAAAAAAGACGCACCACGCTAGATATGGGGTGCAGACTAGGTGGGGGCCTTGCTGATTAACGGTCAGCTGCATCCCAATAGGAAGTATCCCATGTCGGGCACACGTACAGAGCACTGAAGACTGCAACATCCCAATTATGAGAACACTTGTAATACCAACCTCGAGCCAACCGCGAGTAATCGGTTACATATTACTAACATAGTTGTAAGCAAACATTGTCAAAATATTGAACTCCCGGCCCCGTTAGGCTGACGCCATATGAGCCTTAATAAAAATATATATTTTGGTGCAAGAACTTATAGCCTCTTAGTTCGTGCAATTTTTGAAATGCGAACTAAATTTCAAGTTCGTTTCTGTGAAAAGGTATTCTACGAAGAAATGTTTTGGGATGAATAATTTCTTTCCGTGTATGAAAAGAAACGAAACGAAAGCAATGAATACTGCGACATCGGGTGATATGTCTGTACATGATGTTCTTGAATTATATACATCGTGTTTGTTTTCACATGTCTATTTTTTTTTTTTTTTTATCCAAAATATATATTTTTATTAAGGCTCATATGGCGTCAACCTGACGGGGCCGGGAGTTCAATATTTCGACAATGTTTGCCTTATAACTATGTTAGTAATATGTAACCGATTACTCGCGGTTGGCTCGAGGTTAGTATTACAAGTGTTTTCGTAATTGTGATGTTGCTGTCTTCAATGATCTGTACCTATGCCCGACACGGGATACTTCCTATTGGGATGCAGCTGACCATTAATCAGCAACGCCCCCCTAGTCTGTACCCCATATCTAGCGTGGTGCGTCTTCTCGAGGAATCCAGGATAGAATGGTCACTAGCCGGCGCAATCATCAGCTCGTGTAGAGTTGTCATGAGCGGTACAACCTTTGGCTTTTGTTGAATCATCAGTGGACTGCACAACCTTTGGCCCGTGTATCTGTAAAGAGTGTTTGTATGTATTGCCGCGACTAAGTAAAAGTTTATAGATCGGATAGGAGGGATACGAAACAGGGACACAACGAAGGAAACATCATTAAACGTTGACATCGGCGTTTCTGAGGAACAGGTATAGATGAAGCAGAAGATCAGGATCTCGGCTACCTAAGATATCCCGGACGGGGATATCCGATTGTCTGCCTTTTGCTCTCAGTGCTCTAGAGAGCTGAGAGCGAGCAGCATGGAACCGGATACACGACCAGACAATATGCTCGATGTCGTGGTAGCCATCGCCACAATCACAAAGATTGTTTGCTGCGAGCCCAATGCGATAGAGATGCGCGTTTAGGTTGTAGTGATTGGACATAAGCCGAGATATCACGCGAATGAAATCACGACCGACATTCAATCCCTTAAACCAAGCTTTCGTCGAAACCTTAGGGATAATCGTGTGTAACCAACGACCGAACTCATCTTCACTCCACATGCGCTGCCAACTAACGAGTGTGTCCTGACGAGGAATGTGAAAAAATTCGTTATAAGCAATTTGCCTTTCAAAAAGTGTGCCTTTTGAAGCGCCCACCTTAGCTAGCGAGTCCGCTTTCTCATTCCCCGGAATCGAGCAATGAGAGGGAACCCATGCTAAGGTAATCGTGAATAATTTTTCGACCAAAACACTCAATAGATGTCTTATTCTTGTTAGGAAATAAGATGAGCGTTTATCAACTTTCATTGAGCGGATTGCCTCTATTGAGCTGAGACTGTCTGAAAAAATAAAATAATGGTCGATGGGCAATGTTTCAATGATCCCTAAAGCGTAGTATATCGCACCCAGTTCAGCGACATACACGGAACAAGGATCTTTGAGTTTGAAAGAGGCACTGGAATTTTCATTGAAGATGCCGAAGCCAGTGGACCCGTTTATGCATGAACCGTCAGTAAAGAACATTTTATCAGATCTATCTTTCCCATATTCTGCCGAAAATATCTCCGGAATATAATCGGAGCGTAGATGATCTGGGATTCCATGGATCTTTTGTCGCATGGACAGATCAAAATTGACAGAGGAATTGCAAAAGTATGGGAAGCAAACTTGGTTGGAGATGCCCGGTGAAGGGTGCACTTCATAGGTAAGGTACTCATGGTACAAAGACATAAAACTTGACTGAGGAGTCAGTTGGAGTAGATTTTCGAAGTTATCAATCACCAATGGATTCATGATTTTGCAACGGATGAGAAATCTGTAGGATAATTCTGTTAACCGAAGAGTAAGCGGGGGTACTCCTGCCAAAACTTCGAGACTCATCGTATGTGTCGAATGCAAACACCCCATGGCTATACGCAGGCAACGATATTGTATTCTCTCCAGCTTGAGAATATGAATCCTGGCAGCTGATCGGAAGCAAAAACTGCCATATTCTAACACTGATAATATCGTTGTTTTGTATAACTGAATGAGGTGTCCTGGATGGGCGCCCCACCGTGTCCCGGTTATTGTTTGGAGAAAATTGATTCTTTGCTGGCATTTCTGTTTCAAATACGCAATGTGTATTCCCCAGGTACATTTAGAGTCAAAATATACTCCAAGGTATTTGAAAAACATCGAGTGCCTGATCGCTTTGCCGGATAGGTGAAGCTGAAATTGGGAGGGTTCGTGCTTCCTAGAAAAAACGACCATTTCGGTTTTCTCCGTAGAGAATTCGATACCCAGCTTGAGAGCCCACGTGAACAGGTTGTTCAGGGTATCTTGCAAGGATTTTTGCAGAACGGCGGGATTAGTACCCGTGATGGAAATAACTCCATCGTCTGCAAGTTGTCTCAGCGTGCAGTCTCTAGTTAGACAATCATCTATATCATTGACGTAAAAACTGTACAAGAGGGGGCTCAGGCAGGAGCCTTGTGGTAGGCCCATAAAACTGTAACGAGAAGATTTCGAGCTGCCATGAGAGAAAATCATGTGCTTTTCTGACAGTAAATTGTACAGGAAATTGTTAAGAATTGGTGAAAGTCCACGATTATGAAGCTTCTCTGAGAGAATTTCCATGGAAACTGAATCAAATGCCCCTTTGATATCGAGAAAAACGGAAGCCATTTGTTCTTTGCGAGCAAATGCGATTTGGATTTCAGAAGATAGCAGCGCGAGACAATCATTTGTCCCTCTACCTCGGCGGAAGCCAAACTGCGTATTTGACAGCAAATTGTTCGTTTCGACCCACTTGTCCAAACGAAGTAGAATCATTTTCTCTAACAATTTACGAATACAGGATAACATTGCAATCGGCCTATACGAATTGTGATCGCAAGCCGGCTTGTTGGGTTTTCGTATGGCTATCACTCTCACTTGTCTCCAGTCATGCGGGACTATATTCAGCACCAGAAACTTGTTGAACAAGTTCAGCAAACGCTGTTTTGCCAAGTCGGGAAGATTCTTCAATAAGTTGAATTTAATCTTGTCCGACCCCGGAGCTGAATTGTTACATGAGAGAAGTGCAATTGAGAATTCTACCATCGAAAAATTCTCATAATCGCCTTGGAGCGGAATGTCGCGTACGACGTTTTGTGCAGGAACGGAATCGGGACAAACCTTTCTTGCAAATTTGAAAATCCAACAGTCAGAGTATTCCTCACTTTCATTTGTATGGTTCCAGCCACGCATTCTCCTAGCCGTATTCCAAAGAGTGCTCATAGCTGTCTCCCTTGACAAACCATTGACGAACTTCCGCCAATATCCACGCTTTTTTGCTTTAATCAGACCTTTTAGTTTGGCTTCTAGAGCTTGGTACTTTCGAAACCATTCCACTAATCCAGTTTTCCTGAATTTTTTGAAAGCGGATGATTTTTCAAGGTAGACCTTTGAACACTCCTTGTCCCACCAATGTGATGGAGGACGACGTCGGAAAGTGGTAGCAGGAACACGTTTCTTTTGAGCTTGAAGTGCGCTATCGTAAATCAAACTCGATATAAAGTTATACTCTTCGAGTGGAGGAAGTTCATGCATTGAAACAAGTGCTTCAGATATTATTTCTGCAAATTTTCTCCAGTCAATATTTTTCGTGAGGTCATACGCAATATCGACTGACTCACGAGAACCTGATTCATTGGCGATCGATAAAATTATTGGCAGGTGATCACTACCGTGGGGATCTTGGATTACCTTCCATGTGCAATCCAGGGATAACGAAGAAGAGCAAAGTGATATGTCTAGCATACTTGCCCGTGCAGGAGGGTTGGCTATCCTAGTTGCTTCCCCTGTATTTAAAACTGTCATGTTGAAGTTGTCGCACAGATCATAAATCAACGTGGCACGGTTGTCATCGTAGAGTGATCCCCATGCTGTTCCATGGGAGTTGAAATCACCTAAGATTAACCGCGGCTCCGGCATTGCCTCGATAGTATCAAAGAACTGATGGCGGCCTACCGTAGTTCTGGGAGGGATATATATCGAAGCAATGCAGAGGTCTTTGCCATTGATTTGTGTCTGGCAAGCGACAACTTCAATGCCTGTCATCGATGGGAGAGTGACTCTATAGAAGGATGTCTATGTTTGTGTATCATTGTTCGTGTTGGGGATAGACACTCAACACTAGCGAGAATCATGTTCGAATTCAAACAAAATCATGTAATTTTCACATCGCGTGAACATGTGTAAGTGTTTTTCGGAAGACTGATTGTGACTTAGTGGAGGTACACTGTAAATGTTTCAGTGTGAGTTTTTGAATTTAAATAATTGAATCTGTTTGAATATTTGAATAATTACTAACTATCCTAACCAATAAATAAATAAATAATATTGTAAATAAATAAATTTAGAAATAAATAAACAACACTCAATAAATATGACACCAACAATAAATAAGTAAATAAATAATCTGAAAACATCATACGACGATAACAGTTGTGCCAACTGTTACAACTGCTTACGACATCGTGGAATGACGTTGTCCTGGCCGCATTGGAGGGAGCTCCACAATATTGTTTGTTTTTCCTCCTGTAACCGCATGTTCATACATATTATTTCAAAACGAGAATTCTCGCGTAACTTTTGGAAAGGTCCTAAGTAACAAATGTAAACAAATCGAGTTTATGGATGCACACCATTAGCTCTCAATCATTGAACGCATTGCGAAAACAACCGTTCAAGTATCTATCCTTTTCACCTTTTTATTACCGATACAAAATATGTCCAATATATATGTCCAACGTTTCGGAGGAGTTCGGTAAAAAACACCGTGACCCGAGATTTATATATATTTATATCACAGGGGGTCTCCGTAGCCACTTTGGTTGTGCGTTCGCTTAGCAAGCGATCGATCATGAGTTCAAAACTCAGGGACCTCATTGACCATCTTTGTGTTGTTACAGAATAATTACGTCCACGCAACAATCATCACCTATGGAGATCGATCCACGGTCGAAATAAGATCGATTCATCCATACAACTGCTCTGCTCTGCAAGACGCATCGGGCTGCTGTTCTATGAATAACTCAACAATGATCAATCAACTGTCTCCGCTGTCCGGTCTAACTGGATAATGGAAGAACAGAAGGAAAATACTCTTACGCCTAAATGGCTACTGTGTAAATGTGTACCATATGCAATAATATAGAAGGGAATACTCTAACTCCGAAAAATGGCAACTGTGTAATGTGCTAATTATAGATATGATAAACATGTGACATGTACACGATTAAAATTCGGCTCTGTTACAGCTAAAATGCTAATGAGCCTTAAATAAATAAAAAAAAGGAATAAAAAAAATAGATAGATCATCATATAAAACGCCCACAGCGGAAAAAATACAGTTGTACAGACAGAAACAGAACACATGGTGACGTCGACACGTGTGTTTAACGGCGACAGTGTAATTATAAATATCGGTGGGCAAACAATAGAAAAACTAATTAGATATTTTGGCGTTATTCTAGGATGAAGTAAAAATGTAAATATACAGCCATTCCATGCCAAACCGATATAGCGATTCTCAGATTTCCCTGAAAAGTGGTAGTTTTGTTCTTTATCGCAACATTTTAGATCCGTTTTTTTTATTCGGGTGCCAATTTCAATTTTAGAGTGGTGATTCATTGAAAATATTTTTCCCTTTTTTCGTAAATGACTTTTTTCAAAAATGCATCACTTTTGAACTACTTAACCGATTCCGATGATCGACATATCAAATTGAAGCTAGATAGCTAGTACTTTATTGATTGTATTTGTTTTTCATGGTCTCGGGATCAAGGGCGCAATATTAATTTTTATAATTTTACTTGAAAGCTGAGATTTTTTACACAACGTATCCAAAATCCAGAGAGGTGTTTTTTTTGTTCTTGAGTAATGATTTTTCAAAATTACTCGATTGTCCGAAAAATAATTTTTCCCATTTTTTTCCAAAAATTACTCTACCGTTCTACGCATAGTTGTCCCATGTTGCTTTTTGACAATTTTCACTTTTCTTCGTAAACCGATGTTTTTATGCCTAATCTTCCGGATAAACACAAAAAAAGATATTGTTTGTTCCCAGCTTTTAAAAAAAACAACATCAAGCTCAATTGTCCTGTGTTTATATTCTAAGCATAAATGTAACACCATGTATTTTTTTGTAGATCTATAATATTGGCTGTCAAAAAAGTCCGGCGGTATTTTTTTTGAATTTTCATTTGTTCATAAAATTAGTTACAATCATCTGTTTTAAGTCAAATATGCCCCGTTTTGTTCGATGATTTGTTCCCAACGAGATGCCAACTTCCTAATACCCCTGTTATAGAAGCTCGCTTCCTTATTGGCAAAAAAACTCGGATAGCCAATTTTCACAGGCCTCTTTTGTGGCTAACTTCTGACTACCTAGCTCGCCATGGACAAAAACAGATGGTAGTCACTTGGTGCAAGGTCCGGACTATACGGCGGATGCAAAAGAACCTCCCATCCGAGCTCCCGGAGCTTCTGGCGCGTCACCAAAGAAGTGTGTGGCCTGGCGTTATCCTGATGGAAGACAATGCGGCCTCTGTTTATCAAAGATGGCCTCTTCTTTATGAGTGCTACCTTCAAGCGGTCCAGTTGTTGGCAGTACAGGTCCGAATTGAGCGTTTGGCTATAGGGAAGCAGCTCATAATAGATTATTCCTTGACAATCCCACCAAACGCACATCAGAACCTTCCTGGCCGTTAATGAGGGCTTGGCCACCGTCTGAGCCGCTTCAGCGAGCTTCGACCACGACCGTTTGCGCTTCACGTTGTCGTAAGTGACCCACTTTTCATCGCCAGTCACCATCCGCTTCAGAAACGGGTCGATTTTGTTGCGATTCAGCAGCGATTCACATGCGTCGATACGGTCAAAGATGTTTTTTTGCGTCAACGTGTGTGGCACCCATACATCGAGCTTCTTTGTGAATCAAAGCTTCTTCAAATGGTTAATAACGGTTTGATGACTTATCCTCAGCTCTTAGCCGATGCTACGGCTGCTACTATGCCAGTCTTTCTCGGCTAATTCAGCGATTTTGTCGCAATTTTCGACGACAGGCCTTCCGGAGCGTGGCGCATCTTCGATGACCTCTACACCAGAACGAAAACGTTGAAACCATCGTTGTGCAGTGGAAATTTTATTGGCAGCTTGAGATGCATTTTTGCCTTTGTCATAGTAGTACTGTAAAATATGTCGGATTTTCTCTTTATTTTGCTCCATATTTGCGACACTATAACTCACGAACGACTTAACCAAACAAAACACTGTCAAGGACTATATTATAGCGCGCAAAAATACCTTTCCAACAAGCTATAGTATGTCTCGATACAATGAATACAACTAGAACTACGCGATTACAACGACACCTCGCGGAAATACCGCAGGACTTTTTTGACAGCCTAATATATGAATCGGCTCAAGCACACGACTTTTATGTCACGCTTTCAACAGGTCTAATGCATTCATTTCTGGTTTGGAAGAACGGCCTAAACAAATAAAAAAAAGTTTAACAGAACACGTGTACACCTTGTTAGCGAACGCCTAATAACAATGAGATTTATACTCTGCAAAGGTGTTGCAGATCACGCCCTTCTTCATAAAACGATGTTTTTATGCATAATCATTTGGAAAAACACGAAAAAACTTATTGTTTGTTCGCAGTATATCAAAAAACAACATCAAGTTCAATTGCCCCTTATTGATATTCTAGGCATAACTGTCCCACCATGAATTTTTAATCCCGTAATCAAGCTTGATTGATTCAAATGAGGGGAACGTTTCACGTTTCTATTCAGTTTCAGATTCTCGGAATACTTTTTCTTGCATTCTCAATTAGGGAGCGATATGAATTTAGAGATGCAGATGATTTGTGATGCGTGAACATTATTACGCGTTCAATGTTATTATTCAAATAAGTATGGGCAATTAAAACAGTTTTGTTCGACATTGGATTCACGAATAGACTACTACAATTTGACAAATCCATTTGAAGTATTATATTGCAAAAGACAAAGTTCAAATTTACCTAACGATGTGTATCAACACATCGTTAGAACATTTACAATTAATACCAATACCAATAATAAATAATGAATAATTTATAATAATACCGTAAGGGAAAATTTAAATGAATTCCTTTATTAATCGAATTGATTCGTCGAGAAAAAATATAAAGTAGGAAGTTGCTGATACAGCCAAACTAGCGTTGCCAGAAAGCATTTCATTTTCGGCAGAAACCATGCCATTTCGTGTCCTGAAGCGTCAGATGGGAAAATAAAATCATCTGTACCCCAACGCCTTGAAATGTTTGTATGCATGGAAGCAGACATATCTTTCTTTTTTCTTTTTTCTTTTTTTTTGGGATTGCACCCAAAAATAAAAGTCCAAACGACGTCAACGGGGATTGAACCAAGGCCGGCTGGAATGCAAGGCTGCTTTACACGACTACGCTGTCCACATAGCTAATGATGCCGTTGAGTAAATGCGTGATAATATTGCACCTGATCATAAAATCAGCCATTCCATGCCAAACCGATATAGTGTTTCTCAGATTGTCGTCAAAAGTGGTAGTTTTGTTCTTCATAGCAAATTATTAGAGTTGTAGTTTTTTATTTTTTTGTACGGGTGACCATTTCCATTTTAGGACGGTCCGAAAAATCCATTTCTTCGCATTTTTGCCAAAAATGACTTTTTAAAAAAATTCATAACTTTTGAACCACTGTACCAATTCAGATGTACGACATATAAAATTAAAACCAATTAGCTGGTCTTTTTGGAAATATACTACAGTTGCAGAAAACTTGAATTATGTTTTCGTTATTATTGATTGTATTTGTTTTTTATAGTTTTCATGGTCTCGGGACCAAAGGCGCCATATTTTTTTTTTGAAAGCTGAGATTTTTTTTACGTTGCATATCTCGAAACAAGGGAGGCGTTTTTTTTCGTTTTTGAGTTATTATTTTTCAAAGATAACCGATGGTCCGAAAAATCATTTTTTCCCATTTTTTCCACTACAAAAAATCATAACTTTTGATCTACTGGACCTATTAAGATGATCGACATATCAAATAAGCTAGTCTTGTTTGAGAAAACATTACACTCTGAATAGAAATGGATTTTGTTTTCGTAATTATTGATTATATTTGCTTTCTATAGCTTACATCGTTTCGGGACCAAGAGCGCCATATTTTTTTTATATTTTTTCCTGAGAGCTGAGGTTTTTTCACATAATAAATCCGAATACCAGAGAGGTGTTATTTTTCGTTTTTAAGTTATGATTTTTCAAGGTTAACATGTTTTTAGTTTTCGTTCAATATTTCTATGCGACTAGACTGTATGCATGTGACTATAATCCAATTAATTGGGAAGTGTGTTATTTTTTCAAGAAAGTCTAGCTAGTAGGCTTTAATTTGATATGTCGATCATGAATCGATCTAGTAGTTCAAAAGTAATATATTTTTTTTAAAAAGTCATTTTTGGGAAAAAAGGGAAAAATGATTTTTTGAACCATTGGGTAACTTTGAAAAATCATAACTCAAAAACGAAAAAAACGCCTCCCTGGTTTCGAGATATGTTATGTGAAAAATCATCAGCTTTCCATACAAAAATATAAAAAAATATAGGTCCCGAAACCATGAAAACTAAAAAAAAATAATACAATAAATAATGACAGAACCAAAACCTGAAATTTTTGCAAGCGTAGCATTTTTCCAGGAATGACTAGCTTATAAGCTTTAATTTGATATGTCTAACGTCTAAATCGGTTCAATAGTTCAAAAGTTATGATTTTTTTAAATATGTCATTATTGGAAAAAAAGGGGAAAAAGTCGATAATTCGAATCACCCTAAAATGAAAATATGCACCCTAACAAAAATATTAAAAAATACAGGTCTAATCGTTTGCGATAAAGAACGAACCTACCACTTTTGACGAAAATCTGAGAACTACTATATCGGTTCGACATGGAATGGCTGGATATACAAATTTGCCGGTAATACTGAAAAATATAAAAATCTTTGAAATGATCTGAAAAATATGTACTTTGAGAGTTTGTTAAACTTTAAAAAACTGTGTAACAATATCTATGATTACAATCTCTTTCAACATCTGTAAAACAGTCTAAACAACGGTCATCTACTTCATCCCCTTAAATCATTTTTTTTCAAAGTATGGCTATCGTATGTGCTATCGCTTAGCGTTTTCTCAATATAAATCAGTATCTTAAATGTGTTTACCCTTTAGTAGCTTTAAATTTATTCTTTGAAATTTTCAGTACTATATGATTTATTTGAATGTTTTTTTATTACACAGAAATTATCTTCCTTGTCGATCATCCACCCAAAACACAAAGTACGACTAAATTCTATAATAACAAATCATTACGCTTCCCTGTTGGTAATTGCTACTGTTCGCATATATCCGTAAATGCATATACATTACCATTAGGAAACAACAGTTTCCACAAGTTGCTTTTTATATGACACCAATCGAAGCGCGAACAGTGCGCAGACGATTTAATGCCATGAAACCCCCAGATTGCAGACTAATGACAATCTCCACAAGAGAAGGAAAAAAAATGGCGAGGCGATCATAACGACGGCAAACAATTATCCATCGCGCTTCGATTTCATTTCGAGGAGGCATAATTAAAGCCTTAATCAAAGGCGGAAAAAAGAGCAACCGAATATAAAACTCTTTGTTTGAGCTAACAAATGGATGAGCAGGTGAAAATATAAGATTTCACTTTATCTCTGATGTGCGCATACAGTATTCATACAATTTGAACAAAAAGTAACATCACTTTTGGCGAACACAAAATGCCATTCGATGTGAGGTTTTCCTCGACCATTTGGGAGAGCTAGCAACCGAAAGATCAGCGCGAATCGGAGTTCAACGCCATTATAATCAGCGAGGAAAATGGGCGAATTTGAAGCTTATCTGTCGGCGGGTTTATGGCCCGAAAATAAAGCACGGACCATCAATCAGTCGGTGGTTAATCAGTGCGTAAGGTGATTTGTTGTGGAAAGTGAAGCTACTCAGGCCACCATGAATAATGCAGGTCGTAAGTGTAACGAACTTGCAGATGAATTAGCAACTTTATGATAGGACCACAAAATATATATAATACTTTCACCGTTTAGGTTGAGTTTTTCCAGTGTGCGATTTTGTGTTTTCTGATTAGCTATAATTTGAACAACCGAGTTGCGCAATGCACTATGAGAGCGATTGACAGCGGGGTAAGCCACTAATTGCCGTCAACTTGGGAGGGACAGGGCATGTCTTGCTTGTATATGTTATGCATACTGGGTTGCGGAATATTATCCCGTTGCTAGGTCGCATGCTGTTATCCTCCTGATCCTGACGAACAAACCGTTCGATCAAATATGCTTATTGCGGAAAATGTGTAATTTCATCATCAATACTGACGGATTGATTGATGGACATGACGAAAAGAATCGAATGAGCTGAGGAAAAAAAATCAATGTGTTCAGGTTAAATGCGAGACAACGACACACTCTGCAGCAATTGTTCCATTGTAATTTCAACGAATTCATCTCAAGACAACTCAAATAAAAGTTTGGTTCGGCCATTTCTTCTGCCGATAAGTGTATAAAATTAAGAGTATGGAAAATAAATTTGATTTAATCTTTTTTTTTTAATTTCAGCAAGATATGTTCTGGAAAACATTGCTCTGAAATATAAAAAAGGTGGGTTATGTCTATGATATATTCGCAAAGTTGACGTGGAACTACCGTTGTCTTAGTAAGCCTTTGTATTGTATTGATTAAATTATTAATTAAATGAAACGATTTTCGAATTCAATTGAATTCAACATATTTGCATTGTAAGTAAAAGGTTTGAACTGTTGCCGTGTAAGATCAATTCATGCATTGTAATACATTATGTTCATCGTTACAAGTAAATTTGATGACCGTCCTTTTACGTTTGACATGATGCCTAGGGCTACCAAAATATGTGAACGGAAGAATTGTCGAACGATCATTGTATTAGGCTGTCAAAAAAGTCCTGCGGTATTTCTGCGAGGTGCCGTTGTAAGCGCGTAGTTCTAGTTGTATTCATTGTATCGAGTCATACTATAGCTTGTTGGAAAGGTATTTTTGCGCGCTATAATATAGTCCTTGACAGTGTTTTGTTTGGTTAAGTCGTTCGTGAGTTATAGTGTCGCAAATATGGAGCAAAATAAATCCGACATATTTTACAGTACTACTATGACAAAGGCATCTCAAGCTGCCAATAAAATTTGTGCAGTATATGGACCCGATACAGTTTCCATTTCCACCGCACAACGATGGTTTCAACGTTTTCGTTCTGGTGTAGAGGTCGTCGAAGATGCGCCACGCTCCGGAAGGCCTGTCGTCGATAATTGCGACAAAATCGCTGAATTAGCCGAGAAAGACCGGTATAGTAGCAGCCGTAGCATCGGCCAAGAGCTGGGGATAAGTCATCAAACCGCTATTAACCATTTGAAGAAGTTTGGATTCACAAAGAAGCTCGATGTATGGGTGCCACACACGTTGACGCAAAAAAACATCTTTGACCGTATCGACGCATGTGAATCGCTGCTGAATCGCAACAAAATCGACCCGTTTCTGAAGCGGATGGTGACTGGCGATGAAAAGTGGGTCACTTACGACAACGTGAAGCGCAAACGGTCGTGGTCGAAGCCCGCTGAAGCGGCTCAGACGGTGGCCAAGCCCTCATTAACGGCCAGGAAGGTTCTGCTGTGTTTTTGGTGGGATTGTCAAGGAATAATCTATTATGAGCTGCTTCCCTATGGCCAAACGCTCAATTCGGACCTGTACTGCCAACAACTGGACCGCTTGGAGGTAGCACTCATGAAGAAGAGGCCATCTTTGATAAACAGAGGCCGCATTGTCTTCCATCAGGACAACGCCAGGCCACACACTTCTTTGGTGACGCGCCAGAAGCTCCGGGAGCTCGGATGGGAGGTTCTTTTGCATCCGCCGTATAGTCCGGACCTTGCACCATGTGACTACCACCTGTTTTTGTCCATGGAGAACGAGCTAGGTAGTCAGAAGTTAGCCACAAAAGAGGCCTGTGAAAATTGGCTATCCGAGTTTTTTGCCAATAAGGAAGCGAGCTTCTATAACAGAGGTATTATGAAGTTGGCATCTCGTTGGGAACAAGTCATCGAACAAAACGGCGCATATTTGACTTAAAACAGATGTTAAATTTTATGAACAATTGAAAATTCAAAAAAAAAATACCGCAGGACTTTTTTGACAACCTAATATTTTACGTTTCCCTCTGAAATATTGCATCTCTTATGTTTACGTAGTTCTCGAACCGCGAAAGTTCATTCACCTCTAGTATCTGAAATAACGATTTTCCCAGGCTACTCAGTTTAGAAGTAGTGGTAGTGGGGGCAAATTGGTCATGCGGGGCAAAGTGGTTACCTGCTTGTTTGGTAGTATAACTATGAACTATAGATGTCGTATTGATAGTCACCTCATGTTTGAAGAATTTTGTGGTGGTGGGGTGTGAATTTTTGTTGTCTGTTCATTATCTGTGACCTATTTAGAGAGAGACTTCAACATGAAAAATAAACAGACTCAAGAGTGATCTTGTAACCGACAGACGCGTGTTTAATTTGCTATACCACAAATTGGCGACGAGGTCGGGATTTTCGGCGAATTTGGGGATTGAGTTTGTGTATAAACTAAAGTGGATCTTTTACTGATGTCGAGAGAGCTAGAAGGTACGTATTTAATGGATCTAATAGTCGGAAAACGATAAAAGCAAATCATTCCCAGAAGCTGATTGGCAGCGGCAGTTGGGAGTAAAAGAGACGAACCTATTGTAGTTTGTTCGATAGCTACTGCGCAAGAAGCAGGTTATGGTTTTGCTAAGGCACGGAAAGGTTGCCTGGATTTGCGACACGTAAGCAGGAAGTTATTGCTAAGGCTCATCGGCCTGGATCTGCGACCTGCAAGCAGGAGCTTTGCGACTAGGAAGCAGGAGTTTTGCGACCTGAAGCAGGAGGAAGGATTTTCTCGGATACAACTCGGAAGTTGTCAATAATATGTCGAAGATCGGAGACAGGTAATATGTCTTGTAAATGTTGAGCGAATTTTTGCTCACAAAAATGTTCATTTAAGAATGGACCAAAATAAAGCGTTTGCAAATCTGCCAACGTTCTCTTGTATGGGTATTCCACTCAATGAAAGAAGGAATAAGTGGAATACGTGGAAACTCGGATATGAGATTTGTTTGCGAGCAGCCAAGATCAAAGAGTGCTCTGAGAAAAAGACTTGCTTCTAGCATACGGCGGGTTTGAATTACAAGAGATATTTTTCACTATCCCGGGGGACATTGCGGAGGATAAGGATAAAACGGTTGATCCCTACCAGATTGCTACCGATAAGCTTGACAGTTATTTCGCGCCACAACGTCATGAAGCTCATGAACGTTATCTTTTCTGGGCTATGAAACGGACGAAACGATGGAAAAATTCCTGATGCGAGTGCAGATGCATGCAAACAAGTGCCGTTAGAGAGCTCTGGTACCGCAGTTATCGACAAAATATTACAGTTTGTCCCGATACAGTTGCGTGAGAAATTATTACAATCGTCGGATTTGATATTGGATGAGGTAGTGGAGCAAATCAATGCATATGTGGCTACACGTTCATCGAGTGATCAAATGTCAGGGCAAGTCAAATCAGTACCAGTCAGTACCGACATGGTACAATGCGTTCAAGTGGTCTGCATGCTTTTGGCCAATGATATCATCAAGAGAGTGTCAGAACCAAGGCGTTGGTTTTCGCTATTGGTTATCGTCATAAAGGACAACGGTGACATCACATTGTGCATCGATATGCGACAAGTTAATAAGGCGATCTTGCGAGAAACACATCCTCTTCCAACGATCGAAGATATTCGCTGAAGGTGAATGGTGCGGTATATTTTTCTCGGTTGGCTATATAGGATGCATTTTATCAATTAGAACTGGACGATGAGAGTAAACCGTGACCCACGTTCATAACACACAAAGGTAAGGATAACTTAGAAAATTAATGTTTGTGTGGGGTGCGATCGAAAAAAACACATAAATTTAACTAACAGTGCAGAATGAACTGCTTTGAGCTTACACATATAATTTTTTTCATTCTTTATTTTCATCACTAGGTTTGTTCAGATACAAACGTATGGTTTTTGGAATATCTTTTGCACCGGAGATATTCCAGAAAGTCATCGAGCAAATTTTGTCTGATTGTCCTAATACCACAAACTTCATCGGCGATATTATCATAGTAGGGAAAACTGAAGAGGAGTATGATAGGAGCCTTCAGCGGGTACTAACGAAGTTTCTAGATTATGGCATTCTTTTAAACCAATCGAAATGCGCATTCAAGCTTTCTGATATCGATTTCTTAGGACACCATTTTAATAAGCAAGGTATACTTCCGTCTGAGGATAAAGTTGAAGCAATTCGAAATTTCAGGAATCCGACTACTGGAGAGGAAGTACGGAGCTTTCTGGGATTGGTTAATTATGTTGGCGCCTTTTTCCGGATTTGGCAATTATCTCTTTTCCTTTACGAGAGCTTACAAGGGCCAAAGAACCATTCAAGTGGGGTGTAAATGAACAAAATGCATTTGTAAAACTGGTTGAGCTCATTTCTCAAGTTGAAAATCTATCTCATTTTGATCCTAATCTGAAAACGAGAGTTGTTGCCGATGCATCTCCCGTGGGTCTCGGGCAGTCCTCTTACAGTTTCATGAAGGTACTCCAAAAGTTGTATCGTACTCTAGTAAGAGACTCACGGATACGGAGAAGCGCTACGCCCAAACGGAAAAAGAAGCTTTGGCTCTGGTATGGGCTGTCGAACGATTTCAAATATATCTTTTCGGCATTAGATTTCAATCGGAAACTGATCATAAACCGCTTGAAGCCATATTTTCTCCGGAATTGAAACCGTGTCTTCGCATCGAGCGCTGGGTACTTCGCCTTCAAGCATTTAGTTTTGATGTTGTATATCGCAAAGGAAAAACTAACATTGCAGACCCCTTGTCACACCTGTCGAACGCTGAAGCGAAATCATTCGACCTGGATTGTCATGTCTACGTTCGAAGTGTATTGGAACATGCAGCAGTTTTTTTTCCAAAATATATATTTTATTAAGGCACATGTGGCGTTAGCCTGACGGGGCCGGGAGTCCAATATTTTGACAATTTTTGTCTTACAACTATGTTGTTTAAGGTTTTGGTAAAAAATTTACTACCTGGTAATAAGCTCATACCGCCCTTCAATGCAGCAGTTGATGTGGATGTATTGGAAGTGGCGTCCGGAAATGATTTAGAACTGAGTGGGCTCCGAGAGTTCCTAAATCGTGGCATTTGGAATTATACTTCACATCAAATCAAACCATATCACGCTTTCCGTTACGATTTCGGCAAGGTGGGAGACCTAGTTGTGAGAGGATCTAGATTGACTGTACCGAAATCACTAAGAGATAGAATGTTGAATCTGGCACATGAGGGCCATCCAGGGCGAACTAAAATGCAACAGCGACTTCGACAAAGTTGTTGGTGGCCAGGTATGGAGTTGTTGAGCGGCTAGAGTTGTCGATTCTTGTTCCGGATGTAGGTTAGGAAGTCAACCTGAGCGTCCCGAACCTATGCAACGTCGGAAGTTACCTGAGTCACCATGGATAGATGTGGCAATCGATTTTCTCGGACCGCTACCTTCAGGTGATTACCTACTCGTCATCATTGATTATTTTAGCCGATACAAAGAGGTAGAAGTCCTCAGGAAAATAACTGCATGTGAAACGGCTAATCGTCTGGAAAGCATTTTTGTGAGACTTGGTTATCCCCATACTATTACTCTGGACAATGGGCGTCAATTTGTCAGTAATAAGTTTGATGAATATTGCAAGACTCGGGTAATAGTTCTCAATAGAACAACACCTTACTGGTCTCAAGAGAACGGGGTGGTGGAACGCCAGAATCGTTCTTTGGTGAAACGATTGAAAATCAGTCAAGCTTTGAAAAAGGGTTGGAAGCAAGATCTGTTCGCATACT
The DNA here is from genome assembly GCF_029784135.1 of Toxorhynchites rutilus septentrionalis. NCBI lineage: Eukaryota > Metazoa > Arthropoda > Insecta > Diptera > Culicidae > Toxorhynchites > Toxorhynchites rutilus. The sequence continues at coordinate 209,943,764 of NC_073745.1, read as the reverse complement.
TATCCATGTATTACTCGACACCGCAAAGCACTACAGGAAAGACACCAACCGAATTAATGTATGGAAGGAACATAAGAACCGTCTCTGCAAGACATAACCACAGCGGTTCCACTCACTGATTTTGCTGATCGTGATTAACAAGCCAAGGAAAAAGAGAAAGAGAGAGAAGATGTTAGACGCAGAGCAAAACCTTCAGGTCTGGTAGTAGGTGATAAGGTAAAAAATTTACTACCTGGTAATAAGCTCATACCGACCTTCAATCCTCGGTTATGACAGTCACTGCGAAAGAAGGAGCACGAGTTACAGTTGAAGATAATAATAGGAGAGTTTATCAGAGGAACTGTAGTCACCTTAATAAGCTAGGTTCTGAGCAAAATTATGCAGATAAAGGTAAATCATGCCATTGTTATTTCTGTGTATTTGTTTAAATTTCATTTCAGGCGATGTTCTCAACGTGATGGCACCTGCCGATGATCATCATGGAGTCGAATGTCTACGAAGCTCCGAATTACTTATGGAAAGGCCCGATGAAAGTTCCACAACCGCAGCTGATTTATCAAGTGATCCTGCGTCGCCGCTTCGTCCAGTCCAGTCGTCACCATGCCATCAGAAGGAGGAAGGGCCCGCAGGAACACAAGGATGCCAAATCGTTTCAATGATTGTGTCATGGAGTATTAAATTAAACATTTGAATGTTCTTCAATTCCATCTTTTGAGAAGGGGAGATGTGGTGATACATCTGTTCATTATCTGTGACCTATGTAGAGAGAGACGTCAAGACTGATGAGTGATTTTGTAACCAACAGACGAGCGTTTAATATGCTATACCACAAATTCAATGACTTTTGAGTCACCCTGTACTTCAGTAGAGCTGTCGCATGTCAAAATACATACAAAAACAGAAATTGTTCTCTCGATAGCAATTCGGCCATAGTTCTGTGCGCATGATATCTAAGGAATTTTGTTTGGGGGCAAAGTGGTCATAGGTGAATAACAACTTACAATGTTCTGTTTACTAAAGTTGATATACCGCATCACATTCTGCTCTTGAAGAAGATCCTTTTGTGGCTTTGACCCTGGATAAATATGCCACTCCAACTAAACCAAGCCTCATTATGCGGAACGTTATGTGTTTCTTACTACGTTTTTGTATGCATAAGAAAATTTGAATTTAGACTATAGGTAAACAGGCCAAGCTTATTTCATACATGTACCTACTATATCAAATATGATTGGAACAAATTTGGACGAAAAAACGCATAGATCTATCCCATTTAGTTTGATATGTGCGAGTGACCACTTTGCCCCCACTAGGTGACCACTTTACCTCCAAGCAAAAAATAAGTTCGATTTTTCACCTTTTTATTCTAATGATAAAAAGTGTACTATTTTGAATTTTTATAGTGAAAGCCGTTTGCTATTTTTAAGAACAATGAGTTGAACTATAATATTCTTCAAGAAACGGGAATTGAATCGGTGTGTGGACGCTGGAAATGAACATATTCCTTATGATGACCACTATGCCTCCACTTCCCCTACGTGTTAGGAAAACATTTTCCGGTCTGCACGACGACAAGCGAGTACAAAAGTACTCACAGCTTGCATATATTTGCAAAGTTGCATATATTTGTTTTGCAATCCATCTTGGGAAAACACTTTTCGGTGATAACAAAAATACCCCGGACTTGCATATATTTGCAAAGCAGATTCCCACATGTACATTGATTTTAAAGTCTGTGTTGGGGAACCCGTAAATCAAAACTTGGCAGTTAGGACGTTTAAATAACGCTTGATACTTACAGTTATTCAATTGTTTATCTCATGTAAAATAACATTTTATTAATTGTGATAAACGCCTTGAAATATTTCCTATCAATCGATGCACATCATCTTTTCGATTTATTAAGAAATGTTCGTTTTATAAGCATTCGAAATCATTAATTTTTTTCCTGCATGCTCTGTGTATAGGTTTTCATTTTACCCCCATGCACTCCGATTAGACGAAGTCCCACGTCATGACTAAATCAACATAACATTTTCAGGAAAGTATAGAAAACAGTGCGAATCTTCGCCAGAATAAATTTTTTAAAAGACCGAAACTCAATTAATCAATTGCTAATTTCTATCATAAGAATGAAGTCCCATGAATTTTTTGATGAGAAACTACTTCCATTCTGAAAAAAATACATTATGGAAAGCATTGATTTTTTTTTTTTTTTTAATCCCAACAGTTTATTTTATTAGTCTCATTTAGATTTCAGCTGTAACAGAGCCGAATTCATTCGTGTACGTTTTTTATCTTAAGATAACTTTTGTTGTATATTACACTGTTACCATTTTGAGGCGTAAGAGTATCTATCGATAAGCATTCGTTTTATCCATAACACAGTAGCCGTTTAGGCGAAAGAGAATTCCTATTCTATCGATTCACAACACATGTCGCTTTTTTCGGCGTAAGAATATTGCTATTGTTCGAATGTTCACAGTTGGGCTGTTCACAACGGGACTGTTGATATGAGGCTGATATGATATGATATGAGACCACAAATCAGTTTTTTTTTTTATTTAAATCGTTTATTTTTACAGGCTCAGTTACATAGGTTTAAAGGAGCCGAACTCCTTACTGTATATATACATTTTTCCTTAATTCTAATGTTAATAATATAGGAAACCGATTACTCGCGGTCAACTCGAGTTTAGAAGGGTGACATATTTTCTTCTGGAAAAGGTACAAATCAGTTGTTTTTGAAAAATCGTGAAGTTTGATAGGTTTTGTGTTGGTTTGAGTTCTTGAATCTATGGTCCCTGAACTCGTTCCGGCCACATCTCCGGAACCCTCAGACCGATTCTGATGAAACATCAAAGTTTTCTTTTCAGATGAACCTTGTCACGTTCAATTCGGTTTCAGCCGTTCCCGAGAAAACAGAGCCACAACACTAATTGTCTTGTTAAGAAAAAGCAAGTTTTCATTCATGGTGCTTTTTTGTAAAATTTATTTTTCTCACTTGTTTTAGTAATTGTAATTGTAACTATCTAATAACCGGTTTAACTCGTAAGGAATCAGCTGTGTGTGAATTAATATTTGAAGTGTCTATTATTGTCTTTTTGGTGTGTTGAAAATATATTTTTTGCGATACCTCAAAAATGAAAACGGAAATACTATTCAGAAATAGACAATTTTTTATGCAATTTTATAAACGATTCGATGAGAAGCACTGACGTACTTTTTTAAAATAAAAAAAACTTTTTTAAAAATATGTAAATAGTCCTTGCGATTCGCAATAAGTCACCCAAGAAGTTATTGAAAATGTTAAAGGCTATTTATATCTTTTTTTTTAATTAAAAAAAACTATTTTTAAGAAAAATGAATTTAAATTTTCAAAACATTATTTTTTCAATGATTTTTTTTTAATTTGTTTTATATGTTTGAATGAAAATGAAAATGAAAATATAAATAAATTCCTATATTTCATCCTTCAACCAACATTTTGTAGATCCGCCACATTGTCCTCAGAATAAATTTCATCACGAAATAATAAATTCATAATAAAATTTGTGCGGCAGTGGTGAATACGTGAGTACTTTTTTTTCTTATAAATTCTTTTCACATTTTCATGGCATTTATGCTTTATATTTTTTGTGCTAAAATAACCTGCTCAATTTTCTAAGTGTTCCATAACCCGTGCTCATTTCCAAATGTAATACGGAAAGGAAATAAGACGACATATCAGTTGTGCCTACACTAATTTCTAAACATGACACAGCGAAGTCTTCAACATCATTTTCGAATTTTCTCATTAACATTTCTTATTTTAATTCGCATTTTTGTTGCTCTTTCATGTTGTTTTGATTTAATCTAATTTATCAACAGGAGATTCGAAAAACTCATAATCTGATTTTTCGGAATGATTTCTTCCTCATTCGGGTAAATGTTGCATTCGGATAAATGTCGCATTCGGGTAAATGTGTTTCGGGTAAACGTGTTTCGGGTGAATCGTATTCGGGTGAATGGGACACAACCACGAGAATGAAGAAGGACTTATTAATATCGCGAAGTAATGCTGTCAGAGTCCCATCAACTTCAAATATGATTACATTGGACATCGAATGTCCTGAATTCGTCCGGTTGGTAGATTTTAACATTAGTTGCCTATATTTACATTCTCGAAATATTTTATATGTATACTAGCTATACCCTGCCACGCTTTGCTGAGGCACATTGTGGTTGCATGGTTGAGTTGAATTTTTCATTTTTTTATGTTGCAACAACAATCCTAGATGTGTTTGGTTGTTTTGTATATTGTATCATAGTTTGAGCTCAGTCGGTTCCGTCTTTTTGGAGTTTTTAACGCGCACACAAACGAACAGAAAACTTTTATATATATAGAGATAGATGTTCATGATTTGCCAAACACGTGGAAAAACGATGTTTCCTTCACATAGAACACATATTCATTACTGAATAGTCGATTTTTATTTGAGGCTCAATTTCAAAAACGCACTCTGGTCATATATAAAATTACCTGACTACGTTATGGTGGACAAATTGAGACTACCTGTGCGACTCTTCGTGCCAAAGCCCATGACTTGCAACAAATGCAAGTCAGTTGGTCACACTTCAGATTATTGTGCCAACAAGGAGCGCTGTGCCACTTGCGGAGAGCAACATGAGGGGAAATCCTGCAGTGCGACTGAGCATAAGTGTCCATATTGCGGAGGATCCCCACACGCGCTCTCAGCTTGTGAAACTTACAAGAGTCGCTGGGAGAAACAGAAGCGCTCTTTAAAGGAACGCTCGAAGCGCACTTTAGCGGAAATTTTAAAGGGCGCTTCTTCACTGGCCCAACAACAACAACAACCAATCTCAACACACAATACCTTTTCCACGTTGCCAGTTGATGAAATGGAAGCGGACACAGCTAGCGGGGGCACACCGTTTATTTTCAAAGGGAATCCCCGGCGCAAAAATGTGACCACTCCCAAAGTTCAAGAACAAGTCCCCCCGGTGATACCCCCAGTTAGCTTGCCTAAAAAATCGAGTGCAGCGGACAAGCAAAATCAGGTTCCTCCTGGCTTCCGTGGGAATAGTTCACCTTCGAACGACCCAGCACTCGAGGGGACATCAAAAACCCCAACTGTCCCTGTTTTTCCGTCCAGCTCAACTTCCCAAACGGGATTTATAAAGTTGTCTGACCTTTTGGATCAAATCTTCAAGTGTTTTAATGTTTCCGACTCCATTAGAACCCTTGTCATCTCAATGCTTCCAGTATTAAAGACAATTTTACAGCAATTGATGCAAACATGGCCCCTCCTTGCAATGATTATCTCTCTTGATGTCTAATTTAGATAGAGAGGTCGGAGATATCACTGTTTTTCAGTGGAATTGTCGTAGTCTTATCCCTAAATTGGATACATTCAAATTTTTAATTCATAACTTCAATTGTGATGGTTTTGCTCTGTCCGAAACTTGGCTTTCTTCGCGAGATGATATCTCTTTCCACGATTTTAATATTATACGCTTGGACCGCGATGACAGATACGGAGGGGTACTATTGGGGATCAATAAGTGCCACTCATTTTTTCGAATTGACCTTCCACCTATTGGAGGGATCGAAGTTGTTGCTTGTCATGCAAACATCAGAGGCAAAGACCTCTGTATTGTCAGCTTGTATTGGCCTCCGAGAGCTGCGGTTAGCCGCAAACAACTTGATGACATGTGCTCACTCCTTCCTGAGCCACGATTGATCTTGGGAGACTTCAACTCTCACGGAACTGTCTGGGGGGAACAGTACGACGACAATCGTTCATCGTTGATATATGACCTTTGTAACAGCTTCAATATGACCGTTTTGAATACTGGGGAAACAACACGTGTGCCTAAACCTCCTGCTAACCCGAGTGCTCTTGACCTCTCGCTTTGCTCGAATTCACTATCGTTAGATTGCAAGTGGAATGTAATCCAGGACCCCAACGGTAGTGATCACTTGCCAATCAAAATTTCCATCACCATTGGGTCGAATTCTTCTGAATCTATAAACATGGCATATGACCTCACAAGACACATTGACTGGAAAAAATATTCGGACGCGATTGCTCTAGCCATCAATTCCAGAGATGGTTTACCTCCATTGGAGGAGTATAACTTCATTTCTCGTTTGATCTATGACAGCGCGGTTCGCGCTCAAACGAAACCCATCCCAGGTTCCACTATTCGTCGAAGGCCTCCCAATCCATGGTGGGATAGCATATGTTCCAAGCTTTATGTAGAAAAATCGAATGCATTTAAAGCTTTTCGGAAACGTGGAACCCCTGAAAATTTTCAGACGTATTAGGACCTTGAAAATCAATTTAAAAATATGATCAAAGGGAAAAAACGTGCTTATTGGCGAAATTTCGTGGGAGGTTTGTCACGAGAAACGTCAATGAAAAAATTATGGAAAGTGGCTCGAAACATGAGAAATCGCTCTTCAACGAATGAAAGCGAAGAATATTCACATCGATGGATTTTGAATTTTGCACGGAAGGTTTGTCCTGATTCCGCTCCTGTGCAAAGAATTATTCGAGATATACCACAAGATAGGTGCGATCTTGATTCCGAGTTTTCGATGGTAGAATTCTCTCTTGCTCTCCTTTCATGTAACAATTCTGCTCCGGGATCGGATAGAATTAAGTTCAACTTGCTGAAAAATCTCCCTGATGTGGCGAAACATCGGTTGTTGAACTTATTCAATCGGTTTCTGGAGCAAATATTGTTCCAGATGATTGGAGACAAGTACGAGTTATAGCTATTCAAAAACCCGGAAAACCCGCGTCCGACTTCAATTCGTACCGCCCAATAGCAATGCTGTCTTGTATCCGGAAATTGTTGGAGAAAATGATCTTGTTTCGCCTTGATCGATGGGTTGAAACGAATGGCCTACTCTCAGATACACAATATGGGTTCCGCAGGGGCAAGGGGACGAATGATTGTCTTGCGTTGCTTTCTTCAGAAATTCAAATGGCTTACGCCGAAAGAAAACAAATGGCTTCAGTATTCTTGGACATAAAGGGGGCCTTTGATTCTGTTTCAATAGAGGTTTTGTCAGACAAATTACACTCTCGGGGTCTACCGCCTCTATTGAATAATATGTTATATAACTTGCTTTGTGAGAAACATTTGAACTTTTCTCACGGAGATTCGGCAGTAAGTCGGGTCTCTTACATGGGCCTCCCCCAGGGCTCATGTTTAAGCCCCCTTTTGTACAACTTCTATGTAAGCGACATCGACAATTGCTTTACACAAAATTGCAGCCTAAGACAACTTGCAGATGATGGAGTGGTGTCTGTCGTAGGATCAAACGAATCCGACCTGCAAGGACCCTTACAAGATACTTTGAACAATTTTTCAACCTGGGCCATTGGGCTAGGGATCGAATTCTCCACGGAGAAAACAGAGATGGTGGTTTTTTCTAGGAAGCATAGACCAGCAAAACCAAAGCTTCAACTTTTGGGTAAACCGATCACTCATGCTATGTCATTCAAGTATCTTGGGGTCTGGTTCGACTCCAAATGTACTTGGGGGACCCATATTAGGTATCTGAGTAAAAAATGTCAACAAAGAATAAACTTTCTCCGTACAATTACCGGCACCTGGTGGGGAATTTTATTCTTTAGTCCGCAAAAATACCATCGCTAACTGGCAACGCAAGTGGAATGAAGATGAATTGGGCCGGTGGTTTCACTCGATTATCCCAAAGGTTAGCCTCAAACCGTGGTTCATAAGTCTGGACTTGAGTCGGGACTTTATTCGCACCTTCTCCCGACTCATGTCCAATCACTGTTCGTTAGATGCACTACTCTTCCGTTTCAATCTTGCCAGCAGCAATCTCTGCGTTTGTGGCCAAGGTTATCACGACATCGAGCACGTTGTTTGGTCGTGCGAGGTGTATCTGGTCGCCAGATCGAATTTAGAAAACTCCCTTCGGGCGCGAGGAAGACAGCCCAATGTGCCGGTGAGAGATGTGTTGGCTCGGTTAGACCTTGATTACATGTCCCATATATATGTTTTCCTTAAAGCTATAGATCTTCTTGTGTGATTGTCCCTACATCCTTATACCCTCCTTTCCTTCCTTTGCGGGTAAGTCGTCCCCTTGCTATAAATAGTAGAATAAGTTGAAATGTAAATAAACTATAGATATACGAATAGATTTAAGAATTGAGTGTTCATCAACATTGTTACAATTTCCTTATATCCCATCCTTCTCCTAAAAATATGTCACCCTTCTAAACTCGAGTACACCGCGAGTAATCGGTTTTCCACCTTACTAACCATAGATGTAAGAAAATTGTTTATATATATATATATATAGTTTTAAAAATATATTTAAGAATTCGGCTCCTTTAAACTTAAGTAACTGAGCCTGTAAAAATTAACGAATTAATAAAAAAAAATATATATATAAAATTACCTCTCTTCCAATTTTCCATTTTTTTATGCCGTAATAACACTCCTTGAAGTGGATTGTATATAACTTTGAGCTCAATCGGTTCCGTACTTTTCGAGTTTTTGACGCGTACACAAACGAACAGAACATTTGTATATATATATAGAGATATCAAAGAGACTCCCGTCATCAGCTTACCCAGAAACACGTAAACAAGCCCAAAGAGTACTGGAAGCGTGTTTTGATTATCAACGGATCAAAATTTAGTTTGTTAAACAAAAGGGACATGAAAAAATGGCGAAAAGAAAAAGGAATTAACGGGCTATTTTGGACTGCAACGTGATTAAGGCTGGTATCACAAACAAAGACAATTATTTAGTCTCTTCAGATGGTCTGGAACCAATTAAACCTACACTATGCTAAAATCTTATCGACAGTATACTAAAATGTCTAGGAGGCTAACAGAAGTCATATTTTTTCTAGGTATTGTTGATTACCATTTTTCGTACAATTTATCTATCAAGAATAGAATGTAGACTTCTGTTTTGTCACATCTAACAAACATTCACGTTTTCTTACTAAGCGAACGTTTGTGGGCCCAATCGCAGAACTCTTCATTGTTTGATTACCCTTTGACCTTTCAAAATTTCCTTTTACTATAAATTACCTAGAACTTCTACCAAAACTCGTCATCATAATATAAAATTATTTTGAGACACAATTCTCGTTCTTCAATCTTCTTGTAAATAATATGTTTCTCCGTTACATGGAACATATGTTTGATATAGAAAACAGGGCCCGAAATCTTCGAAGGTGAAAAATGAGGACCGACTCTACTCTCAGTAGCTTCGCTTCGACTAGAACTGCTTCGGCCGTCGCCGGCAACAAAAAGTGACTTGATTAGAAAATGAATTGACTAGCGTTGACTAGCGAGGATGACTGGTGAACTAGTCCAGTCAGTGATTATTTTAACTGACTCGACTAATGAATACAAATCTGCCTCTTCATTCAACTGACTTCAATCCACACTTCCATTTCCCCTGACACTAATTCGGGGCTGTCCACATACCACGTGGACAGAAAAAGCACGATTCTAGACACCCCTCTCCCCCTCCGTGAACAAGCGTGAACATTCTCTATACCCCTCCCCCTGTTGTCCACGTGGACATTTTTCCATTTTTTTGAAAACAAATTTTCTATGCTATGTTTTTAAATTGATAAAAAAGTTGATTAATAGTTTGTCAATAGTAGAGGTTTGTACTCATTTTTTATTTGTGTTCCACCATTGCCCGTGAATTTATTTGTGTAACTTCTTAATTTCGTTCAAGTTATATTTAAGTTGTTATTACGTTATATTACTTTATATTTACGTTATATCAAAGCATCACTTGTGAAAGAAAGAAAAGCTGAGGTGAAATAAAACCTCAGTGGTATAAAAAAATCGATATGGATATCATTACGCTGTTCAAGATATTGAAACGTTGTGGGGTGTTATGTAGTTTTGATTTGGTCAACACCTAAATTGTTCAAGCTAATACACGTTAGTCAGGGCCTAATATCTGATGCAATCCTTCACGCAACTTTGAAATTCCATCATCGCTGAACTTATTTGTTTTTTTTTTTTGTCAAAAAACTCCGCAACGCATGATATCTAATGAGTCGAAATTCTTGTCATTTAATTAGTTTTCCCGTCGGCCTGAACAAATGATAATCTGAAGATGCAATATCTGGGAAATACGGTGGGTGAACAAGCCCATCGCAGCCAATCTCCAGGAATTCTTCGGGGCTGTCAAAGAGACATGAGGTTTGGCATTATTCTGGAAATAATAATACAGAATTGCTTGCCAGTCACTCAGACACAAAGAATGGCTCTCTCCTAGTGGAGACAGGCTCTGAGGACACTTAACGGAGGTCATTTGACTGGCCCAAATATTTTTTTTTTCACTCAACATTGTTGTGAATGCTTAGATTTTGAATCACCAGTCTCGATTTGCTCGAAAACTTTGAGTTTGAAATACGAGCTGATGGGAATACGATCCATTGAATGTTTTTTGGTAGAATAGTTTAGAACCCATACATTGTAGCGTTTTACGTAACCAGACTTCACCAGCTGTCATTAGCATATATACTGTTCAACCCAGATTATCCGCGAGCGGATGATCCGATTTATCAGTGCGAGCTAGGCACTCTTTTGTTTTGTCACGACCTTACAGATGGATAGTTTATCCTATTAACGACCAAGCAGTAATAATCATTTTTTTTTTTAACAAAAATCATCGGTGTGATTTTGATTATTGGCGTTACAGAAACCTCAATCTTTAAGAATTATTTTGAAATGACAAAAAATCGGAAAACCGTCAAACAAAAACATTGGCTAAATCCCACGTTTTTTCCTGTTGGAGGTACAGTCCAATGTTTCTGTGTGATGTGTGATCTTTTATCAAAGTAATACTTAAGAAAAGTTTACATATTTTTTAAATTTATATGGTTTTGTTTTTTGTTAGGTTGTGTTGTGCACTTTCCGCATATAGTTGCTTTATACCGAATTTATACCCCGATAAAGTTATACAAAATTCAATGAAATTGATAGTAGGTGGTGGCCTTACCATATGGTTGCTTTCCAAAGCCATGAGAAATTATCAAAGTTGCTGTTCGATTTTTCGAAAACTTGACCTTAAATTAGTTAATGATTTCTGTAGATGGATAAAACATAGTTCTCATGCTAAAATATTTTTATTTCGTTTTTGTACCCCATTTTTAGTCTATTAACGCGTTATTAGCGATTTTCATTATTCGCGGTGAGCTTGTCAAACTATTCCGCGGATAATCGGAGTTCTACTGTATTTGTAGAAGAAGCTTCATGAGAAGGATTCATGATCAGCGTTTCGATTTGATTATCATTACAGCGCGGACTCGATTATATACAGTCTCCGATTTCTTTTCGCTGTATATAATCGAATCCTGTATATAATCCAGTCAATAAAGAAAAAATAATAATTCGTTTTTTGTGAAAATATATTTAACAATTTTGTAATATAAAAGAAGAATTTAATTTTTGATTCATCCCCTGAAAGTCACAAAATACCTTTTTGACGTAGGATTACGTCTTTTGGGAACATATTTGGACACAAATTGAAAATCGAAAATCGAAAATCGAGCACATCGTGAAAATTGTCCAATTTCAAACGCTTATTGCTCAGTCATTTAATGATGGATTGATGAAATTTTTGCGTCAATCGATTTCGGTACTCCATAATAATTTTTTATGTTGAAGAAAATAATATATGTCATGTAACTAACTATCGAACAATTGAAAAATCTCAACCCTTATCCGAACGGGAATACCCACTTCTGATTGGTCGAAATTGCCTACACATGCGGCGGGTCACTAACAGAGACATTAAAACCAAGCTGCCTGGGGGAATTGGCATTGCAAATACATGAAAGTAGGGGGGGGGGCTTTTGTTCCTACCGACATGTGTCCCCTAACAGAGACATCAAAACCAAGCTGCCTGGGGAAAATCGGCATCGCAAATACATGAAAGTAGGGGGTGCTTTTGTTCCTACCGAAATGTATTCACTAACAGAGACATCAAAACCATACTGCCTGTGGGAAATCGACATTGTAAATACATGAAAGTAGGGGGAGCTTTTGTTCCTACCAAAATGTGTTCCCTAACAGAGACATTAAAACCAAGGTGCCCAGGGGAAATCGGCTTAGCAAAAATACGCATGTTGGGGGCATTTTTATATTGTAAGTAAGGTGATATGATTAATTCCAGCAAATAAAATTTAAATTAGGAACTTTAATGTTGGTTGCTTCGTTAAATTTCATATCAATGACCGATCGTGTATTGTGAAAAATTTAGCACAAGTGTAAGTGTAAATATGTAACATATGTAACGATTTATTTCATATTTCTTAAATAAAAACCAAGGTGTGTTCTCGCTCGAGAACGGGTCGTTTGGTTGAGGCTGTCTGTTTTGTTGTGTTTATTTTCACCCAAAAAAAGTTTATACGGTGAGAAAAATTTGAAAAGTGAAAAAATATTAGAAAAAGTGATTTCCCATATGCTCTACATATAGTATTAGGTGCTGTTAGTCCAATTAAAATTCGCATTGGGTTGAATAAACACTCAAAAAGTGAAAGTTATAAAAGAAAATTATCTTTCCTATTTCAAATATGTTTTCTCTATATTGAAGTAACATGTTTTTAGTGATGAGAAAAATTTATAATTGTGTTCGGTATTGGTAACTATTTTATATTCCATTAGTGAGTTTTTTTTTCATATTTCATTCATACATAACATAGGAGGCATCTCGTCTAGGATCACAGAGGGAGGTTTTCATCATATCTCGTTCCACTTCGGTATCTTTTATCTGATACGCACCATCCAACGACTGTTTACCATCTTTCTGTCATTACTACTCGGTAAACACTGGTGGAGTGAACTAACAATATCCAACAATCAAACAAAATTGCCCTTTTCAGGGCCATCAAATCATTATCAAAGAGTTTAACGATGTAATTCTTCAAACATATTCAAAATTAACAGATAGCCTAACGGAATCCTACGTCAACTATCCGGTCGTGTCTTGGACACAACCCTTCAGTGACTTTTTTTTTATATCGAACTCAGTTACCTCAAACTAGATCTACATTAAAAAGGAAGCTACGGAAAACGATTCTGTTGCTTCCATTTGAAAGATGAGAAAATTGAGTACAGGATATTGAAATAAAACATCTAAATTGATGGATTTTAATAAAATTTTAGAAGTGAAAACTTAAAAGTTAGTAATTTTTAATGTGTTAACAACACATTATATTTCTATCCTGGAAATTCATACTAGAACTTGATTGTTTCTGTCAATTAAATTAAAGCTCTCTAATCGCTCTACAATTTGTTCTTTGACACCCAACTTCTATCTTTCTTTATTTAGCTGCAATATCGATATAAACAATTTTCTGGTGAAAATTCAAGCAAAATCTTCAAAAATCACGATTTTTACTCCACTGTTCATATAATAGCCACTTAAATTTCACCTTAACGTGGAAAGGTTACATTTTTTCTTGAAACAAGTCATATTTGAAATGTAGAAAAAATATTTTTTTTTTGAGACTTTATATAATAGAGTCCAAAATTGTATATAATCAAAACACAATAAAGGGTGTGTAACATCAAATTGCATCACGGAAAAAACGCTGTAGAAATTTATTTTTTAGGAATTATATCTTCAGCTTTCGCTTATAATCAGATAAGAGTGTATAGATCACGTTGGCCATGCTTCACTGTCAATTTTTCGTAAATTTGGAAAAATGTCGTCGAACGAAAAAGAGCGTCGTGAATTAATCCTGTGCACTCATTTCGAGAATCCGGAGTTGTCACATCGGGACATCGGTAAGATGCTGGGAATCGTCCAATCCAAGGTCACCAGAGTACTAAAACGATACTTCGAGAACCTAACCATCGACCGGAAGGTGAAGAACGGCAAAAATGGATGCTCCATCAGTGAAAAAGATCAGAAGCGCGTAGTTAAGCAGTTTAGACGTGATCCGAGAAGTTCGGTCCGGGATGTCGCCAATACGCTGAATTTGTGAAGTTCATTCGTCCAGCGGACCAAGCAGCGAGAGGGCCTGAGTACATACAAGGTTCAGAAGGCTCCTAACCGCGACGAAAGGCAAAACATGATGGGGAAGACGCGAGCCCGGAAGCTGTACGCCGAAATGCTGACGAAGCCGCATTGCCTGGTAATGGACGACGAAACCTACGTCAAAGCGGACTTTCGTTAGCTGCCGGGCCTGTTGTTCTTCTCCGCAGAGGACAAATTCAGCGTTCCGGAGGAGATTCGCAAGCAGAAACTATCCAAGTTTGCCAAAAAGTACATGGTGTGGCAAGCGATCTGCTCTTGCGGAAAGCGGAGCGCCCCCTTCGTGATGACCGGCACGGTAATTGGGCAGGTTTACCTTAAGGAGTGCCTACAGAAGCGCTTACTACAACTATTGAAGCAGCACGAGGGCCCGACCATCTTCTGGCCGGATCTCGCTTCGTGCCACTATTCAAAGGACGTGTTGGAGTGGTACGAAGCCAACGGGGTCACCTTCGTGCCAAAGGAAATGAACCCGCCCAACGCACCGGAGCTTCGCCCAATAGAGAAATATTGGGCGATTATGAAGCAGGCCCTCCGGAAGAACCCACAAAGTTGTCAAATCGGAGGCGGACTTCAAGAGAAAATGGATTTCTGTTCAAAAAAAACTACAACCTGACGTTGTACAGAACCTTATGGACGGGGTAAAGAGGAAGGTGCGAGCATACGGGCTTGGACTCGAAGTATGAATAAAAAGAAAATGCCAAAAGTTGTTTAATAGTTTTTATTTTACTGTCTAAAATTTTAAAAAGGATCGGTCTACTGGGCGAATTTCTACAGCGTTTTTTCCGTGATGCAATTTGATGTGACACACCCTTTAGAACCATTAGAAGCGTCCTTCAGAACGAAGAAGAGCATCGCTGCTAGGAACACTTCTCGAGAGATACAGTTCGTGCATCCATAAAAGCGTTGTTGTTTGTATTCCATTTTCGCATTGGGAGTTTTCATAAGATGAAATCTAAACGGTTTCTACATCAAGAGCGGATGTTGAACCAAAAACTCAATGTAGGAAAACAATGTCGTGTATTTCTTATAACATTCTAACATGCTTTGAAGTGGTCTTCATCCTGTCATCCTTATCCTCTTAAACCAATGGAAATAATTCGATTACTCTCGGTTGATGTGCGTTACTAACAGGATACACATTTTAGAAAAAAATTCAACGATATGAAAAATATGGATTTTCGTCCGGTAAGCTCTATCAGCCAGCTCAATCTTTTTATTGATAAATACCAATAAATTTCTCGGAAATACAGAATAAATTTCATTTACTGCTGAAAAAAAAGTTATTTTTTTCAAATTATGTATTTAACTTGTCCACGTGGACATTATCTATACCCTCTCCCCCCTTACCGTGGACATTTTCGTAACCCTTACCCTCCCTAAAGTTGTCCACGTGGTATGTGGACAGCCCCTTCATACCCGCGCACGCAATATTATTTACGTCCATATAAAGAGGAACGAAAACATGATTTCTGATGCAAAAAAGAAGTAACCCCATCAATGGACGGTTTATTGTCTACCCATCGTGAACTCAAACCAACGAACTTAGACATTTATCAAGTATGCTATAAAGGTCCTCGCGTTAGTATTAGTTAGTATTAGGCGTGCAAAATATCGCACACACAATGCACGTTATTTTATCCGTGTAAGTAATTTTCGTGTACGATACAAAAGAATCTAGCTCACCTGTAGCGTATGTCAATGGGAGAGAGAAAGAAATGAACGAATTCGGTAGAGGGAGATAGCGACTAAACGCCCGACTGGCTGTTTAGTCGTTTTGGCGGAGAGGCTGCGTGAAGAAGCCAAAAGTCATTACTAACTGAGCACTGGAATAGTCAGCCAGATAGTCAGCTGACTATCCTCAGTTGACTATGACTATGCAGAGCCCTGATAGAAAATATAATAAAATAAAGACAGCTTAAATCGGACGATTCCTTCCTCGAATAAGGCCTTAGAGAGGAGGAAGAGTGTCGAACCACCATAGAAACATTTCTTGCGCCCTAAAACCTCCAGTTTTGTATTCTGGTCAGTATTCCTAATCAATCACCAACAGCTATTCAAATTGAATGAAATTCACCTACGACCGTAAACACCCGTTACGCTTAGTATAATTTTTTTTGTGTTGAAGTATTCTTCAATATTGTAAAATATTCATCAATCATCATCAACAACATTCGCCAGGTCATGATCGAGATACCGGTCCAGAGATGCAGAAAGAGATTGAAAATCACACCACAAGAATTGAGTGATTCTTTAAAGGCCCAGTGCAAATCATCTAAAGAAGAAAAACATCCAAATCTCAATATGATGCTGTGATACGTTTTGAGATTGGTTTCCTTTTTTCGGTCGTTTTGCTACAGAAAAAAAAACACAATCTGAGCCTCAAACAAACCGAGCACATAATATTCACATTTTCTCTTCTTGCAGTCTATATGTCACGATGACTTTTAGTTTTAACATAACGGTTCAAACTGAAAATCATCGTGATTTTGCACATGGACCACGGGAGATCGCTATTGAACTGTTTTTGAATCGATTACAATGTTGTTGAATGATTCTGGAGAGCAACCATGCGAATAACTTGCAAAACTTATTCATGGATTTACACGTGGCATTTTCTTCTGTTTCACGAATTATAACATAAATAATAACATAATAACAAAAGTGTACATTGCATGAACATAAAGTTCCACATAATTTCACCATGACTGATAAAACACAGAACCACTCAAACAATTAGCTAACTGTGGTGTATAGAAACCGCTACACGAAACTCAACGAAGGGAAAAACTAAAATAATGACAGCTTCTCACGCTTCTGATTAGCATGAAGTTTGGAAAAATAATACCGCGATGACTTGCCGAAAACATCATTTGCATCAAATGTGTACCATTGTCCAATTATTTATCGGCCTTAATCACGTTTCACAGCTCAGCATACAAACATGGATTAAACACGAGCTGTTCATCAGTTACGATCAATTGTTCCAAGCGGTTCACTGCACAATGCTTCCTCATTATTGTAATGAGGCTATGTAAATAATGTTTTACTCACCCATCACTAATAAAATAAAATTACGCGTTCGATTCATTTTTGGTTTTGTGCAGAAATAAGTCACTACTGGCTATCTTCACTAGCCGCCTTGGCCTGACTTGTAATGCGAAGCCTGTTGTTTCGATTGTGGGTTCAAGTGGAAGAAACAGCTTTGATTTATGTCACCTCTCACCCGTTTGGTTCCAAAACGCAACACTACCTCTCGCTAGGAAAATGTCTCGTTACGAAACCATTTGTTCGCGTCCAGCGCTAGCGAAGGATCAAAATAAACTAATTCTGATCAAACCCGATCGCGACCAAGAAGGCTTCCTTCCTAATGGGCGCAAATGACGAGACGTTAATGACGATCATGACCAGACGCTGAATGCTGCTGAACCGGCTAATCGATCTTGAAGCGGCGGCAACCTCACGCTGCATGCGAACGGTACTGCTGCTGCCGTTCTGAACATTATTTCCGCTCCTGAACGCGGTTTGGTTCGCAGCTAAACCGGTGTCTGCATTAGGCACACACACACGTTTGTGCAAATTCTTGGCCAAACAAAATGGGACAGAGGGCGTCTCGAGTGCATTACGTGATCAGAGGGTGGAATTATCGGTCGGGCTAGCCATGTCCAATACCACACGAGGGCCGAGGTGTGTGTCGTTTTATGCGCCACTAATCCATTTAGAGCCATTGACCCTGATGTTGAACATTGGCGAGTACGATCTGAAGCGCTTACAAATCCAAGTGCTGATGTTTAGACACTGATTGACGGCGGATTACAAGAAATCTCATGTTCTCACATGCGTGCATCTATTTAATTCACTAGTAAACTACTTGTGCAAGGTCAATTTTTTGTTCCATGATTCTTCATGAGTTCTCTATAGTAAAGAACGTCCACATTACCATTCTTTCGCAGTAGATTATTCAGTGACAACTGCATCACCGAAACGGATTAATGGAGAAGTCAATGTCCCAATTTAAATCAATAAAACAACGGCATGTTACAGTTTCGTTTTCGTTCCATCGATTTAATAGTTGCCTTGTTAAGATTATGGTTTATATGGTAACTAATTTGTGTTGGAAGAATAATTTTATGTCGATGTGGTTTCAGTGGTGACCGAGCGAATAGCGATGTTAAACCATGACGGTTGCGGATTTTCAAATACATTTTTCATTGCTGCTATGCTGCTTTTTCATTTGTTTTGATCTTGAAATCTAGAACTGCACGTTATCAATGAATGATATCAATTACTTCGTGGGCTTTGTCGACTTAAACAAGATTCGCTTGTTATTTTACTAAACAGACTCAAATGACATAGAAGTTTTATTGTTGGCAACCTGTTTTGTGAGAACACAGTGTATTGTTTATTGGACCATAATCTGTAATCCCCTGTAAACCTTCTTAAGCTGACCATTAAATACAGATTTCAAACTGTATTAGGTTTGGTTAGGTTAGGTTTAGTTGGTATATGGAATATAATCTGTGTCGATTTCGAATTTCATCCGGTGTCATATTTGCAGAAATCTTTTGTTGCTGCATGTTAAACTCTCATGAATGTAGTTGTAGGTTCATGTAGAGTGCGGTTTCAGGACCTCAGGGGTGGATCAAACATCCTTCGGCGATGAAGAGAAATTGAGTACGGACTAAGTATATTACAGAAAAATGTGATATACGCGATCCTGTGTACTAAACGGTAGAGATTTTGGCATGCTGATAGGTGTTCTGCTCTCCTTCGAGTAATTCCAAATGAAATCGACAAATGACAAAACATGAGTATTTTTGATTCGAATGAAAGTGTGTATTCCGTTTGGGTTAGAGGAAATATAAGTTTTCCACAGCAAGTGAGAATTTTTTGACTCAAGCGTAACTTTTGAAAAGGGCGTATCGATTTGAGTAAGAGAAATCTTTGATAATTTATATCTCAAAAAATATGAGTGGTACCGAAATAGTGTGTTAGAAAGAGTTATAGAGTATTGTTGGCTTAATTTGAAAAAAAAATGAACTGAGAAGAAAAATTAGAACTCTTTTTTTATTTACAAAATAAAATTTTAATTTGCGATATCAAAAAATATGTATTTTTTTATATATTTTTTCAATTTTTTCATATAAAATAGAAGACATTTAAAACTATTTTTGACGAAATTTGTGGAACATCGAATTTTTAGGAATTTCCGAAACTTCGAATTTTTGTATGTTAGAAATCATTCCTAGCCACAAATTATGAATTCTGATTCGATTTAAAACAAAAAAGGTTATAATCAATCTCCATTCTCGAGATATTTGAAAAAATTTCTTTAATTTCTAATTTATAATCTTTTTTATAGTAAATAATCTTTTTTAATATGTTTGTCGTGTTATACCGTCATGTTCATGAAATTTTATGAATTTTCATAAAATTTCCAACAATTTTTTTGATTGATTGAAGAAGGAGATTGATAATAACCTTTTTTGTTTTAAAAAACACCAGAATTCATAATTTGTGATTAAAAATGACTGCTAACATACAAAAACTCGAAGTTTCGAAAATTCCTAAAAATTCGATGTTCCACAAAGTTCGTCAAAAATAGTTTTACCATCTTGGGCACATTTTTTAAATTTTCTACGTGACTTCTTTTTTATATGAAAAAATTGAAAAAAATATAAAAAATACATATTTTTTGATATCGCAAATTAAAATTTTATTTTGTAAATAAAAAAAGAATACTATTTTTTCTTCTCAGTGTATATTTTTTTTCAAATTAAGCCAACAATACTCTATAACTCTTTCTAACACACTATTTCGGTACGACTCATATTTTTTGAGATATAAATTATCAAAGATTTATCTTACTCAAATCGATACGCCCTAAAGTTAAGCTTGAGTCAAAAAATGAACCATGATGATGTATTTGGAAAAGTTGTTGGAAATTATAAGCAAATTCATAAAATTTCATGAACATTACGGTATAACACGACAAACATATTAACCCATTTTGTGCCAAGTGTTCGAAATATCGAACAGCAACAGTAATTTTTCATGTCATTGGAAAGCAACTATATGGTAATGTTTTTGCACCAAAAGATAGCTTAATTTATGAGCTACCACTTACCATCAATTGCTTTAAATTTTGTATAACTTTAATTTGATTCAAAATCAGTATGTCTGGAAGATGTTTTTATTTTCAATGATAAAACCCAATAGAATACTAAAATATTTTAACTTTCCTACAGTATTACTTTGATAAAAGAACACACATTGTGATGTAGGGCAAAAATCATACGATTGAGCCTCCTTCAGAAAAATAACAGCCGGAGAAATTGAGTGTTCGAAAAATCGAACGTTGGCCATAACGAACATTTTTTTTCTGTTGAATCAATACCACCACATTTGACCTCGACAGCACATTCTGGTGCATTTACTTTGGAAGACGGAAGGTTTTTTCGTTTATTTTTACCAAATTAACCAAATATTGTCGAAAAGTTACATTTTTGTCCGTATTAACTTTAGGTGATTGCGGTCCGTAGAATTTCGCGTGTGGAGGAACTGGAGGAAATCATCAGTACGTGGAACGATGATTCTAATGAGATTGCTGGTGTGAATATTCTTCCGCCGGATTCGGTGGGCGATTTCATCGACGAAGAAAACCTAAATAATGTCTCTCTTCAACTGAACAATAAGCTCCCAACCTTCAATGACATTGTTTATTGCAACGGTTATTATTTGCTTTGCCGGTTTTGTAAAATGTTCGATTTTTCGGGAAATGGATAATCGCAAAAAAATAATTCTTAACCATTGACATTCCTTCGACACCAACAATAAAAATAATAGCATTAGGTTTCATTTGAAAGAGAAAGCCTGCCGGTAATAAGTTAAAATTACATACAATAAGAAAGGTCACATCTCACCATAGGTGAATTAATTCAGGTTTATACTTAGAGACTTTCATCCACCTGTGCTGGTTCGTCCCGGAATGTAAAATTATTTCATTTATGGATGCCATATATTTGCTTATTGGAGTGACTTTTAATTCGCAGTATGTTTGTACTTGCAGAAAAAAAGTGCGGGTTTCAGCCAATGTTCGATTTTTCGAACAGTCATTTCTCGGAAAATGGAAGATGGTGAAAAAATTATTCTTGAACATTGGGGTTTCTTTGGCGACAATAATCAAAATTACACCAATGGCTTTCGCCAAAAAAATAATTTTTACGGATTGGTTGTTAATGGGTTAAAAGGGATTATTTACTATGAAAAAGACAATAAATTAGAAATATTTTTTTAAATATTTCGAGAACGGCTACATTTAGAAGGAGATTGATAATAACCTTTTTTGTTTTAAATCACATCAGGATTCATAATTTGTGGCTAAAAATGATTGTGTTAACATACAAAAATTCGAAGTTTCGAAAATTCCTAAAAATTCGATGTTCGACAAAGTTCGTCAAAAATAGTTTTTTAGTAGTTTTCTTGGGCCCATTTTTTTAATTTTCTGCATGACTTCTATTTTGTATGAAAAAATAAAAATAAAAATTAAAAAATATGTATTTTGGAAATTGTAAATTGAATTTTTATTTTGTAAATAAAAATAGAACTAATTTTTTTTCTCAGTGTACATTTTTTTTATATTCAACCATCAATACTCTATAACTCTTTCTAAGACACTATTTCGGTACGACTCATAGTTTTTGAGATATAAATTATCAAAGATTTCCCTTACTAAAATCGATACGCCCTTTTCAAAAGTTACGCTTGAGTCAAAAAATTTCCAATTGCTGTGAAAAACTCATATTTCCTCCAACCCAAACGGAATACACACTTTCATTGGAATCAAAAATACAAGTTTTTAAAATCTGCATTTTAGGACGATTTCATTTGGAATTGCTGCTTCCTGGATTTCTCAGTGCAAACTTCAGAAACATGTTCTTAGAAATTTCTTGTCATTGGATTTCCACATCCTGTTGGCTGAACTCTCTTGGTACAAGTTATAACGGAGCATTTGATCGGGTTTACGCTTATTCTGTTACACTGGACGAATCTTCTGAAATTGACCAAATCCTGCTGCAACAGATGTCAGTCATCGAAAACACGATTCTATTTTTACCCAAGTATAATATTTTCTGAACAAGAATAGCTCATTGGCTTTAATTTGATCATCTGAATTGGTCCAGTAGTTCAAAAGTTACAAATTGTTGTGGTGGAAAAAGGGGTAAAAATCGATTTTTCGGACCATCTGTTAATTTTGAATAATCATAACTCAAGGAACAAAAAATAACGCCTCTCTGATTTTTTGATATGTTATGTAAAAAAACTCAGCTTTAAAGAAAAAAATATGAAAATCTGTAGCTTTGGTCCCGAGGCCATGAAAACTTTGAAAAACGAAATCAATAATGACAAAATCAAACAAAATCTTATGATTGTGGCGATGACTACCACGACATCGAGCATATTGTCTGGTCGTGTGTCCGGTTCCATTCTGCTTGCTCTCAGTTATCTAGAGTACTGAGAGCACAATCGAGCACTAGCCAATTAGCTTGAACTTTGATATGTCGACCATCTAAATCGGTTCAGTACACCCAAAATTGATTTTTAGCTCATGTTTTGTCATCCCGATTTATGACATTAAATGAGACATAACATAACAGAAAATGTCATAATCTTTTTTAATATCTTTTTTAATAATCTTTTTTAATATGTTTGTCGTGTTATACCGTCATGTTCATGAAATTTTATGAATTTTCATAAAATTTCCAACAATTTTTTTGATTGATTGAAGAAGGAGATTGATAATAACCTTTTTTGTTTTAAAAAACACCAGAATTCATAATTTGTGATTAAAAATGACTGCTAACATACAAAAACTCGAAGTTTCGAAAATTCCTAAAAATTCGATGTTCCACAAAGTTCGTCAAAAATAGTTTTACCATCTTGGGCACATTTTTTAAATTTTCTACGTGACTTCTTTTTTATATGAAAAAATTGAAAAAAATATAAAAAATACATATTTTTTGATATCGCAAATTAAAATTTTATTTTGTAAATAAAAAAAGAATACTATTTTTTCTTCTCAGTGTATATTTTTTTTCAAATTAAGCCAACAATACTCTATAACTCTTTCTAACACACTATTTCGGTACGACTCATATTTTTTGAGATATAAATTATCAAAGATTTATCTTACTCAAATCGATACGCCCTAAAGTTAAGCTTGAGTCAAAAAATGAACCATGATGATGTATTTGGAAAAGTTGTTGGAAATTATAAGCAAATTCATAAAATTTCATGAACATTACGGTATAACACGACAAACATATTAACCCATTTTGTGCCAAGTGTTCGAAATATCGAACAGCAACAGTAATTTTTCATGTCATTGGAAAGCAACTATATGGTAATGTTTTTGCACCAAAAGATAGCTTAATTTATGAGCTACCACTTACCATCAATTGCTTTAAATTTTGTATAACTTTAATTTGATTCAAAATCAGTATGTCTGGAAGATGTTTTTATTTTCAATGATAAAACCCAATAGAATACTAAAATATTTTAACTTTCCTACAGTATTACTTTGATAAAAGAACACACATTGTGATGTAGGGCAAAAATCATACGATTGAGCCTCCTTCAGAAAAATAACAGCCGGAGAAATTGAGTGTTCGAAAAATCGAACGTTGGCCATAACGAACATTTTTTTTCTGTTGAATCAATACCACCACATTTGACCTCGACAGCACATTCTGGTGCATTTACTTTGGAAGACGGAAGGTTTTTTCGTTTATTTTTACCAAATTAACCAAATATTGTCGAAAAGTTACATTTTTGTCCGTATTAACTTTAGGTGATTGCGGTCCGTAGAATTTCGCGTGTGGAGGAACTGGAGGAAATCATCAGTACGTGGAACGATGATTCTAATGAGATTGCTGGTGTGAATATTCTTCCGCCGGATTCGGTGGGCGATTTCATCGACGAAGAAAACCTAAATAATGTCTCTCTTCAACTGAACAATAAGCTCCCAACCTTCAATGACATTGTTTATTGCAACGGTTATTATTTGCTTTGCCGGTTTTGTAAAATGTTCGATTTTTCGGGAAATGGATAATCGCAAAAAAATAATTCTTAACCATTGACATTCCTTCGACACCAACAATAAAAATAATAGCATTAGGTTTCATTTGAAAGAGAAAGCCTGCCGGTAATAAGTTAAAATTACATACAATAAGAAAGGTCACATCTCACCATAGGTGAATTAATTCAGGTTTATACTTAGAGACTTTCATCCACCTGTGCTGGTTCGTCCCGGAATGTAAAATTATTTCATTTATGGATGCCATATATTTGCTTATTGGAGTGACTTTTAATTCGCAGTATGTTTGTACTTGCAGAAAAAAAGTGCGGGTTTCAGCCAATGTTCGATTTTTCGAACAGTCATTTCTCGGAAAATGGAAGATGGTGAAAAAATTATTCTTGAACATTGGGGTTTCTTTGGCGACAATAATCAAAATTACACCAATGGCTTTCGCCAAAAAAATAATTTTTACGGATTGGTTGTTAATGGGTTAAAAGGGATTATTTACTATGAAA
The DNA here is from genome assembly GCF_029784135.1 of Toxorhynchites rutilus septentrionalis. Lineage (NCBI taxonomy): Eukaryota > Metazoa > Arthropoda > Insecta > Diptera > Culicidae > Toxorhynchites > Toxorhynchites rutilus. The sequence goes on along the minus strand of NC_073745.1, from coordinate 209,919,101 downwards.
AAGACAATAAATTAGAAATATTTTTTTAAATATTTCGAGAACGGCTACATTTAGAAGGAGATTGATAATAACCTTTTTTGTTTTAAATCACATCAGGATTCATAATTTGTGGCTAAAAATGATTGTGTTAACATACAAAAATTCGAAGTTTCGAAAATTCCTAAAAATTCGATGTTCGACAAAGTTCGTCAAAAATAGTTTTTTAGTAGTTTTCTTGGGCCCATTTTTTTAATTTTCTGCATGACTTCTATTTTGTATGAAAAAATAAAAATAAAAATTAAAAAATATGTATTTTGGAAATTGTAAATTGAATTTTTATTTTGTAAATAAAAATAGAACTAATTTTTTTTTCTCAGTGTACATTTTTTTTATATTCAACCATCAATACTCTATAACTCTTTCTAAGACACTATTTCGGTACGACTCATAGTTTTTGAGATATAAATTATCAAAGATTTCCCTTACTAAAATCGATACGCCCTTTTCAAAAGTTACGCTTGAGTCAAAAAATTTCCAATTGCTGTGAAAAACTCATATTTCCTCCAACCCAAACGGAATACACACTTTCATTGGAATCAAAAATACAAGTTTTTAAAATCTGCATTTTAGGACGATTTCATTTGGAATTGCTGCTTCCTGGATTTCTCAGTGCAAACTTCAGAAACATGTTCTTAGAAATTTCTTGTCATTGGATTTCCACATCCTGTTGGCTGAACTCTCTTGGTACAAGTTATAACGGAGCATTTGATCGGGTTTACGCTTATTCTGTTACACTGGACGAATCTTCTGAAATTGACCAAATCCTGCTGCAACAGATGTCAGTCATCGAAAACACGATTCTATTTTTACCCAAGTATAATATTTTCTGAACAAGAATAGCTCATTGGCTTTAATTTGATCATCTGAATTGGTCCAGTAGTTCAAAAGTTACAAATTGTTGTGGTGGAAAAAGGGGTAAAAATCGATTTTTCGGACCATCTGTTAATTTTGAATAATCATAACTCAAGGAACAAAAAATAACGCCTCTCTGATTTTTTGATATGTTATGTAAAAAAACTCAGCTTTAAAGAAAAAAATATGAAAATCTGTAGCTTTGGTCCCGAGGCCATGAAAACTTTGAAAAACGAAATCAATAATGACAAAATCAAACAAAATCTTATGATTGTGGCGATGACTACCACGACATCGAGCATATTGTCTGGTCGTGTGTCCGGTTCCATTCTGCTTGCTCTCAGTTATCTAGAGTACTGAGAGCACAATCGAGCACTAGCCAATTAGCTTGAACTTTGATATGTCGACCATCTAAATCGGTTCAGTACACCCAAAATTGATTTTTAGCTCATGTTTTGTCATCCCGATTTATGACATTAAATGAGACATAACATAACAGAAAATGTCATAATGTATTGTTTATTAGATTATAGGCTGCAAGCCCGTTATCTTTCTTAAAAACTAAACATGGAAAATAAAACTCATCATAAAAACTAAACATGAAAACAGAAATAAAACACATCATCACTTATACATTTAGTTGACCTCTTAAAAATAATCGTAGTCTTCTTCGAATTTCTTCTGTTGTCATATTTATGGAAATCACTTCTTGCAGCATTTTAAACTCACACATGAATCGAGTTGTAGGTTAGTGCTGGGTGTAATTTCTGGACCTCAGAGGTGGATCAAAAACCCTCCGGCGACGAAGAGAAACGGGGCTGGTGTTAAAATTTATCCGTTCGTAGAGACACGGGCTTCTTATCCGTCCGCTCAATAGTTTACAGAAGAAAGTCATATCCGCGATTCTGTGTCTACTTTTGATAGTATCCATGTCCACTAAACAGCAGAGATCTTCGTATACTGGCAGGTGTTCTCCTCTCCATCCTAAATTCCTCAGCGCAAACTTCAGGAACTTTTTCTGGACATTTTCTAATCTTTGGATATGCAGATCGTATTGCGGTCGCCACACTACACTCGCAAAGTCGAGTTTAGACCGTACAAGGCTAGTGTAGATCCTCAGAATTACATGCGCGTCAGTGAATTCTTGCCCAAAACGACGAGTGAGAGCAAATAGTTGCAGCGCTTCCTTGACTATTCGTTCTAGGTGGAGGTTAAACGTGAGGGATTGATCCATCGTCACGCCTAAGTCACGGACATACTCTACTCGTTGTAGATCTGTACCTCCTAGCCTATAATCGAAAGTTATCGGCTGAACTCTCCTAGTGTAAGTAATAACGGAGCACTTGCTGGGGTTTACACTCAGTCCGTTGCTCTCGACGAATCTCCGAAAATTGACTAAATCTTGCTGAAGAAGATGGCAATCATCGATGTTTTTCACGGGCAGGAAAATCTTCACATCGTCTGCGTATATGAGCACTATTGCTTTGGCTAAACATGATGGTAGTTTATTCATGACCATGAAAAACAGAATAGGCCCCAAATGGCTACCCTGCGGAACACCTGAACTAACACCGAAAGACCTGAATGCGTTGTTGTGCACGTTCACATATTGTGTTCTGCTCTCCATATACGTCCCAATCCATTCGAACATTTTTCCGTGAATGTCGAAATCAGCCACCGCGCGAATTATGCTGCTTATTCCTACTACATCGAATGCCTTGCTCATATCTGTGTATATACAGTCCACCTGATACCCTTTAGATATATAATCCGTGACGGTAGAGCAAAATTCGCATAGGTTCGTCACAACTGACTTTCCTTTTACGAAACCATGTTGTGCTGCTGACACACGGTCGATAATACGTTCATAGAGGCGAGAGTAAACAAGTCGTTCGAATAACTTTGGCATCGCAGACTGGATTGCAACACCACGGTAGTTTTCGACATCTGAACGTGAGCCCTTCTTATGGATTGGAGTAATGTGTGAGATTTTCCACAGTGGCGAGAAGTAGCCGGACGTAAGCGAGTAATTGAATAGAGTAGTCAGGGGTTCGATAAGTTCATCCTTGATTTCTTTCAAAAGTTTTGCGGGGAGTCTATCTGGTCCTGCTAACTTACCCGGGTCCAAATCCGATAGACCTTGATTCACTTCACGGTGCGAGAGAACCAACAGGTCATCGGTCCTGTCAATCGAAGAGTTGACGATTCTCGGTTGGTCATTTTGATGAACGCTCTTGAAATACTCCGCAAAGAGCTCGGCGGTCTCTTGTCCACAAGTTGAAGATCGGTTACCGTAACATATCACGTCCGGAATTCCCCTATTTTTTCGTCTGCTATTCACGAATTTCCAAAACGACTTCGGGTTTTCCTTTATCCCATTCTGGATCCCAGTGATGTACACTTGATACGCTTCTCTGTGTAACACTTTGAACGACCGCAGCAGCTGTTTGTAAGAAGTAACATTTTCCGGATTTCTGTTCTTATGCATTTTTCTCAACGCTTTTCGTTTGTTCTTGAGAACTCGAATAACAGCTGATGAAAACCATTCCGGGTACGGGGTTGTCGATCTCGGGTAGACCCTATTAAAAGGTGCAAACCTTGCGAAAATGGTGAACAGCACGAAATACAGCGACATAACGTTGAAGTCTACACTGTTGCATACAACTGTAGAACATTCGAGTCCGCAGTGAAAAACATCAATTGAGTTAGGAAACTCAAACATTGATGTGGCGTGCTGCCTATAACTTTCTTCATCACGTTCAAAATCAGCTGACGATATGAAGATGTCATTCCACGGAACACTCCTTAGTGCTTCTTTAACCAACGTCGCGTCCATTTAGTTAAGATTTAAGTGCCTCCTGGACTTCTCAACCTCCATTTCGCGCAGTGTAGCAATAGTGATAGTGATTTGCATAGCGAAGTGGTGAATTTCGTGCTTAATAATCGGGTCAGTCACAACAACTTGACATAATTCGGTGTCAGTGGTGAACACCAAATCCAAATATTTATTGTTTTGATTCGGTATATCACAAACTTGCATGACTTGTCATGACTCACAAATACAGGTGAGTATTTGTATAATATACATGGTACAGCAATATAAGATTAATACGAGCGAGCGAAACACAAGACAAAAAAGCTTTCCGCATACTTTGTCACATAAACGGCCCAGGCCGAGATAGATATTGTTCTCTTTCATGCGCTCCTTTTTTACTCTTAGAAAACACTTCCCAACTTCATGTTATAATCAGGTGCAATATTATCACGTATTTGCTGAACAACTGCTGAAGCATAATTAGCCTTGTGGATAGCGTGGTTGTGTAAACTAGCTTTGCATTCCAGCCGACCTTGGTTCGATCCCCATTGACGTCATATGGACTTTTTTTTGGCACAATCCCCAATGAAATGAGAAAAAAAACAGAAAGAGATGTCTGCACACATACATACAAACCATTTTTAAGCTTTTAAAACAGCTCATTATTTGAGCATTTGACTCTCCAGAACACTAAATAGTATAATTTCTGCCAAAGATGAAATGTTTTCTGCCAACGCTAGTTCGGGTGTAGTTCACGAGTAATGAATTTTCGAAAAAAGTCATTTCTGGAAAAAAAAGGGGAAAAAGTTGATCTTTCGGACCACCCTAAAATGGAAATGGTCGCCCTAATGTAAAAATAGAAAAATACTGGTCTAATGTTTTACGGTAAAGAACAAAATTACCACTTTTCACGAAACCGGTACCGTTCTGAATCATATATTTCGGACGCTTAAGGTATTTGATGCAGAGAACAGATCTGAACATTATGCAGATGTATTATTTGGTTAATAATTTCATCAAATTAGTTCAATATGCATTTTAAGCTTTCTATTGTGGTAACTATTTGATTGAAAACATAAAAGATGATCGAATAAAAATGTTTTTCAATTGAAGCGAATTCGAATCAAACTTCGGACATTATTTATCAAAAAAATCAAATTTCGGACACCCTGTTTCCATAACGTTTCTTGTCTTTTTAAGCTCAATTTATATTCCTGTATAATTACTAATGCAATAAGATCATCAAACATGCAAAAATAACAACGACTTGCTCTGTCTAAAAATTTACTGCAACTTCCATGCACACGAAAATGTCTTGAAATTGTCTACAGCCATTGATGGCTTGTAAACTTTTAATACGAGGGTCGTTCAAAAAATAAGTTTCAGTACCTCAGAAATCGCGAAAAAATAAAGTGAGGACAAAAAACAAGGCGATTTTCGAAATCTAAGTTTTATTTTACATTTTTCTACATAATTGCCGTAACGTTCGAGGCATTTTTCATAACGTGGCACGAGTTTTTCTACTCCGAGTGCGAAGTGCGTAGCGTAGCTTAGCTTTTTGAAGTACGATGTAACTGCGTCACGAATTTCTTCAGTGTTATCGAATCGTTGACTGCCGAACGCCTGTTTCATCTCCGTACTATTCTGAGGTTTTGGACCGAAAACTTATTTTTTGAACGACCCTCGTAAAACTTTTACCACTTTTTTTTCGACCTAGGATTACGTCTTTCGGGAACTTATTGGGGTACAAATTGAAAATCGAAAATCGATTACATCGTGAAAATTGTCCAATTTCAAACGCTTATTGCTCATTCATTTCAAAATGGGTTGATGAAATTTTTGCGTCAATCGATTTCGGCACTCCATAACAATTTTTTATATTGAAGAAAATAATAAATGTCATGAAACTAACTATCGAACAATTGAAAAATCTCATCCTCTATCCTAACGGAAATACCCACTTCTGATTGATCGACAGATCGACCCTAACAGAGACATCAAAACCAAATTGCCCGGGGGTAATCGGCATTGCAAATATATGCGAGTCGGAGGTTGCTTCGTGAAATTCTATAACAATGACCTATCGTTTATTGTGAAAAATTTAGCACAAGTGCAAGTGTAAAATTGTATATGGTAGCAGTTGTGTTAAAACTGACTTGATATTTGAAACAATTTATTTTAATATCCTAAAATAAAAAACCAAGGTGTGTTCCCGCTCGAGAACGAGTCGTTTGGTTGAAGCTGTTTGTTTTGTTGTGTTCATATTCACCCAAGAAAAGTTTATACGGCGAGAAAAATTGGAAAAGTGAAGAAATATTATAAAAATGGATTTCCCATATCCTCTACATATAGTATTAGGTGTTGTTAGTCCAATTAAAATTCGTATTGGGTTAAATAGACACTCAGAAACTAAAAATTATAAAAAAATATTCATTTCAAATATGTTTTCTCTATAACGGGTGGTAAATAAAAAATGAGGATTTTTTCAATACCTTTTTGTAACTCAAATAAAGAGCGTAAAATTTTCTTTCTCCAAGAAAATTGCTCTTTGGGCTCCCTAGAAACAGTAGGCGTGTTTGGTTTTGCTAGAATTTAGTCAAAGCAAAGATGGCGTCGAAACAGCACGTGCTCCGCGAACGCATTGTACGGTTCTACGAAACGCATTTGCAGCAAGGAAAAAAGTTCACGGTGGCACATTTTAAGGAAGAAAATGTACCTGTCAGTACGGTATATCGTATCCTGGGTTCCCTGAACGTAGAGCGGAAGGTCGGAAGTGGTCGTCCGGTGACGATAATGACGAAGCAGAGTGACGATAATGACGAAGCATCGTTAAAGAAGCTGTTTGACAACAAGGACGCAACCAGCCTGCGTGACGCCGGTCAGAAATATGGCTGCTCCCACGTATTGATTCAACGGACTCTCAAGATGGAAGGAATCGTCTGCAGGAAGAATACGAGGTCGCCGGAGTACACGGAGGAGCAGATTGAGACGGTTAAATCACAGTGTCGGTAGATGATCAAAAAATGCCGCGGGACGTCTTTCGTTCTGGACGACGAAAGCTATTTTCCGCTGTTCAAAACGCATATTCCAGGAAATGATAATTACTACTCCAGCGACAAGTCATCCACACCGCCTGAAGTGAAATACAAGTTCAAGCACAAGTTTTAAAAAAATGTTATGTTGTACATCGCCATTTCCGACCGGGGCATTTCAAAGCCTTGGTTTGAGCCGAGCGGTCTGGCAATCAACCAACAAATCTATCGAGAAGAGTGCCTCGATAAAATCCTGCTGCCTTTCCTGAACGAGCATCACGCGGATGGGAAGTACGCCTTCTGGCGGGACAAGGCGTCTTCCCATTACGCCAAGAAGACGCTGGCGTATCTTGAGAAGAAAAAGATACCGTTCGTGCCGAAAGATCGTAACCCAACAAACTTGCCTCAGTGCCGCCCAATAGAGGATTTATTTGGCTCACTTAGTGCCCTAGTGTATAAAAACAATTGGAGGGCCAAGGACACGAAGCAACTGACTACAAGAATCCGGAATTGTATCCGGGAAATGGACGTAAGTGCCGTACAACGTTCTTGTGAGAGCATCGCGACAAAGTTGCGTCGAACAGCAGACCACGGCCCTTACTCAAACATTCACTGACATTTTTTTGAAGAAAATACATTATGTATTTAATAAAAAATACTGAAATCGATGAAAAAAAAAATTTTTTATATGTGATTAAAAAAATTCTCATTTTTTATTTAACACCCGTTATTAAAGTAACATGTTTTTACTGATGAGGAAAAATGATGATTGTGTTCGGTATTGGTAATTATCTTATATTACATTGGTGAGTTTTTTTTCTTTATTTCATTCATACATATCACAGGAGGCATCTCGTTTAGGATCACAGAGGGCGGTTTTCAACATATCTCGTTCCACTTCGATATCTTTTATCTGGTACGCACCTTCCAACGACTGTTTACCATGCTTCTGTCATCATCACTCGGTAAACACTGGTGGAGTTAACATACAATACCCAACAAAACGGTCCTTTTCAGGGCCACCAAATCATTATCAAAGAGTTGCACGATGTAATTCTTCAAACATATCCAAAATCAACAGATAGTCTAACGGCATCCTACGTCAACTATGCGGTCGTGTCTCGGACGCAACCCTCCTGTGACTTTTTTTTTAAATTAACTTGAAATAATTTTCAACAACTTCTTTTGTGATAATGATAACCATTTACCCCTTCCTCTATGTTTCCCCAAATGCCTGTCGTTTACTAATGTTTCTTTATGTTGTAGCTTCATGGTTTAAAATATCGTAAGGGTTATATTGCTTAAATGATTACTATATATTTGATTTCAAGTTATCTGTTGTTCAAATTAATAAAATAATTCAAGGTTATCCGTACCAACTCAGTTTCCCTTTTCCTTTCCTCAAGTTTTTGGCGCTTCGTTATTTCAATCAACTTCCTCGCAGGTATGTGCAAAATCGCATCGAAATTCGTTCAACAACACTCATCCACAGATAAAACTCACCCTTCTATTCTCCGTTTATGCCTCACTTCATTCGAGACAGAAAACATTCACCTATCATCTTCGCAAAGGTCATTCTCGATTAGAACGGAAAAAATACTGTCTCGATTCCGCTCATCTATTCTCACAGAATTTTGCATTCCCTCATTTGCTTCTCGGAATGACTTTAGATGGTGATAGGATCAAATTGGAAACTTTTGCTTCAGCCAGTGGGTGTCTCTGTAGAATCATTCGTTTTTCACTCAAATAGCAATCATTGAGCCTCGATCGCGGCAGTAAAATATAGGTAGATAGTTGAAATCGAGTTGTTTCCTGTGCACTATTGCAATGACTTTTTTTTTTGTTTCTAGTATGAAACGATCTGAGCCAACGCACAAGACCATATTAACGCAAGCGGGAAGGTGGAATCATGTGCACTTGAATGCTGGAAAAGAAAAAAGGAAAAGAGTACAAGGGAAAATAAAATCATACATACAAGCAGATTCAGTCTATTTTGACTCACTCGTTATTTTGTTTCGTGCGATCTTTCCAAAGGAGTATTCATTCATTGAATGTTGTTTTCCACGCTTTGTTTTGTTATGTTAACTCTCAGTCCCGATTGAAGATGGTCGGGGAGTGAAAAATGATCAATCGTGCAATCTCACGATTGCTTGTTGCATTCTTTTCACCATGATTATTCCAAACAGATACAAGAGTGATTTCTAATTAGGTGTGGAGAAATGAGCGAATGAACTTTTCCATACTTGCCCAGGACTCGCTTGTGCCCACTGCAGGATTAACGTGAAGCTTACTTTCACTGTGAGTTGATGAGCTGCTAGAATACACGGCAGTATAAGAAGGAATCAACGTTCCTTCTGTTTGAAGTTCATCTAGTTGCACATTGTCCACTAAGTATCCAGAGTCCCTCATATCTATATGCTGATCTATGTTGAAAAACATTAGTATTATTTATACAAGACTTCAAAATTTGTTGGTGCATTATATGAATCTACACTTTGCATCCATAATACGCCTGAAAACTCACATTGTAGTATCACCAATTTCAAGTGTCCGACATATAAATCGTAGGGAAAAAGTTCGATTAGAGTAGGCGATCTGGCGTATTGGTAACATCCATACTTCTCACGCTAAAGATCACGAGTTTAATTCTCACTCCCGACATTCTTCCAAAATGGAAGTAAAGTGACGAACCAGCCAAAAGTGTTGAAAGTCACTGTAATACAGAAAAAAAAGTTCGATTCAAATTCCGGACATTTCCGGATAAGCTTTCATCTAGGAAACAGCGGTAAAATACACATAACAATCGCTAGAAAACTCGGAAGTGGCATATCGGAAAAGACAGCGGGTCCTATAAACATATTTAAGGTCCAAATTGTGCCGGACCGGAATGCAAAGCCGAAGCGCTCAATAATGTACGAAAATTCGTTAACAAAATATGATTGTGTTAGTCATCCCGACCTTTGACGGATCGATCAATCAGTGACGGTAGGTCTGTCATTGGTCGGGTAAGTGAAAATCAGAATAAAAAGTTAATGGGTCCGAGCCCAGGGGCACGGACGAGGTCTTGACATAGAACTGTGATTGTGTGTAGTAATTGCATTTGAATTGAGTTTTTTCATTGTTCAAAATATGTATTTTTTTCTCTTTTGATACAACAAATAAAAAAACCGTTTCCTGTATGAACTTGTATCCTTCAAACAGGTTAGATGAGATAGGGTGGTTCAGTGTACATTTTTGAACCAAAGTTCAAAAATGTACACTAAAATACCATTGAAGTCATTACTACCCTTTTTTCTGTGTATTCAATTATGCAGAAGAAGACGAAGAGAAAGGCATCATGTATCATTTTGAAACACAAGTCTAAATAGTTGAGATCTACATAAATATAAGTCTAAGTCAAATAAATCTATGACTACAGAAATATATTATAGATAAAAATTGGATTTTCTTCTTCGTTTCCACATTGTCCGGAGCATTTGTAATAACTTTATAGCCCGGGGATGTACATTGAGCATTCTATGGCCAAGAGTCCTCTCTTGGGAAGTTCGTATAGCTGCTGCAGTAAGTTGTTCTCATTGGGTGCTAAGTTCTGCTTATGTATAGGCAAGGAAAGGAGAATGGGCATGTGTATTCGTGTAAGTGAAGCGGGTTTCTTAGGAAAACATATATGGAGAGGAAAATATTAAGATCGTGGCTACTCAAGCTATCATAATCTGATATGCGTGAGTATACCCTTTCGATCTTCTAAATCAGGAGTCAGTTAAATTCATTAAATGTATTTTGACGTAGGACTACGTCTAACCGGAAGATATAGGGGGTGAAATGGAAATCTAGGCACTGAACAAGTAGGAAAAAATGCAAGATTTGGAACGCTTATTACTCGAGCATTTCTCAATAGATCGCAAAGGTTTTTGCATCAATTGATAGGAAATATATCTACGCATCTATCATAACGAATAACATTTCATTTTTCTTGAGATAAATAATTAAATAATTGTGAAATATCAAGCATTGTCAAAATGCACTATGTGCCCATTTTTGATTGGTCCATTTTGTGCTCCTCAAATCGTACCGACCAAAACGGGCAACCAGAGCAGCAGCGAAATAGAATGAAGCACGATTGGAAAGGAAAAAGAAAAAAATGAACGAAACATTGGTCGCAGTCTCACACATGCGTAATTCTCGAGCCAGCCAGTCAGCTTAAAAATCCCCGCTCCGCTGCCGCAACGATCATTCTCATTCAAACCGTACACCACATCGGTTCGCATCACAACACATCAACAAACCAACCCAAGCAGCCATGTCTGGACATGGTAAAGGAGGAAAAGTGAAGGGAAAGGCAAAACCCCGCTCGAACCGTGTTGATCTGGAGTTCCCCGCAAGGGTAGCTAGGCCGAGCGCGTTAGTACCAGTGCACCAGTCCACCTAGTCGGCGTTATATAGTTTCGGCCGCCGAAGTGATCGAGTTGGCTGGCAAAGCTGCTCGCGACGATAAGAAAACCCGCATTCGGAACAGAACACATTCGGTTCGGTGGACATCAAGTCAACAGGCAGTTGCAACGAGTGGTGAATGGCAAACGCAATCGCAAAACGGCAGCTGGTAGCAGAAGAAAATAGTTTGTTCTTTATACAATCTGCTTTGGTGGCAAATCCAGAACAAGGCGGCATCGAGGGCGTTCGAAATGGTTTTTTTTCAAAACCACGAGTACAAAGTTTTCTAAATTGGAACCATTCCATAAAACAAGGCGCTTTTCAGGGCCATTAAACCTTCCAAAAAAGAGTTTAGGGAATACAGTTCAATGCTTTCTAAAACATTATCCAAAATAATAATAAAACACAAATTGATTTTTTCTTAATTTGTTTGCCAGGATCTGACGAGTATGTGAATTTGGCAGTTGTTCTGAGCTTATTGATAGTTGGGGACTTTCCTGATTATTCAATTTTCACCAATTCTTAAATTGTTTCCAGATTGAAAGTACAGTAATTTACAATTAGTTCGACATTTAGCTAATTGGACGGACATGTAATGCGACTTATTTAGTTGGACATTTGTGTACATAGAGATCCAAATTATGACCCCACATTGAAAGTCGACACTGTCCACTGTCATCGCAAATGTTCCATTACAGGTTAAAATCGCCTCCAATGCGACACTGAGTGGCGCTTCGGCACGTCGCATTGAATGTAATTTACTGTACAACATGTCACAAAGCTGGATGGGAAGAAATTTTCCAACTGTGAAAGCTGTGGCGAGTGGCAACAAATCGCTTAACAGGAAGGTTTAGCCGAACAAGATGGGGATATCGAGTGATAACAAAACAATAAACTCTTTAGATTGAAGATAATTTTGTGATCCTGAAAAGGACCCTTTTTAGCCTGCATGTGAATCCAACGAGCGAACAAATCGTAATAAATGTATTTTTTGCAATCGCTCCCTTTTAACGCTCATTCGTTCGTCTCGTTGGACTCGCCCCTCTGGCTGAGTCTGCCGATTTGTCTCTATCCTGTGAGTGTGTACCGCTAGAGTATAAAACACGCGGACCCCAAAAAAATATCTTATTTTCTTTCAAACCGTAAACCCGTGTGGTTGTACGGCATCGGCATCGTGGACGTAACAAAGGAGGACAAGTTAAGGAAAGGCAAAGTCTCACTCGAACCGTGCAGGTCTCCAGTTCCCTGTTGGTCGCATTCACTGATTGCTCCGCAAGGGTAACTAGGCCGAACGGATTGGTGCCGGAGCACCAGTATACCTAACAGCGATTATAGAGTTTCGGTCGTCGGAGTGCTCGAGTTGGCTTGCAAAGCTGCTCACGACAATCAGAAAACCCGCATCAAGAACAGAGCAGCTTCGGTTCGGCGCTCGTCAAGGCAACAATTAGTTTCAGTGAGTGGCAAAGTGTTTCTCCGGCACGTCGCATTAAATGTAATTTACTGAACAATATGTCACAAGCTGGATGGGAATAAATTTTCCAACTGTGAAAGCTGTGGCGAGTGGCAAACGCAATAGCTAAACAGGAAGGTTTAACCGAACAAGATGGGAATATCGAGTGATAACAAAAACACAACACCAAAGGTTCTTTTCAGAACCATCAACATATTCATAAAGAGTAAACAGTAAACTAATCCATTTTTCAGGTAGATAGGTAGGTATTCACGTAGGAGAAGGAAATAAAACAATATATTTATAATATATATTTAACAAAAGCTGTCCCCTTTGTATAGTCCTACGTCACTCCGGTTATGTCCCCGACATTACCCACCCGACTTTTTTTACATAACCAAACAACATGCTCGATATTGACATCCTGGACCACAATTACATAAATTGTTAGTAGCAAGACCTACACGATAAAAACGTAAATTGGGCACGAATCGATTGGGCAACATACAATATAATAACTGATAAATGCCTATTATCGGTAAACAGAGAATAATTCATTTTACGCATCAATTTGCATTGTGAACTAACGCCCGAATTTAGGCAAAAAGAGTGCCCCGGAAAAATGTTACATCAGGAAGCCGAAATTCTACAGAAGGTTCTTTGCTTGACAAACAATCTACAGTTGTGGACTGAAAAACGGAATATTAGTTACTTTTGGGACATTACTGTTACATTGAACAATGAAAAAAAGGAATGTTTCAACCCCAACACAATTTTCGTGTCCGGATTTGTACGTGTTCAAACTTTAGAATTTGATTTAATTTGATAAAATAATGTTGAAAAGGATAAAGCCAACTTAGGAAAGTGTATGCTACAAAAAAAAATTAAACAAAAGAAATGTTGCAATGTTATGAATATGCTGAATGCAAATCATGCATACAACTACAAACAAATTAATGCAAGTCCAAACAAATGCCTTGTTTTGATGCGCTGTGCTGACCAAAGAAAAATAATTATATAATCGATGCGCCAAACACATAAACGGAAACAACGGTTATAAAAAGTCGCGCATCTTTTTTCTCATTTAACAGTATCCCTTGTATCACTACAGGTCGACAAAAAAGATTACCGAATATCGATAATGAGAACGAAAGGTATCTGTGATGCAAACATACACACACACTCTTTATAATGACTTCGCAAATAGTTAGGAGAAAAATGTAAACAGTCATGCGACATGCGCATGACGAGCGCTGGCCGGAGTGACCTTGACCGAGAAGTGACCGTTGGTACATGTCAGCAGAATCCTTTGATCCCTGCTGTTTGCAGCAATAGTGTTGGATGTTTCTCCTCACGACGACGAGATTAGAGGTTGGACACAACAGTAAATTATTTACGATACACATCCAATTTGACCTATGAAGTTCGTTAATGGTGAAAGAGGGTTTTCATCTCTATGGAGGCTACCAGAGCGGTGGCCTGGGCAGACTTTTTTTTCCAGTCTACAGTAATTTCATATTTCAATCTCAATTACCGTTCAACAATTCGACGTATATTATTCGCTACGATATGGTTGTTTGCAGTGGAACCCTTTATAAATTCCCTCACTCTTTTAACCTCATTACAGTGCTTTTTTTAATGCTATCAAATATCAAGTAAAGATCATCTAATCGAGAAACATATTTCCTAAAACGCATTTATTCTCACACTTGATCCAAATTTTCAGATCTAGGTCACACTAAACTAAGGGGAAAAGCTATGAAAGCTTTATGACTTGAGCATTTCCATACAGAAAAACCATGAGATTGGGTTCTGGGAAATTCTTCGTTGCGGGGTACAGGAAACAGGGTTCAAGCAACCGAGCAGCTTGAGACAACCTTGATTTATCTCAATCGGTGAACAATTACAACCATCATATAGAAAAAGTTTCAAAACAAATTTAAGCGAGTGAATCAATGCATTCAATGAACACTATACATTGAAACACACTGGGTAAACGAGTTTAGAATAATTATTTATTTTCTGTTGATACACTCAATGCTCGTATCGTTCGTACGAAATTAACTCCCCGTCTACAAGGGACCTTGTGTTTATCATATACAAACATAGCACGCCTGGGCAGCATCAATTGCATCGTTGGCTTTTGCATAAAGCGATCTTTGACACACAGCATTAGTCTCATGAAATGAACACCCACCGCCCATGCGGTGAATGCTAAACATGCTAAAGGATGATACGTATGCGTCCAGCGTCTGCCGATGTCTGTTGTGATGTCTGCTTCTCGCTGCCCCGACTCCATCGTTCCGAATAACCCAACGAATATGGTTTTAATCGACAATGAAACAAACAGAATACACCGAGACGGATTTGATTGCGCCGACGGTCGACATAAGAAAATGTGGCTACAGGGACAATATTGAACCGTCTGGGAAAAGCTTCCGCAAGCAGATACGCCTGGGAGAAGGAGAGAAAAACCGTCAGCTGGTATAAAATGAAACTTTGGTGATTATGTAAATTCGCACGTATCTGGAAACAGGAAATTGGCTATCTCGATTCTAGCTTCGGTCGGAAATGGGAAACATACTGCTAATTTGCAGCTCAGTTGAGAAATCCTGAATCGCTTGACGTAATGTATATTTCTCTGAAAAGCTTTCAGCGAATAAACGCCGAAAGGTAGATAATCGGTAAAGTTTATGATATATAAGAAACAGAACAGAAAGAAGAATAGTTGATTGAAAAGGGAATATCGAAGCTTTCAAAAGTGCTTATCACCGATGTTGACCAGACAGTTATAGGATTATTGTTAGATTTTCCTTCGTGTTACTCTGTATCCTTTGAAGAGTTTAGGTATTTAGAATTTGGATTCATTGAAAACTAATTCATACTTCCCGCAAATAACCTAAATTATTGAAAACGTATGTAATTGAATACTAGATTCTCTGGTAAATAAGATTGTTAAGTTGATATTTATTAGAATATGCAAATGGCAGTGCTTGTTGTTAAACTTCTGCTGAAATGAATAGTTGTATTGTAACAAATTCAGCTAAAATTTGATGTGTACCTGAATAAAGCTTTGATTAAAGGTATATTAAAATTTTGCTTAACGCATTGTAAAATAAAATTGTAATTTCGCTTCAATTCGGGTGTTTTTTTTTTTTCTGAGCCTGTCCTTCACTGGTAAACATTTTGAATTCTAGCTGAAATTTCAGTGAAATGTACGGTTAAAATAATGTTTCTTGTTTCAAATTTAAGCAGAATTTTACAAAGCTGGCAAGAGGCACCCCTAAATTATGTCCGAGATTGAGCTGAAATTTGAGCAGGTAATTTTTTGGGGCCAATAAACAAAATGTACATGGTCGGTTTTTGAAATTCGATGATGACATTTTTTCCATACATCTATTGCCACCCTATTGTATACAAGAAGAATCTAATACAGATCAGACTCGATTATCCGCAGTATCGATGTTTTTTTCACTCCGGATAATCGAGCCATAAAAAAAACGAATTTTCTCTCGGCAAACGTAATATGATTATGATTTGCACTTATTAAACGGTTTTATCTATTTTGACCCGTTCGCATGTTTGTGACTTTGTAACTTTGTAACTTTGTCTGTAGTGCTGTACCACATTAATAGAAAGGGCCTGGCCGGGTAAGGGAGTAAAAAGTGCCCCCAAACCAAATCACTAGCTGTATGGCAAATATTGTAAAGGATATTAAATAAGAAATTTTGGTGGTTTATTTGAACCCCTATGTGGTTTGACGTAGGATCTATAGTGAAAAACGTACTTTTTCGATTATTTCACGCCATCCTCAAAAGATCCGAGATAAAAATTTGAAAAAACTACTGAATGTGCATCTTACCACGGTGTATCAAGAAAAATTATCAAAAAAATATTTCATCAAAAATTTTAGTACTAAAAAAAAATATTGAAATTTAGAAATTTTTTTTTTGGGATTTAGAGATTCAGTACTACTCTAATTCATATTTAAATGTGCTCTTACCGATTTTCTAGATTGATGAATATTTTCAAGCTGTTTTTTTTTCAAATATCTAATAATAAAAATAAAACAATAAAAAAAAATATAATACACAGTACAAAAAAATGTTATAGATTTTCTGGCATTTCGAAATTTTGAAAAAAAATATAACTTTGAGACTCCCTTACCTAACCACTCTTTGGAAATATAAAAAAAATATTTTTTGATACCGCGCAACACTGAAAAAAATCAGAAAAAAATCATATATCTATATATAAATAAATTATCATGGTGGACATAGTATTGTGTTTTGTGCTGTGATAGTTTATGAATATTTAGTGTGAAATATTGCCCTGTGCAGCGAAAGAAGTCTTCGTTCGCGTGCCCTTTGTGTTGAGAAATCAGGATAAGTAGGAGAACGGTTGCCTACAACAACCGATTCTTGTTTAATTTGGCCTTTTTCAGCCGACCCCGGCGTGCTGTTTTTCTTGTATAGCATCCGTGGCGGTTTATTCTTTCTTTATTTCTCTCCTCTGTATGGTTGTATAGCGTCCCGCTTTAATCTGTGTTGGCTATGGAATGTTCGGTGTGTAAACTGGGGATAGTGGTAAGCGATCTGCCGGTTTGCTGTATCGGTAAGTGTAGCGGAGTGTTCCACTATAAATGCACACTTCTGAGCAGGCCGACAGCAAAGCTTATCACGGAGAACGTAAATGTTTTTTTCAAATGTAATGACTGTCTATCAGACCAGGGTTGTGGTGAGCAAAGTGATCTTATCTCGGGTGTGCGAAAGGTAGAGAAGGAGGTGATGAAACTATCTTCACTCTCTGACTCGCTTACGGACATGCGAGATCACATTACGGCTCAGCTAGACAGCGCGCTAAAGTGCGGTATGAAAGATTTGAGACAAAATATATGTGAGTCTCTTGAAAAATTGATATGTGAGAGATTGGATTCTATGATAAGTTCATTTTTAACATTTACCGCGCAGAATAATTTAGCTGCAAGGAATGATTCGCTCGATGAACCTGGTGCAATTCCTTCTGAATCGCACCAAAACATTCCTAAACGGAAGAAACGTAAATATCAGAATAATGATAATGATGATGTCATTCTTAATAACATAAGTTTCGCGGATGTAGTCAAAAGTTCAAACAATGCTATTGATAATAATATAAAGAGCAATAGTATCAAGCAAAATAGTCGTAAAACTCAGTCGGTTATTGTAATAAAACCCAAAGAGTCCAAACAAGCTTGCGAGGAAACTCGTAAGCATTTAAAAACGAAACTAGATCCAAAAACACACAAAATTGGGAATTTTAGGAATGGTAGAGATGGCTCCATCATTGTCGAGTGTTCAAATGGAGCCAACATAAATGATGTCAAAAATGATATTGAAAGCAATTTGGGTGAAAATTACCATGCTGTTGTTCCCATATCGGTGCCAAGATTAAAAATTGTGGGCATGAGCGATTTGCATTCCTCCGACGTTTTCATTGACTATTTAAAGAGTCAAAATGAAAACATCGCAATAAAAGATGTAAAAGTTTTGAAAGTTTTCGAAAATCCACGCTTCACATACAACAAGTATAGCGCTATGATTGAAGTAGATGTTGACACATATAATAATTTACTGAGTGCGAAAAAAATAAATGTGGGGTTTGATCGGTGCTCCGTAGTTCCCGCGATTAGTGTGTTAAGATGCTTCAAATGCGGAGAATTTGGACATAAGAGCACGGATTGCAAACAAAATTGTGAAACGTGTTCTAGGTGTAGTCAGAAACACAAGACATCTGAGTGCACGTCAACTGTATTGAAATGTGTTAATTGTTTGAAAATGAATAGAGAACGTAAAATGAATTTGGACGTCAACCATGCCGCATTTAGTTCTGAGTGTTTAGTATACAAAAGACTTTATGAATTGAAAAAAGGCAGCTTACATTTCAATAAATAGCAACCATGTTCCAGAAGAATTGTGAATCAATTTCATGTTCTGTATTTGAATATTGCGAGGTTGTCAACAAACTACGTAGCATTACGTCAGATTGTTGAGGAAAAGCGTCCACTTTTAGTTTTATTATCAGAAACACATATTATTGAAATTGAATCATTTGATCAATATAGTATTCCGGGATACAATGTAGCTGCTTGTTTATCGCATTCTAGACATACTGGCGGTGTTGCTATTTATGTCAAAGAATCAGTTCAATTCAATCTTCGCCTCAACGAAGTTATTGATGGAAACTGGTTTTTGGGCATTACAGTTGAACGTGGCATGAAGATGGGTAATTATGGTGTTTTGTATCATAGCCCCAGCTCAAGTGATCAGCGTTTTGTTGAAATTTTAGAAAACTGGCTCGAAATGTTCCTTGATTCTAGCAAATTAAATATATTAGCTGGTAATTTCAATATCAATTGGCGTGATGACTACAATTCGAACCATCTGAAGCGCTTATCTGATTTCTTCAATTTGAAACAAACAGTAAATGAATTCACGCGTATTTCCAGGCACAGTAAAACTTTAATTGATCATGTTTATTCCAATTTTGAAACTATTAACACAGTCACTGATACCAATTTGAAAATAACCGATCATGAGACCTTAGTTATCAATATTGTAGATAATTTCGTGCCAAACGACGATTTTGTTAAATTAAAGTGCTGGAGGAAATATTCGAAACATGCTGTTTCGAATCTTATGACGAGAAGCCTGGATTTTCCATTCGAGGTCGATAATTTAGATGAATCAGCAGCTGTTCTTACTATTACCTTGAAAATGTGTACAAATCAGCTAGTTACGCAAAAGTATGTATCTTTGAAAAACTCGAACAGCTGGTACAATTTGGATCTTTTGCGCCTTAAACGTGAGAGAGACAAATGGTACAACAAATTTCGTAGAACAAATGATGGAAATCAATGGAATATGTACACGATCGCGCGCAATAAATATTCACAATCGATTAAGAAAACTCGTTGTGAATATATTCAGAGGAAGATTGATCAGCATCAAAACAACAGCAAAGAGTTATGGAAAATTTTGAAATCTTCATTGAAACCTAGTAATAGTAAACCGCGGTCCATAGCTTTTCATGGCACACTTGAACAGTCTGAACAGGCTATAATATCTAAGTTTAATGATTATTTCGTCAATAGTGTTTCATCAATCAGTCCATTGAATTGGTCGATGAACCTGATGAAATAAGACAGCCGGTTGATAGTAATTGTAGATTTGAAAGATTTCACCCAATTACATTAAATGAACTTAGAACTATTTGCTTTTCTTTAGGTAAAACGGCTGGAGTGGATAATGTAAATGCTAGAGTTATTCAAGATTGCTTTCATGTCATTGATCACATCTTGCTGGACCTTATTAATAAGTCTTTATTAACTGGGCATGTACCTCAGGTGTGGAAGGAATCTTTCATAGTTCCTATTCAAAAGGTTGCTGGAACGATTAAAGCCGAAGAGTTTCGTCCCATCAACATGTTGCACACATTAGAGAAAATATTAGAATTAGTTGTTAAAGGCCAGCTGTTGCAATATTTAAATCTCAACGCTTTGCTAATACCAGAACAATCGAGATATCGAGAAGGACATTCCTGTGAAACCGCATTGAACTTGGTGTTAGCAAAATGGAAAGAGAAATTAGAATGTAAAGATACCATCATTGCTGTTTTCTTGGATCTGAAACGCGTTTTCGAGACAATTTCTAGGCCCTTGTTGTTGAATACGATTAAGCGCTTTGGAATTGCGAGTACTGCATATAAATGGTTTGAAAGTTATTTGTATGACAGAACTCAACGGACTATTTTTAATGATTCAATTTCCAGTCCCGTAGGGAATAATCTTGGAGTACCTCAGGGAAGTGTATTAGGGCCCCTTCTATTTATTATGTACATGCGACGAGTTTTACGATTTTGTGATATTAACCTTTTTGCAGATGATACTGTGTTATTCATTGCAGCTAATGATTTGAATCAGGTCGTTTTACATTTGAATGGAGATTTGCGTTCTTTAAGTAGATGGTTGAAGTATAAGCAATTGAAGTTGAATATAAATAAAACTAAATTTATGGTAATCTCGCGAAATCGTTCTAATGAAAATGTCTCTATTATAATTGATGATGAGACCATTGATCGCGTTCGGGAGATTAAATATCTTGGCGTGATTATTGATGACAAACTCAAGTTCAATACTCACATTGACAATGTCATCAGGAAAATTACCAAGAAGTATGGAATCTTATGCCGATTGAAAATCGATTTAACTATGTGCAGTAAAATACATTTAGACTTTTGTTCTTCCATATTATTTTTAGCCAATGATACACAAATATCGAGATTACAGCTTTTGCAGAATAAAATAATGCGGTTGATTCTAAAATGTAATAGATTCACTTCCTCATCTTTGATGCTGGACGCTCTAAAATGGTTATCCGTGAAGCAAAGAATTGTTTATTTAACTATGGTATTCATTTTTAAAGTAGTTCACGGTTTGCTGCCTCGATATTTGTGTGATCGAGTTGAAAGAGGAAGTGATTTCCATAGATATAACACTAGAAACGCGAATGAATTAAGAACACCTAATTTCTTGTCATGTGCTTCACAAAATTCGTTGTACTTCAAAAGAATAAATGTTTTCAATTCGATGCCAAGACATATTAAATGCGCAACAACACTTACAGAATTTAAGAGGCACTGTATTTCACACGTGAAAACTGTGTTTTATTAACAGTCGAACGATTTCTTTTTTTATTTTATGACGAAAATTTTTATTGACGAAGTTTTATACGAACGGATAATTAATGTGGACAATTTTTGGTAGTTTGTTTTTCAATGTTTTTGAGTAAACTGACGTAGTTTTTTGAACAGATTATATTATGTAGACTATCTAAATTTTTTTTAAATTATCTTTTTTTAATTAGTATTGATCTCTATTATGTCTGTCATGATCTGGTGATGATGGACTATTTTTATTTTTATTTTGTTGTTTTTATAGTTGTATTAGTTGAAAAAATAAAATAAAAGTAGTCTACAAAAGTTTGAGCGTCGCGCGCGTGCCACAGATATAAAGGATATTAAATTGAAAGATTTTTAAGTGCCGGTCTAGGAAATTTTCGTAAAGGAAATTTTCTCGATTTCTTTGAATGAGGATATTCATTGTCAATCCAAAGCAAGGCTGGCGGTTGGACTTGTGCTCTGGTGGACCCTTTGGCTGCAAGGGCCTCGTCGGGACCGTATCGGCTCTGTGGCGGACATGACTGAGTATTGGCTTGTCTTTGGAAATTGCAATTTTTTTGAACTTATATCTGTGAATAAAATCAGTGCGTTTTTTTTGTGTTTGCTAAACTGATTTCAATGTTGAGAAAAAATAAATAAATTATCTTTTAGATAACTCGTCTTGCTCAAACCTCTGTAGGGGAAGGAGGCGGGACCATCATCATCATCATCATCATCTAGAAAAGCCGTAGAAGCACATTTAAATATGAATTAGAGTAGTACTGAATCTCTAAATCTCAAAAAAAAATCCAAAATTTCAATATTTTTTTTGGTACTAAAATTTTTGATGAAATTTATTTTTTTTGATAATTTTTCTTGACACACTGTAGTAAGATGCACATTCAGTATTTTTATCAAATTTTTATCTCGGATCTTTTGAGGGTGGCGTGAAATAAACGAAAAAGTACGTTTTTCACTATAGATCCTACGTCAAACCACATAGGGGTTCAAATAAACCGCCAAACTTTCTTATTTAATATCCTTTACAACATTTGCCATACAGCTAGTGATTTGGTTTGGGGGCACTTTTAACTCCCTTACCCGGCCAGGCCCTTTAACCACCTTCCTGTTGACCGTTTGACCTGAAATTTGGGTTTTCCCAGAACACCCAATGAGTATCGAATGCAAGGGCTTGACCAGTAAAACACAATTATTTATGGAAAATGTAAATAAAAGATGGCGATCGCTACAAAATGGCGGATTACATGTTTTCTCAGAAGCCCATCAATATGTATATCAAATGAAAGGGATTGACTAGTAGAACACAGTTATTTATGAAAAATTCAAATCCAAAATGGCCGCCACCATAAAATGTCGCCATATATATTTTTCCCAAAACCTCATCAATAGGGTTATCAAAACAAAGTTCTCGACTAGTAGAACATAGCAGTTAATGAAAAATCCAAATCCAAGGTGACCGCAGTTCCTAAATAAACAATTACTTTTTAATGGTTCCATTCAGCTTACCCTGTTTCTATGTATGTTTGAATGTTTGTAGGGTTGTCCCACATTAATAGAAAATTGACCTCGGTCCTGTTGACTAATTGATCTAAAATTTGGAACATAGATTTAATTCTTCTCAATTCTTGAGAAAATCAATTTGCCCGTCATTAAAAAATGGCTGAATGATTTGACTTGGAGAACATGAAACATAATAAACAACATAAATTTCAAAACGTTGCCGCCACAAAATGGTCTACTATGGTTTTTTTTTGCAATCCCCTCAATATATGTATCAAATGAAATGATTTGACTCATAAAATACAGTACATAATGAAAATATTGCGGAGGCGATCTGGCGTAGTGGTACATCCATGCCTCTCACGCTAAAGGTGACGAGTTCAATTCTCACTCCCGACGTTCTTCGAAAATTGGAAGTAAAAGTGACGAACCAGCCAAAATGTGTTGAAAGTCATTATACTAGAGAAAAAAAATTAATATATTCCGAAGAAAATAAGGTAAAAAATAAACGTTAGATTTCCATTATCCACAGTTAGTTGGGGTATACCACACGATTTTATTTTAGTCTCATCATTGTCCTAGATTAATTAAGGAACGGATGTGATAACTACTAACTGCTACTTGTCTAATTATCTTCTAGCACTAGCTTTCTTGCTCAAAAACTATTCAACTTAAAAAGTTGTTTTTACTTATTTTATATTCTAGTTTTGACGTAGGATTACGTCTTTCGGAAACATATTGGGGTACAAATTGAAAATCGAAAATCGAGCACATCGTGAAAATTGTCCAATTTTAAACGCTTATTGTTCAGTCATTTCATGATGGATTGATGAAATTTTTGCGTCAACCGATTTCGGCACTTCATAACAATTTTGTATATTGAAGAAAAAAATATATGTCATGAAAATAACTATCGAACAACTGAAAAATTTCAACCCCTATCCTAACGGAAGTACCCACTTCTGATTGGTCGAAATTAACGACACATGCGGCGGATCCCTAACAGAGACATCAAAACCAAGCTGCCTGGGGGAAATCGGCATTGCAAATACATGAAAGTAGGGGGAACTTTTACTCCCACCGAAATGTGTTCCCTAACAGAGACATCGAAATCATCGGTATTGCAAGCTGCAAGCTGAATGGAACCATTAAAAAGTAATTGAAAAGTAATTTATTTGGGAACTGCGGTCATCTTGGATTTGGATTTTTCATGATCTACTGTATTCTACCAGTCAAGACCTTTCATTTAATACCCATATTGATGGGGTTCTGAAAAAATATGAAATTTATTTTTCGGTATTCAGGGAAACTTCGATATAACGTACCCTCGATATAACGTCATTCGATACAACGTACATTTTACCTCGATATAACGTACACATTTCCAAAATGTAAAGGAATTTTTTTTTTCAATATTTTTTTTCTGATAGAATAATGAATTATCTGTATTGTGATGCTAAAACAAGTTTTGTACCATCAATCAATCCCGAAATACAGCTGGTTTTGTGATTCCGGGGGAAATCGGTATTGTGTCTGGGGGAAATCGGTATTGTAAAGACATAAAATTAGGAGTAGTGATCCCCGATTTTTGAAATTAATCGTTCATCAGCTAATCGAATAGTATTCAGCAGTTTGTTATTCGATACGATTAATCGCCCCAAATAATCGATTAATCGATTAATCGGCACACTGAGAGAAATAATTAGTTAGACTAATATTTCTCATTTGCTAGAAAGCCATACGGAATCAAAAAAGTGTTCATTCCGCCTGAAAATCAATTATTATCTTTTACGCTCCCCTAAAGTCGTAAACGAAGCATAATTCGCGTTGACGCCATTGAGCATCGTTTACGAACATAGGGGAGCATCAAAGATAATGATTGATTTTCAGGATAAAACTGCAGCGGCCGTACGTTTTTTTTCTCTCTGGGTTTGGATCGATTAATCGACGTAAATTATTCGTTCGCTTCGATTATTGGTTGTGCAGTATTCGTTCGGTAATAGTCGATTTCTGTAGCAAGTATTCGATTAATCGAACGATTATCGGGGATCACTAAGTAGGAGGAACTTTTGCTCCCACCGACATTAAAACCAAAACATTATCAAAGAGTTTAACGATGTAATTCTTCAAACATATCCTAAATCAACAGATAGCCTAACGGAATCCTACGTCAACTATGCGGTCGTGTCTCGGACATAACCCTCCTGTGACTTTTTAGTGAATTATCTGTATCATTAGTATACTTCACAATACTTCATTAGTAAACATACTCAACCATTCAAAAAATATTTAATTTTTTTATTTTTATTTCTTACCTAACTTTCTTCGGAATATTTTGATGATGTACTGTATTCTGTTAGTCAAATCATTTCATTTGATACCAATATTGAGGGGATTGCAAAAAAAATACATAGTCGACCATTTTGTGGCGGCGATCCTTTTCGAATTTGTGTTGTTCATAGTGTAGTTTATTCTCCAAATCAAGCCACTCAGCCATTCCTTAGTGGCGGCCAAACTGAATTTTTTAAGATCATGGAATACGCAGTTTTATAATGACAGTAGAATTAAATGTATGTTCCAAATTTCAGATTAATCATTCAACAGGAACGCGGTCAATTTTTAATTAATGTGGGTCAACCCTACAAAACACTCAAACATACAGACAAACAGAGCAAGCTGAATGGAACCATTAAAAAGTAATTGAAAAGTAATTTATTTGGGAACTGCGGTCATCTTGGATTTGGATTTTTCATGATCTACTGTATTCTACCAGTCAAGACCTTTCATTTAATACCCATATTGATGGGGTTCTGAAAAAATATGAAATTTATTTTTCGGTATTCAGGGAAACTTCGATATAACGTACCCTCGATATAACGTCATTCGATACAACGTACATTTTACCTCGATATAACGTACACATTTCCAAAATGTAAAGGAATTTTTTTTTTCAATATTTTTTTTCTGATAGAATAATGAATTATCTGTATTGTGATGCTAAAACAAGTTTTGTACCATCAATCAATCCCGAAATACAGCTGGTTTTGTGATTCCGGATTCTAAATGAATCAAGCTTTAACCAACAGTACGAAGGGAAACATTATTCCTCTCACGATCGATAAACCTCTACTCTTCATATATTACAAACCTGTCCATATTACCCCCAATTAAAACAGACCGAAAAGTACAACATTTTTTTCGATGCGGGTAATATGAACACATACATATTACCCGCATCGAAAAAAATGTTGTACTTTTCGGTCTGTTTTAATTTCAGTAAAAACAATGAAATACACTTTTTTGTGAAATATTTGGCCAATTAGGTAGAGAAACAGAGAAATGGGTCACATTCGACAATATTTTGCGAGAACGAGCGTGTTCGAAGCGTGGTGAAGGAGTTCAAACGGTGGCCAAACCAGAAATAACGGCCAGGAAGGTTCTACTGTGCATTTGATAAAAAAAATGTAAGGGGTTGTATCTAGGACACGACCGAATCTTCGACATAGAACCACGGAATTATATTCAATCCGCTTGTTTTGACGTGGGACTACGTTTAACCTTTCAATATAGGGGTCTATTTCAAAGTTTCGGGTGGAAAAAGTGTAAGGTTTGCTACTAGGATTTGAAAGCATATTTCCATGAAAGATACGTTCTATTTAAATAAATGCAGTGTATGTCCATTTCCAAAATTCTGGCTACTCTTCCATATCCGCACTAGCACAAAAATTTTCCGTATGCTGCTGACACCTTCTTTGTCGAAGCACACTTTGATACGGAGGGACATTCTCGCTCAATGTTCACTACCAACGATGTTGCTCCGATGACCGCCAAACGAGAAGAGGTGTGGGTTCAAATCGTGGATTGCTTATTTATACCAAATCAGTTGGAACCGGGCAGAAACGTTATTGACGGTACTGGTACGGGAAGCACACAAATCGGCAGAACAAATGCATGGGAAAATCGGAATGCTTAGGGATAAGGGAATTGTAATGTATAGCATATCAAACAAATCGTAGACAATTTACAATTTGATTGGTATGCGAATCGTCAGAATCCGTTCGCTGTGAAAATAGTTATTAACGTTAACTTTATTTCATAAAAACGTGACCTGTTTTCTGATTTGTCACCCTTCCTGAAAGACGTAGTTCTACGTCAAAAATAATAATGAAGGTCCCGCCTATCTCCCATACATAGGTCTCCCATACATGAGCGATTATCTAATTGATAATTTATATGAAAAACACAACCAGTGTGGTTAAAAACCAACTGATTAAATCTACAGATATGTGATATCGGACTTTTAATCAGTTTCATCTATTGTCTGTCGACATCAGAACCAAAACTCTGGCAGCTTTTCCTGATATTTATTAGTTTATGGTTTATAGCAAATGAGTCTATAGAGGATTATTTTATGAAAAACCATATTGTATAGCGACAGATAGGCATTCACAACGGGAAGATGAAAATTGTAAAGAATATTGAATTTAATATTGGTTCGCCTAGAATTGCACCAAATTGTAAGCCTATAAGGCTTACACTGGTCATGGATATAAATGAAATAAATTGTATTTTTTTAGCTTGAGTCTCTTCGCTATCAAGACCGAGTTTTTTTATTTTTACCGGAACACCTATTCAAAATTTGCTTTGGGACGCCTGTAAAAGTAAACAGCAAATCTTTCAACTTTTTCAAGTCACATAAAGACGCGTTTGCTGTCCCGTCAAGCCATCCCATAGCATTTTCTGAGTCCACTGAAACATTACTGCCAAATTTGTCAGACAAACTGTTCTGATCTCCAGATTAATCAAACACCTTTCCGTTCATTTTGACAGTTGTCTGCTTGATCATTCAGAAATCACTCATACATACTTACATATTCAATGAATATGTAGAATATGTAGCTTGGTTGGGAAGTTTTCATGCATCCACCATATAGACTGGACCTGACACACTAATCGGTATTATTTCTTTCGAAATAGGCTCCTTCTGTACCAATGCATTTTTCCAGTCATCGAAACACTTTTTATAGCTGTATTCAGGAACTACCATCAGTTCACGCAGCGTATTCGTTTTTATGTCTTAGATGCTGTCAAAACGGGTCCCACGGAGCGGTAATTCGAGTTTCGGAAAAAGGAGAAAGTCACACGGGGCCATATCTGGAGAGTACAGTGCTTGTTCAATCTCAATCGTGCCATTTTTGGTAAAAAAAGCCGTTCACAATGATCTATCGATGAGTTGGTGCATTATCGTGATGCAAAATTTATGTGTCATCCTTCCACAAATCTGACCATTTGTGACGTGTTTTCTCTCTCAAACGCCTCATAATGCCAAGGTACTTTTTATTGACCGTTTGGCCTTTCAGAAGAAAGTTTGAATGGATAACATCGCAAATATCGAAGAAAACAGTCAGCATTACCTTGACGTTTGATCGACTTTGACGTGTTTTTTTCGGGTACGACTTGTTTGAAACGGTCCATGCTGATGATTCGTTTGCATGTCATACTCGTACACCCATGCTTCGTTGCCAATAATTATGCGCTGGCTGAACGAGGGATCAGAATTAGATCGTTCAAGCATATCTTCAGCCACTTGATTGTGATAAAAAATTTAGTAGAAAATTGAGCTCATTTGGCACTGACTGGGCCATTTCTCACGCCCAAAAATTAACCATAACATGACGAACGGTCACTAGAGCGGGAATTCCTTCTTAAGATTCATTGCACCTCTAATAAATTGCCGAAAGACGTGGTCTTACGTTGATCGTACTTGATTGAAAAATCACAAAACCACGTGATAGATGTTCAATTCACAAGTTAGCTCTAAAATTTCTTTTATTTTGTCGATGTTTTCATCAGTTGAAGAGATGGATGGTCTTTGAATGCCATATACCATTCATACACCCGAATTTTCAAAATCGTTGAGTGACCAAATGTATTCTGCAATATTTTCAACGTTTCGGCACAAGAAATTTTATTTGCAACACAAAATACACACAATACCTCTGACCAATAGAATTATCCATATCAGAGATCGCCGAGCAAAGAATACGTTTTTTTCTCATGACGCTGTAAACAAACTAAATGACGGATTGCGCTCAAAATTGACACAGACCACTGACAATAGAACCAAATAACTTTTGAAAAATGTTCAGTGGGAACAAATTACAAATTCCTGGTATATATTTCACAGAATGTAACTCCTCTAATTGACAATGTATGGCGTAGGAGGTATAAAGGGTGTGTCACATCAAATTGCATCACGGAAAAAACGCTGTAGAAATTCGCCCAGTAGACCGATCCTTTTGAAAATTTTAGACAGTAAAATAAAAACTATTAAACAACTTTTGGCATTTTCTTTTTATTCATACTTCGAGCCCAAGCCCGTTTGCTCGCACCTTCCTCTTTACCCCGTCCATAAGGTTCTGTACAACGTCAGGTTGTGGTTTTTTTTTAACAGAAATCCATTTTCTCTTGAAGTACGATTCCCAGCATCTTACCGATGTCCCGATGTGACAACTCCGGATTCTCGAAAGTGCACAGAATTAATTCACGACGCTCTTTTTCGTTCGACGACATTTTTCCAAATTTACGAAAAATTGTCAGTGAAGCATGGCCAACGTGATCTATACACTCTTATCTGATTATAAGCGAAAGCTGAAGATATAATTCCTAAAAATTAAATTTCTACAGCGTTTTTTCCGTGATGCAATTTGATGTGACACACCCTTTACCAATGACATCTAAGTATAATTCTTATTCTGTAACTAAGTACTGTATTCTCAATTTTTGTGTGTAACTTGCAAGGCACAAGATGGATAAGCAAATGTCTCTGTGAGGTGAGACGAGTGATTTGTACAATCTCATTATACTGTTTACGGTTGTCCCTTTCCTAAAACAACATATGAAGCCATACTATTTAGCAATATTTTCGTTTAAGCATTCTCAATATACGATTTAAAGACTAAATTGTCAACAATAATAACTCTTAGTTATTTGATCCCAGTACCCATTCAATTGTCTAGTCATCGGTTTCAGAATCATAATTAGCATGCCGTCTCCAGTCCGAAAGACTGGTTGCTAAATCGCTAAATCATTCGCCATTGTACTTTTCTTCAGATATCTCCATCAAAGTTTAGGTTCTCTGTTGGTCAATCTCAGCGGCCACTTTATTCCACGATCTCTTCATATCTGAAGCATCCCGAGTCACTTTGGAATCCTTCAATTTTCGCTTGACTAAATTTATTTTCGTAAAAACTGAAGAAAAATAATTGGACCTTTTCAAAAAATAGACTATTTTTCAATGTTTCAAGTGTGCAAAGTTGCATAAATTACCAATATCTTTATACCCACAACGTTTCACTGAAATCTGAGATGTTGCTGCCAATCGACAGTCGAGTAGGAATGAAAATCTTCATAGCTTTCGTACTGACATATCTTTATTTCGTGTTTGCCTCCCGTTTTTAGTTCTTTCTTGCGAGTATTTGTTGTTAGAAAAACTATTTCTCTTTAAAAGAGCCAATCTTCGGATATATTGATGACTTTTTGGAAATTGTAAGGGCTATTCATATTTATTTCTTTCGGAATTTTAAAAATATATTTTTGAGTAGAATGAGCTTTAATTTTCTAAATATTTTTTTTTCAATGACATTTTTTAAATTTTGTTTGATATTTTTGATAGAAAACTTGAATAATTTCCTATATTTCATTATCCAACCAACATTTTGTAGGTCTTTTTCTAGTTTTTTTGTAAAAAATCGAAAATAAGAAAAAAAAATTAAATTTCAAAAACAAAAATCTATAAACTATAACTAAAAGCTATGACTAAATACAATAAGACCAACCAAATGTTAGTTAGAAAATGAAATGTGGAAAATTATTGTAGTTTTCATTCAAAAATATCAAATATTTAAAAATGTGATTAATTTTTTTTGTGACTTTAAATTAAAATATGTTTTTTAACATCTACAGAAAATAGACGAGACGTTCAAATTTCCAACAGGGTGACTTCGGAAGATGGATACTTTTACAGGGGAAAGTTTTTCCAACAACAACTTCTTCCTGCTTTATTTTATTACTATCAATGTTTAATCCGTAACATTTTTATGTATAAATTATCGCGATATACATGTTCTGCAAACTAAACATTTCAAAAACATGCCAAACGCGAGAATTTACACACAAAAATGTAACGAGTAAAAAATTATTTTATCAGGCAAAATGTCATGTATTCCAGAAACTATAAAAGATAGAGAGTTGAAGTTCTCGAAGTTCTTTATATTTTAATCTATCTATATATATATATATAGAAATGGATTTCTGTCTGTCTGTCTGATTCATATGGACTCGGAAACTACTGAGCCGATCAACATGAAAACTGGTATGTAGGGGTTTTTGGGGCCGGGGAAGGTTTCCATGGTAGTTTGAGACCCCTCCGCCCTCTCTAAGGGGAGAAGAGGGGAGGGGTCTGTATTTATCCTATCATATTTTCTGTATCAAACATTTATTCCATGTAGCGGAGAAACGTATTATTTGCAAGTGGTGAAAAAATCTTGAACGAGAATTGTGTCTGAAAATAATCTAATATTAAAATAATGAGTTTTGGTAGAAGTACTAGGAATTTTTTAGTAAAAGTTAACTTCAACGGGGTCGATTATAAGATCAATCAATGAACAGTTCTGCGATTGGACTCATGAACTTGCGCTTAGTAAGAAAACGTGAATGTTTGAAGGTATTGATAACAAAAAACAAATTTTGGGCGAGAAGAAGTTTGCCGGGTCAGCTTGTATGATCTAAAACTTTGTCGAATACACTATATCGCTATCTTGACTATAAACAATATAATGATTATTTGTAATTTTTCCGAAGAAAACGTGAAAAAGTTGTTGTTAGAAAAACTTTTCCCTGTAAAAGTGCCCATCTTCCGATGTATGGGTGCCTTGTTGGAAATTGTAAGGGCTATTCATGTATTTTTGTTTTAAATTAAAAAAAATATGTTTTTAGGAAAAATGGCACTCAATTTTTAAAATATTTTTTTTCAGTATAATTTAAAACAAAGCTTGGCTTTTTTATGAAAATTTATTTTTGTATATTTATATTTATTATACAAATTCCAACAATTCATTCTTTGACAAGAGTTTTTAGATATTATATTTTTAAGTTATACATTTTTGAAAACAATAAAGAAAAAATGTTTGACTCTTTTTAATAAGTAGTAGTGAAATCTTTTTTTGAAGATTTCAAGTATGCAAATTTGCATAGAAGACTAATGTCTTTACACCCACAATGTTTCACTGCTATCTGAGATGATGCTGCCCACTCCTAAGACGAATTGGCATTCCATTCCATTCTTTGTTTTAGAGAGACATTAAACTTTGCAGTTCATTCGCCTCTAAAGAGTTCGCATGGAATCCGTGCTATGTTTTATCAACACAAAAATCATTAAACTATCGGTATGTAAGGTCGTGTACATCAGTGATCAGATAAGGTATAAGAAGACATGATCAAACCAAAAGAGCATGAGCCTACCACTCACTGATAAATTACGGGAATATATAAATTTACTATGGAACTCTCTGTCGCGAATGATCGGGGTTCTACTGTATTGCCACCATTTTTTATTTTTAACTGTTTCAACAGTTTCAATAGTATTTTTCATCAAAGGTGTTCTTCCTCATGTAAGGATTATGTTCACTGAAGTTGTAGTCCATTCCTTGCCTAGTTTCCATGGCTTCATGAAGAGTTAAGCGAGATCTTAAGCGAGAGGGCAAAACAAGGTTAGTGATTTAGTATCTGTTTTGATATTTAGTCAAGTATTCTTTGTAGGATATGTTTGAAGAAGAATTTAAGAAAAAAAATGATGCAACACTGTTTGTTGAAGCACTGGTAGTTGTGCGCGTGAGTGTACTCTAAGTTTTTTTCAAAATCTATGTTTTTAACAATTAACCATACCTAAAACACTAGTCCACTATGGTAAGCCCTCGAACCAGTCATCAACATTACATGATATTGTGAAGATCACTCTGAGTATTTGAAAAAAAAAATAATTCCATATTTCCCAAAAACGAAAAAAATATACTTATCTGAACTTTTGATATGTTATGCTAAAAAGTGCGAGCTTTCCGGAAATTATTCTTGAAAAACAGGAAGTGGGTTCTATCTATGGTATAACCGCAAGGGTGACGTAGAACTATCGTTGATTTAGTGATCATTTGTTTTTAGTTACATCTGAATCAATTCTGAAGGAATGAATAAATGAATATTTGGGGGACTTCGAAAACGAGAGCATTACATTGAAGGCACAATATTCAGCAAAAGAAGCAATCACACGAAAGTTGTCTAATACATAATACATTGCTTGTATTGTCAAATCATCAAATCAGTCTACCAAATTTTTGCGTTCGCTCATCCTTTCTCACAACACCGATTTCTCGTTTGAGAAATTGTCGAGTAAACATGGATTGCCAGTGCGCGTAGAGCGGGAATTCCTTCTTAAGACTCATTGCACCTCTAATAAATTGCCGAAAGACGTGGTCTTACGTTGATCGTACTTGATTGAAAAATCACAAAACCAAATGTATTTGGTCGCAGTGTTATATGGTTAGAAAACATTAAAATAAACTCTTTCGCTTATATGGATAGAGAACATTAAAATAAACTCTTTCGCTTGAATGTAATTTTCAAATCCAAGGGTAACTGGTAGATTATTTTTCAGCAACGATAACATCTTTCCAGATTCTCCTCGATACTCGAAGCCCACCAGTGGTTAATGCTTACTCGATAACCACCTGTTCATTGCACTTGATTGAAAAATCACAAAACCAAATGTATTTGGTCGCAGTGTTATATGGTTAGAAAACATTAAAATAAACTCTTTCGTTTGAATGTTTTTTTCAATTCCCAGGGGAACTGGCAGATTATTTTTCAGCAACGATAACATCTTTCCGGAATCTTCTCGATGCTGGATGGCAACTAAACGAAAAGAGTTCCGCGCGTGTATGTGTGTGTGTGGCGGCTGCTCCGATGTCTCCGATGTTTTTCGATGCTCTCTTGGTCGCCTTCTCTACTCCTTCTGATCGGGTTTTCTGCGCTCCCTCTTATTCTTCTTGAATGGCGTTCACGTTTCCTGTGGAAATTCCGCCGTCTCAACGCATGCCATTAACTAGCGTCATTTATTAATCCTTAGTTGAGATTTCTTTAGCCAAATAACACGCCTTGAATGTATTCCGAGGGCAAGCTCTAGAATACGCGTGACCACAGTGCAAGTCGAAGGAATTTTCTCTGACGAAAAATCCCCCGGCCAGAACGGGGATCGAACCCGAACACCCGGCATGATAATGTGAGACGCTAACCACTCGGCCACGGGTGCACCCTCTGCGCTCCCTCACAGTTCCAAACAAACTGAATGCGCTTCAGGTCAGGTCAGGCCAGGTAATGAATCCCTTGATCCCTCACCGTCCAGCTCGTCCAGCTCGTTCAGGTGTGGTGTGGTTTACGATGGCAATTTGGAAGGCAAACTAGAGGCGAATGAACTCTCTGAGTTTGAAACTTTCAGCGACTGAGCAATAATGGATTGAAAAATATATGATTTTCACGATGCGATACATTTTCCGTTGCACGCGCATCCAATATTGGATACGAAAATATCCTACTGATGGGGAAGAATAATCTTCGGAAGCTTTCCTGCTAATTGCACTTGACGATAACGATAACATCCTTCTAGATTCTCCTCGATACTCGAAGCCCGCCAGTGGTTAATGCTAACTCGATAACCACCTGTTAATTGCACTTGATTGAAAAATCACAAAACCAAATGTATTTGGTCGCAGTGTTATATGGATAGAAAACGTTAAAATAAACTCTTTCGCTTAAATGTATTTTTCAATTCCAAGGGGAACTGGCAGATTGTTTTTCAGCAACGATGACATCTTTCCAGAATCTTCTCGATTCTGGATGGCAACTAAACGAAAAGAGTTCCGCGTGTGTGTGTGTGTGTGGCGGCTGCTCCGATGTCTCAAGCGGAACCGTTTGTGGCATCACTCTCCTCCTGATGGATTCCTTTCTGGCCTAAGGTGCATAAACAGGCTCTTGGTGACACCGTTCATCAGCGCTTTCATGATAAACGAAGTTAGCTACACCACAACAGCGACAACATGCTGCAATCGCTGTTCAATTTGAACTGAGTGGATTTCCGAGCGGCGTTCGCTTATATACCTATTGGTGATTTCAATAGCCTATTCTGAAAGCAATTTTAAGGCTATTGAAACAAGTTTTTGGATGAAGAAGTAACAAGTATATAACGCGTAGACATTTTACCTTTCGAATGAAGTGTTTATCATACCATTTCGTTCGGTTGCTTAGGAGCTATTAATGCTCAAAATCTCGGTCTCCGGCGTAACGCTTTCGTTTTCGAAACTTTGATTTTACACCCCGGTATAGAAATGAAAGACGTAGTCCTACCTCAAAAAAATAACCGAGAAGACAAAGAAGAAGGTGTGAGCAAAATATGATAATTTTCCTACCGATAAATCCTTTTCAATGGAATTGTTGAATTTTATTCAAGAGATTCTTTCAATTTATGGACAATATTTGAAATCCTAGCAATATATTATCCAATATGCCGTAATGAAGAATAATTATGCTTCCGCTTTCGATTGAAAAGCTCTATTCCCAAAGAATAGCTCACTCCCATTTACTGACTACGTATGTCACGATGAAATAGATTATGGATTGTGTCAAGCTGACAAGAAAAATATTTCATTTTTTTGTTCAACGTTCGTTGCATTTGTTGGACTAACAACGTCTTCAGTCCCTGTGTTATTATTTTTTTCAGTATTTTTGAAACAATCAGCAAATAAATGTTTGAGTTTCTTCGAACTGTATCTCTGTCCGGCATCCCATGCGATCAATGTCAATGTTACCACAACAATGTGTGCTGGAATCGTTGTGTGCTTGTCTTCGGTGGAACGCAGACAGTGGTCCTGTCGTTGGCAGTGAGCACACTTCGTAGAGAAAAAAGGAAAAACACCGCTGGCTCGGAGAAAGGATAGATTGAAACATAAAACTGTGGAAACAAATTATCGTTATCGTATATGAAATCTACATCGTTTTGGGGGTCCCGCATATATGTATACGAAGAGTCCACACCGTTCAGTGACTGGAAAAAAGAGAAATAAAAGGATTCGCAAAGTCAATCGACGACATTTCAACCATACATGGCCACAACGATGACGACGGGTGGGAGAAAAAGCTAAAAACTGCGCGGTGTGGAATGGGTGAAACAAAACAACATCCCCAGACATAACAAATTGCGTAGGTTTCCTCTCTGCTCCCGCCAAACGCTGGTCCACGACGGCAAAATTGTAGCAGACAGCGTGACGCCGCCGCCTCACAAAAGTTAACTATACATTTTGCTACGTATTATTTTAATTTGGTCGGTTCCAGTCGAACACCGTGGGCTGTTGAGGGAAATATATTGGCAACTAATTACTTTTATAATATTTCATATTTAATTCAGTTTCTTTCATATATTTTGGGCAAGACTTATTTTCCTAGTGAATTTTTTTCCATAATCAAAAATTAATGTCCTTCTATGCTTTTTGCTATTCGTTTGTCATGATTGGTTTTCTGTTCCAAGCTGCCCATATGCAGCCCACTGGGCTGCGCTCACTTTGTAACCGATTAGGCACGGCCACGTCGGGATGGAACATTACCAAAAATTCGAAGAAATAACATCTCCTCGCTGTCTTTACTGTCTAGACGACCACAACCGAACGAACGAGTGAACAACGAGACCTTTTTCAACTTTCATCCAGTCAATGAATTCCTAGCGTTTCTTTTTTTCTCTCTTGTAGTCTCGCTCGTTTGATGTCCTGCCCATTGTGTTATTATGCTTTTCTTTTTTTTTTGTCTACTCGTCCGGTCTGTCGATTGTTATCTAAGATAAGCGAAAATTCGTGCGTCTTTGCAAAATGCTTATTGTTTTAGCGCTGTCTTGTCCCCATCCTGTCGACGAGCAAAAATCCGGTGGCCGTTTGTGGAAAGGGCGAGCTTTCCTCCGCTCGCTGGAGTTACTTGTTGACTCCAAATTGGTTTATAAAGTTCGGACCCATCTGATAAACAATTGCTAATTTTATAGAAGTTCCTCCGGCTGCTCGAATGGACATTGGCACTGTATCCTTTCGCTTCGTGTGCTGATTCCTCAGAATCAGTTGATGATCAACGGGAACGTAGAGTTTCATATTAGTCGGTTCTAGATTTTGTCTCAGCAACATATTAGGGTAGGTTGGTATAACATTTTCCACTCGAATTTTTTGATAGCGAAAGAGTAAAACTCTGTGAGTTTTTTATTGGATTTAAATGAGTCATAGACGATAGGCAAGAATCGAATGCGAAGTAAAATGCTAAGTTTTTGAGTCAGTCGAGCAAAAGAGCACGAAACAATGTTGTGCTTACATAATAATACTTACCGCTAGAAGTTGGGGACCGCACTGATATTTATATCAATCACAACATACAATAACAAATGAGTTATCAAAGCTGAAACAATATCACTATACCCACTCTTCTTTGTTGTGCCAAATCGGTCCCAAAAAATGCGATGGTATTTTTACGGACTAAAGAATAAAATTCATTGAATGCGATTTGACGCTGACAAATATCGCCTTCAATTGCACCAACCTTTACTAATGAGTCAGACCTCTCATTACCCGGAATTGAGCAATGTGAAGGGACCCAGACAATGGTAATGGCATAACAGCGTCTGGATAAAGCACTCAAAATTTCTCGTATTCTCTCAAGGAAGTACGGCGAGTGCTTTTCTGGCCTCACTGAACGGATAGCTTCGACAGAGCTAAGACTATCCGTTACAATCAGGTGTATGACACGATTATCGCTATCTCACTCTACCTACCGTTACCGCCTATCTCATTATCCCTCTGCTGTAAAAGTTCATCATCGACATCACGATATGTCAGATGGTGGTAAATTGGTAATTCGCGATAACGTCGACGTCTGGTGGCGACTTCAAGTTTGAGTCATAATTTGGGTCCCAAAATCGTTAGTGTAATCTCTACCAGATTAGAAGACACGAAACCAGTTTTCAAATTTTAAAATTTGAATGAAAATTTTCACATTATGTTATTTAATTATTAGAAACACGTATTTCTGACTTTCATTCAACCATATGGTCATACAATTCCATCATTGTTACTGTTACTGTTTTTTTTTCTTTATAATATAAAGTTGTCTTCATAAACAATTTTCGTATGAGACTTTTTCCCAAAAATGTTTTTAATTTAAACAGAATACTAATTTGATATGGGAAAGCTAATTTTCATTCATAATTTTAATTTTGAAAACGTTCACTCCGACTGAAAATCAGCTGTTCTTTGACGCTCCCCTAAACTAGTAAACGAAGCTCACTGCCGTCAACGCGGATCGCTGTTTTGAAGAAAACAAATACTTCTGACGTGTGAGATGTTGGCATCAAAAACATGGCGGGTGCCATACGGTTGGTTACAATGTAATAGTGTTCAACAGGTCGTGAGGCTACGCTGTCCAGCGCCCAGTGTATTGCTGCCAATTCAGCAATATACACTGAGCAAGCATTCTGAAGACTGTGGGAGGTGCTAAAAAGTTCGTTGAACACTCCAAATCCTGTGGAATCGTTTATAGTGGACCCATCAGTAAAGTACATAAAGGGTGTGTCACATCAAATTGCATCACGGAAAAAACGCTGTAGAAATTCGCCCAGTAGACCGATCCTTTTGAAAATTTTAGACAGTAAAATAAAAACTATTAAACAACTTTTGGAATTTTCTTTTTATTCATACTTCGAGCCCAAGCCCGTATGCTCGCACCTTCCTCTTTACCCCGTCCATAAGGTTCTGTACAACGTCAGGTTGTAGTTTTTTTTGAACAGAAATCCATTTTCTCTTGAAGTCCGCCTCCGATTTGACAACTTTTGGGTTCTTCCGGAGGGCCTGCTTCATAATCGTCCAATATTTCTCTATTGGGCGAAGCTCCGGCGCGTTGGGCGGGTTCATTTCCTTTGGCAAGAAGGTGACCCCGTTGGCTTCGTACCACTCCAACACGTCCTTTGAATAGTGGCACGAAGCGAGATCCGGCCAGAAGATGGTCGGGCCCTTGTGCTGCTTCAATAGTGGTAAAAAGCGCTTCTGTAGGCACTCCTTAAGGTAAACCTGCCCGTTTACCGTGCCGGTCATCACGAAGGGGGCGCTCCGCTTTCCGCAAGAGCAGATCGCTTGCCACACCATGTACTTTTTGGCAAACTTGGATAGTTTCTACTTGCGAATCTCCTCCGGAACGCTGAATTTGTCCTCTGCGGAGAAGAACAACAAGCCCGGCAGCTGACGAAAGTCCGCTTTGACGTAGGTTTCATCGTCCATTACCAGGCAATGCGGCTTCGTCAGCATTTCGGTGTACAGCTTCCGGGCTCGCGTCTGCCCCACCATGTTTTGCCTTCCGGCGCGGTTAGGAGCCTTCTGAACCTTATATGTACGCAGGCCCTCCCGCTGCTTGGTCCGCTGGACGAATGAACTTGACAAATTCAGCTTATTGGCGACATCCCGGACCGAACTTTTCGGATCACGTCTAAACTGCTTAACTACGCGCTTGTGATCTTTTTCACTGACGGAGCATCCATTTTTGCCGTTCTTCACCTTCCGGTCGATGGTTAGGTTCTCGAAGTATCGTTTTAGTACTCTGCTGATTGGACTATTCCTAGCATCTTACCGATGTCCCGATGTGACAACTCCGGATTCTCGAAATGAGTGCGCAGGATTAATTCACGACGCTCTTTTTCGTTCGA
Source organism: Toxorhynchites rutilus septentrionalis (assembly GCF_029784135.1). NCBI lineage: Eukaryota > Metazoa > Arthropoda > Insecta > Diptera > Culicidae > Toxorhynchites > Toxorhynchites rutilus. The sequence continues at coordinate 209,879,439 of NC_073745.1, read as the reverse complement.
CGACATTTTTCTAAATTTACGAAAAATTGACAGTGAAGCATGGCCAACGTGATCTATACACTATTATCTGATTATAAGCGAAAGCTGAAGATATAATTCCTAAAAATTAAATTTCTACAGCGTTTTTTCCGTGATGCAATTTGATGTGACACACCCTTTAGAATTGTTCCGAATCTGCCAGGCCAGACATATTTAATGTTCAATACTTCCTGCGATTCACGAAGTTCGCGAAGTAGTTCAAAAGAAAGCGGAGACAATTCATCACGAATGGAAACAGAAGTTGGTCTACCATTCAACAGTAAAGATGGATCAATTTCTGTTGATAAAAGTTTACCTTTTTGTTTCTTTTTGTCAAATACCATTTCCTTACTAACTGTATCATTAAAGATCACTTTGATAGGAATCAACGTTGAATTGCTGTTCTTTTTTGAGCTAAGCCTAGCGGCTGTTACTATAGATCCTGCTTCCAGCTGTACACCCAGAGACTGTATAGTTTTCTCAATGAGTTGAACTGTGTTTTCATTATGTGTTAGAGGTATGCCCATAAACAACGCGTTTTTTTCGTTCATTATCCTATTAGTTTTGTCTGTGTACATGTGTACAAGTTTATGGGCCGTCTCTGTTAATGCAGATTGCGATTTCCTCAAACTATGAATCTCGAGCTTGAGTTCATCGTTTTCCAACTTTAATTTATTAAACTCATCTGTAATAGCGTCAAATTTGACAGATAGGAATTCCTGGGAATTTTCTATAGCAGTAGTTATCTGTTTGACTTCCGATCGAACATTAAGAATTTCGGCAGACACTGCGTTCTCGATCGTTGTTTTAAATTCAGTTGTGAGCGTTGCAATTAATGCTTCTTTATTATTGGATATTTCGACAATACGCTGGTATATTTTTGCACAGTCAGGAGTACAAAAATGAGGCTTTTCACGCACACGACGAACGGCGTTTCCGATTATATTTTTACATTTCAAATGCGCGCTAGAGAAACAATACAGACATGTAATAATTTTATTCGAATCAGGCTCTTTCCGTTCACAAATTACACATATATTTTCGTCATTCATGTTACAAAGAAAAAAGGTCAGACAAACATAGAAGCCTAAACAGGAAATCAAGAAAGCTTTATGATGACTTCAATGTTTTCCCAGTGGCTGCATACAAGGGATGAGTTCAGCTGAATTTGCTCGCGAGCTATTGTGAACGTGCTATGATTGACACGATCAATGGACAGACATCACTTACCTTGTCCACACAAGTGCTTTATTCCTCACACTTAAGCGTCGTACAGAGACTCACACTGCGATATTCATTATTACATATACTGGACAGCTAACAAGCAAACTTTTAGTTCTTACTTCCTCGTCAAGTTGCATGCAAGTCAGAGACGACACGCTTGCACACAATCTATTGGATGTATAGTTGTGTGCAGCCTCGCCGAGCTTGTGACATATATTATTGGAAGGCGAACTAGGGCTATCTGTAGCAGTCCCACACAATCATGGAAAACACAGGCAGAGTCAATTTAAGAACGCTTGTACGATACAATACAATGGCACTGTAATAGCTTATCGACACTAACACACGAGCACTGTTCAAATTCAAACGATGGACCACAAGAGATATCTGGACGGCTGATTTAATTTTGTCAATTTCACTTGAATTTGCGCGGGAATTCACAAATACTCGAAGCTCACAGCTAACTCTGATTATTAGAATTCAAAATACCACACCACAGCAGGAAGAAATTCACATGGACACATATATTTTATGAACTTTAGACGGAAACAAAAAGAACCATATCAACCACAATAAGACACAGTTGCCAGTTTTTGAATATTTATATTTTGACATGCGACAGCTCTACTGAAATACAGGGTGACTCAAAAGTCATTAAATTCTTCAAACATAAGGTGACTATCAATACGGCATCTATAGTTAATAGCTATACTACCAAAAAGGCAGGTGACCACTTGGCCCCCATGGCCAATTTGCCCCCACTACCCCTATATATTACTTAACAAACAAAAAAAAAATTGGTGTCAAATGGACTGTCCCCTGAATAGCCGCAACCGGTTTGTTAAACCCTCGCATCCAAAATCTTGTATGCTGGTGGGAGTTCTAAAAGTAATTATCGAATTTAAAGAACCGACCATGTACATTTTGTTTATTGGCCCAAAAAATGACCTGTGCAAAATTTCAGGTCGATCGGACATGATTTAGGGGTGCCTCAAAGCACTCAAAGTTTTGATTTTTTGGTCACTCAGGCTAAGTCCCAAAAGGTCGATTTTCGGTCAAAAAAATTTTTTTTTTACAGTTGACACCAGATCTCAACGATTTATGCATTTTTAAGTCATTTGGCATAGAAAAAAAAATTCGATTTTCCAAACTTCAAATTTCCTTTGGAAGATTTTCGAGGATGAAAAAAAACAAAACTTTGAGAGCTTTGAGGCACCCCTAAATCATGACCGATTGAGCTGAAACTTTGCAAAGGTCATTTTTTGGGCCAATAAACAAAATGTACATGTTCGATTTTTGAAATTTGACATGACCATTTTCGCTGCCACCCTATTGGTCATGGCTAGGCCACAATCCAAATCAGAAGACATTCCGATTCTGTTGAGTTCCGCAAGTTTCTTCCGAAACAATGAATGAAATTGTATAGGGTAACACGAAGTGATTTGGTCATATGGGCCGATTTGGACCACCTCTTTGTCTCAAAAATTAAGGCTCAACTTGGATTTTCTAAAATGTCATTTCCTTCTATTGTTGAACCGTATGTACCTAAAATAAAAATAAATGGTAAAACTTCACAAGTAGAGGGAAACGGTAGCATAAATACATCAAGTACTTTGAGCGTAAAAAAATGTGAGTTTTCCGATAGTGGTTTTAAGGTTTTTCCCGCTAATTAAACAAACTTTTCGTGTATTGTGCAGTAGAGTTCTGTTCGCGTACAGAAAAGGAACAATTTAATGTAGCGAAATTGTAAGTTTGATAGTAATAAATGAAATTAATTGCATTTTAATTTTTGCGTGTTGTGTGGGGTGACATGGACACGTTTCTGTGGGGTGAATTGGTCCTACAGGTTTGAGACTTTTCTTTGGTCTAATGGATCCCAGATGCCACTGAATTACAAGAAGAGGATGGACAGACAACGTTGGAAGAAGAAGGAACTTGAAAGAGCAACGAAGGTCATCGAGAACGGATTTTCTTTGACCAAGCATCAAAAGTGTTTGAAAATGCTCGACCAACAGTGAAAAGATTAATGCAGAATTCGAGATGGTGTCAATCCAACTTTTCTGGTCTGGAATCTGGCCAAGACACCTGGTATCGATCCCAAAACATTGTTACGGATTGTAACATTATCCCAAAATATTTTACATAAACATAAGTATGTTTTTTTCAATGAAACACACACTGGACCAAATCACCCCACAGACGGTCCAAATCACTTCGCATCAAATTTTAATGTCCAAAAATCTTCTCTTTTTTATTTTATGATATATTTGGTAGATTGAAGCTTTATATAATGATTAAACATTATTTATTGAGAGAAAACAAGTGTAACTCAGTAAACAATGTGACATTTTTTATTTAGACCCTTTTTGTTTTGGAAATATTAGGCGATTTGCTCAGGTGGTCCAAATTCCCCCCTTTTCCCCTATCTATCGCAGCGTTGCCCATGGTAATAATTAGAAACATGGACTTATGGGTGTTCAGAAGATCGGCACTATCCTGTACCCCCGAATATACTGACGACCTGGTGTTAACTACTAAGCTAACGTTTGCTGAAGGCAGTAACGAACGCTAAGTTTAAGTTCAGTGGATCTGAAAAGCTATAACACTCGAACGAAGTAGGGATAAAAGAATCCAAAAGTATAGTTCATTATCAAGAGTGAGCACAACGTGGTTAACCTGTAGGGAGTTTATTTAGTATTTCTTTTCATTACATTTATTTGAAGAACTTCTAATTGTAGAACAATGTAAGTATAGAAAATACTTACAAAAGTATGATGCAAGTGAAATTGGCCCACCTGCTTAATTATAATTCATTATAAAACTACTTCGATTTAGGTTCAATCCGCTACTTAAGAGGATAATTAGGAATCCGTTATTCGCTGACAGAGTGACTCTAGATAGGACACTCTCACCGATTTATACCAAGGAGGCTTAAAGAAAACCGATTGTAAGATTCTCTAATTTTCTCTAAAACATATATTTTCAATAAATAAGTACTCAAAGTACTCAAGTACTCAAAATCTGCCAAAAAGTCAATTTTCACAAAAGGTGGCGTTTATGGGGTTTCTCAACAAACAATTCAATTATAGCTATCCGTTCTTTGAATCCGTTTCAGTTTATAATCTGAAAGTGAATGTCCGTTGATTTAAATCGAATGTAATTCGTTGAAATTCAACAAATATGCTGAAGTGAGTCAGCTTGTGTGCAACAACCGAGAGGCAGCGAAAGAGTGTGTGAATAATCCAGGGAGAAAAAAACTTCAATTCAAACCAAAAACTGTATATATTAAATAGAGACAGAAATAAAAAAAAAACCGGTGAAGTGAAGTGTTTGGCGTCTAGACAACGACTAGACTATTTAACTGCCATCGTCACTCGTTTTCCATGCTTTCGGGGTGCTAACTCATTCCCAAATCGGCTTTTCTCTGCCTCGTTGCGGCTCTTCATTTGGATGGTTGGTTGGGTGGTTGACGAGACCAACAATTCGGTATGCACACGAGCCTATCTGAAGCTGCCAATGCTACTGCATTATGGAAAACCGATTCGGGGACGTGGAATAGGTGCACCCAGAGAGTTCACAGCTATGTTGTCTGGTGTGGTTTTAGCATTTCCTATTGTCTGTGGCTGGTTTTACAATCCCAGACGAAACGAAGTGCGGCTTTTAGGCTTTTGGAGTGCCCGCCGGGGAGACAGCAGATTTCGTGTGTGGGATGATTTTTCGCTGAAATAGATGTCATTCGGTTCGTTTGCCATAATGTTCAGTGGGAAAATATTTTATGAATATGGGCGAGTAGCATTATAATCATTTAAAAATATCGAACATCGTAGAAACATTATTGCGGTATATTGATACATTGGAAGCAAGTTACTCAAAATTCCACTAAAAGATCAAAATTTTGCACACTCGTGCATTCCGTGTTCAGCTAATTACTTGTGATACATTCTGCTGTTGCTTTCTCCATTCTCAAAAGATGCCGCTCAGACCTCGTGTGTGTGTGTGTGTGTTAATGATCCGAACCGCGTCGCGATGCGCGAGAAGATCTGTATCAAATGCTATTTGCGAAAAATATTCTTCTTCGCGACTCTCTCAGCTCGAGCAAACTCAGTTTGTCACCATGTCACCATCTCCTGCTGCTACTGCTTGAGAAGACGCCGCCGCCGCCGCCGCCACTACGCGTACCATACCATGGGAACCGACGGACCAATATACTAAGAGACACTAAGGGAGAGGACAAAGTGGCGATCGATGGGGATGTTCGATATGGCAGAATTCGATTTGGTACATCTTATATTTTCAATAGATTATGCGGTTCAGGTGGACATAGAGTAATTTATTGTGTCTTGTTATTCGTATGAGGGTGGGCTGATAAGTAATACACACACGGTTGTAGAAGACGAACAACAATAAATAGCATGATTGGAAAAGCACTAACTCATTTACAAATGTTAAACTTCAAAATCATGTATTTATTTTTCAACATAGTCGCCGTTAAGCATTACGCGTATATCCCAATGTGTTACAAGTTATTTCATACCGTCACTGAAAAATTCTTCCGACTTTTCTCGAACCCAGGACGCGATAGTTGCCTTCACCTTATTGTCCGAACCAGAGATGGCAACCTTCCTGATTTTTCAGGATTTCCCAGACTTTTTGACACGTTCCCTGATGTCCTTACAAACACTCAATCTTCCCTGATTTTTCTGAAATGATCCTGATTTGTCCTGATTTTCTACGTTTAACTTTATTAGAATGAAAATTATCCGTAATAAATATACGAAGTTTTCTTGGTTGGAAATGAGAATCGTCATGATAGCCTACATAAAACAGCTCTACAGTGCGCACTTGTATAATGGTTAATCTTTTTTTTGTTCATTATCTATATATTCCGGAGCGATTCGCTTTATCGGAGTTATCCTGTTGACATTTATTAAACTTTGAAGTTGGCGTGAAAAAAAGATACTTTATCAGATTAGCACGCCCAAAGGCAGTTTTGAATCATTTTATTTTGAATGGAAATAATTATTTGTTTTTTGATTTGTTAAAACATAATTCTTACTTTACAACTTTGTCAAAAAATTTCCTGATATTTCTACAATATTTCCTCGAAACTGAACTTATCAATTATTCTCGAAGCTCCATTATGAGCTTCTACTAATTAAACAGTCTATATATTCCCACAACTACTGCTCGCAACTAACTAAGGAAACTTCTAGAATTAGTCAATGCGATAGCCCTCGTGTTCCATCAGAGAAACGCCAAACTTCATGGCTCTTTGACAACACGTCAATTTATTTTCGAGTTTGGTTGGAATGTGCTATCCTACCAACTGAACTTACCGGATATTGCACCTTCAGATTACCACAGGTTAAGGTCCTTGCGAAATTCTCTCCAATACACGAACTTTGACACTGTGGACAGCATAGAAAATATCTTTCTTCTATAAATAAAACAGTTTTCGACAAGAAAGCAAACATTTTCTGGTGGATAAATTTTTTAAGCTGTGTGAAAGATGGCGAAAGATCGTGGAACAAAACTGTACACATAAATTTCAATAAATGTATGTCAGTGTATAAAAATCATGCGTTTGTGTTTTAGAAAATCGGTTCGAACTTTCCGGACAACACAATATGAGCATCCTGATTTCTCCTGATTTTAATTTTCATTCTCCCTGATTTTTGAAAATAATGGTTGGCAACCCTGGTCCGAACTGTAATGATTACCCTTAAAATCTCTCTTGAGTAGAGAGAAAAAAAAAATCGCAAGTCGCAAGGTCGGGAGAATACCGAGGGTGTGAAATTGGTTCGAACTGCTGTTTTTTTCAGAGCCTCTTCATTCAGCAGATTTTAATGTATCCCAATTGTTCAATAATGAAGTCAACACATTCTTTTTATATTCCAATCAGGTTTGCGATATCCTGTTGAGTGATTCGCCGGTCATTTTGAATCAAATCTTCGACACGGTTGTGACGATTATGGTCTGAGGCAGTGATTGGACGTCTGCTGCGTGTTTTTTGGCAATTGACAACCACGAAGTTTTATTACCATCGATTCACAGTAGACCTATCAACATTACCGTCACAAGCCTGTAAACGATGAAGAATCTCACTAGGATTCCCTAAATATAATAATAATAATATTAATTGAATAATTTTCTAACACTAGTATTAGTAAGTAGTATAACTAGTATAACTAGTGCTAAGAAGATTGCTATGAAAATAATAAATTCAAAAATACACACACTTTGTATAGTTTTCAGAAAATCATAAACCGAAGAAATGGTTTCGAAATCATCAGCAGCCAGAGTGTCGCAGATCGTAACTCCTCTATTGTGAAAATTCTCCCTCGAAAGATAAGTTGTCATTATGAAATTCAGAGCAATACCGTATATCTCTATACACCCATACCTCGCTTTACGGCCTAGATAGATTCCACGAAATTAGGCCGTCAAGCGAAAAGGAACGTATAAGGAATCAATTATTATAATAAAAACTCATACAAATTCAATCGGATGGGTTCCAAATTCGTTAAATATGTAACATAGTTTATCTTCCAAATTGCATTTCTTAAAAATGTTGATTCCTACGAATATGCAAAATTTCAGCTCAATGTTTAGTTCTAGTTAAGTTCCCAACGTGACTGATTATTAGCAACTTTTTTTTATCAGTCTCCGAAGTCGATAATCGTTTCGACGGCATTTTGTCCGAAAAATAATGAAATTATAAAATAAATTTATTACAAAAATACACATTAAAAATTTTAAATTTGTGCATACATACATTTGTACTTACATACCAAAAATGTCTCGAAATTGTTTCCAATTTTTCCAGTTAAAACACTCACAGACAAGTCTATACAACATACTAAATAAAGCTCGTAAGCAAGAGGAAATATAAGAAGTTTGCATGTAAATATATTGACGCAATAAAAATTCTTCCTGCCGCCATAGCGAAACATTTTAAGCCGTAAATCGAAAAGATGCCTTAATTTGAGAGGGCCCTTATAGCGAAATGCCGTATAAAGAGCGGCCGTATAGCGAGGTATGGGTGTATATAAAAATGGATTTTTGTCTGTCTGTCTGATTTTTATGGTATCGGAAACTACTGAACCGATCGACATGATAATTGGTATGTAAGAGTTTTTGGGGTCGGGGAAGGTTCCACCCCCCCCTCTCTAAGGGGGGGCTGCCATACAAATGGAACACATTTTTTTTCATTACTAGAGAAATAATCAAGCAAAAAATAATAAAACGAAATTTGACATGTGGAGGTTTTAGGGTGCAATAAATGATTCTATGGTGAATAGATACTCTTTCCCCTTCTCTTAGGGGGGGCTGCCATATAAATGAAACACAAATTTCTTCATAACTCGAGAACTAATCAAGCAAATGGAACCAAATTTGGCATATGGAGGTTTTAGGGTGCAATAAATGTTTTCATGGTGGTTTGACACTCCTTCCCATTCTGTAAAGAGGTGAGAGAGGGTGCTGAAAAACTCGAGAGCTAATTAAACAAATGGAATCAAACTTAGCATATAGAGGTTTTAGGGAACGATAGACGTTTCTATGGAAGTTTGACATTCCCCCGCCCTCTCTAAAGGGGGGCTCCCATACAAATGAAACACAAATTTCTGCATAACTCGAGAGCTAATCAAGCAAATTGAGCCATATTTGGCATGTGGAGGTTTTAGGGGGCACGAAACGTTTTCTATGGTGGTTCGACACCCCTCTCCCTCTCTAAGGGGCGGTGGTGGGGGGTTCTGCGATATGAATGAAACACAAACTTCTGCATAACTTGAGAACTAATCAACTAAATGGAGCCAAATTTGGGATGTGAGGGTTTTTTGGTACGAGACATGTCCCTATGGTGGTATGATACCTTCTTTTCTCTGGAATAGAGAGGGGGTTCCTTGAAAAATATTGTACATATTTTACCATTTTCCAACCAAACATGACAATTGAAAATTTTCGGAAAACTCTTTAGAAAAATGTGAAAATTCTAGAAATTCAATTCGCATATATTCTACAATTACATATTGACAAGCGTTGTTAGTCCATTTGATGTTGTGCTAGCGAAATTGATCTTCGTTCCGAATGTGTCGATAAGTGTAAAGCACGAGAAAGCAGTTGTCCGATTTAGGGCCGTCTTTATTCTATCACTAGCTGACCCGGCAAACTTCGTCCCGCCCAACATTTGTTTTTTGTTATCAATACCTTCAAACATTCACGTTCTCTTACTAAGCGCAAGTTCATGGGTCCAATCGCAGAACTGATCATTGATTGATCTTTTAATCGACCCCGTTGAATTTACCTTTTACTATAAAATGCCTAGTGTTTCTAACAAAACTCATCATTATAATATCGGATTATTTTCAGACACAATTCTCGTTCCAAGTTTTTTCAACTACTTGCAAATAACATGTTTCTCCGTTACATGGAATAAATGTTTTATACAGAAAATATGATAGAATAAAGACAGCCCTAAATCGGACAATTCCTTCCTCGAGTTCTGCTCTTATCAACACATCCTGCGATCCATGTTTTGGTATAGATAGAAGAAGATATAGGAGTGCGTTTCATCACATCAAAATCCATTTCCAGTTTCGAACAAAGATCAATTTCGCTAGCGCAAACATCAAATGGACTAACAGCACTTGTCACTATGTAATTGTAGAACATATGGGAATTTAATTTTCCGAATTTTCACTTTTTCCTTCAGAGTTTTCCGAAAATTTTCAATTGTGATGTTTGGAGGGGTGTCATACCATCATAGAAGCATTTCTCATACCCAAAAACCCACACATCCCAAATTGTGAGTTATGCAGAAATGTGTTTTTCATTTGTACGACAGCCCCCCTTTAGAGAGGGGGGTGGAGAATCTAACCATTATAGAAACATTTATTTCACCCTAAAACCTCCGTATGCCAAATTTCGTTTCATTTGATTGGTTAGTTCCCGAGTAATGTAGAATTTTGTGTTTAATTTGTATGGCAGCCTCCCCTTAGAGAGGGGGGAGGGGTCTCAAACTATGACGAAAACCGTCACCGGCACCAAAAACCCCTACATATCAATTTTCATGTTGATCGGTTCAGTAGTTTCCGAGTCCATAAGAATCAGACAGACAGACTGACAGATAGACAGATAGACAGAATATATATATATATATATATATATATATATATATATATATATATATATATATATATATATATATATATATATATATATATATATATATATATATAGATATTCTCTGTATCAAACATTTATTCCATGTAACGTAGAAACATGTTATTTGTAAGTGGTTGAAAAATCTTGAACGAGAGTTATCTGAAAATAATCTGATATTATAATGACGAGTTAATATAATGGTAAACTTAGTTCGAAAAAACGTGCATTCGAGAGATAATCGTCATACAGTAGTCCACAAACAACTCGTATGAGAGAAAAAATTATAATTCTTTGGACCATAGTTTGAGTGAATCTTCAGGAACGAAGGAAAAATTGATTTGTGCTTTGTCTAATGATTGCATTCAAAAATTCAAGATTGATTAAAAATCCAAGAACTGTATAACATAATAGTAACAACAAGAATACACATTTACAGCTTTTTTGCATCACAAATTTCGAGAATTTTCGTGTTTTTTGTTTGTAATTCGATTGAATCGAAGAAGTCGCGTGTTTTTTTTTCCATCACCACAAATGATACCTCAGCAGTTGTTGTCGCAAAATTAATGGAAATAGGCAATTTAAAATAGTCGCTAAAGGGCGAACACAAAATTATTGTGACACCGAAAATGTCATGCCAATTTTCTTATAATGTTTATAATCAAACCAAAATTTTGGGGTAGTTTTATACATAAATTTACTTCAAAAATCAAAAGAAAAGTTAATCGATGGAGCCTTGAGTGTAAAATTGAACGCATTTTCGCTTGATGCCCTCCATCAAAGTCTTTACAGTGTCATCTAGTACCAGTTTCTCAGGTTTTTTTTCCGTTTTCTTAACATGTCCTTCTCGTCTTTGACTGCCTTCTTGCTCTTCCGAAGTTCCCGCTTCATTATTGCCCAGTACTGCTCCACCGGGCGCAGCTCCGGATAGTTTGGCGGGTTCATGTCCTTTGGAACAAAATGGACAGAATTGGCCTCATACCACTCCAGGACACTTTTAGAATAGTGGCATGATGCCAAATCTGGCCAAAATAGCGGAGCTTCGTCGTGCTGCTGCAAGAACGGCAAAAGGCGCTTCTTGAGGCACTCAGATTTGTAGATCTCGCCATTTACTGTGCCCTTTGTCACGAAAGGCTCACTCCTCAGTCCGCAAGAGCAGATGGCCTGCCAAACGAGATATTTGGAGGCGAACTTTGACATTTTCTTCTTTTTAAATTTGTCGTCCACATCGAACTTGCTCTTGCCGGTGAAAAACTCCAACCCCGGAATTTGCTTAAAATCGGCTTTTATATACGTTTCATCGTCCATCACATAGCAGCCATATTTTGTCAGCAACTTTTCGTAGAGCTTCCGTGCCCGAGTTTTAGCCGTCGATTGTTGCCGCTCATCGCGGTTTGGGAAGTTCTGTACCTTGTATGTATGTACTCCAGCTCTCTTCTTTGCATTCTGGACGTAGCTCTGCGACATGCCGATCTTTTTAGCCAAATCACGACTTGAGACGTTGGGATTTGCTTTAATCATCCGCTTCACCTTTCCCTCCGGTTTTTTGTTCTCCGGTTCCGGTTTTCTTCCAGCTCCTTTGCCGTGGTCCAACGTCAACCGCTCCTGGAACCGCTTCAACACTCTGGAGACGATTGAATGGTGAATGTTCAACATTTTTCCCAACTGCCGGTGCTACAGGTCAGGAAATTCCAAGTGTTTGGAAAGAAAAGGTTCTCTCGACTCGCGTTGGTTCACCTCCATTTTCGTTGAATCGGAAAACACGACTTCGAATTTGACTGCATGTAGACAATACACATCAATGAGAAAGTGTGCAAAATTTGGTTGATTTTTACCCAATGGTAAAAAAGTTATGCCCTGTTGAATGTGTGGCAATAATTTCGTGTTCGCCCTTTATTTTCCAGATTTTGCTCTCTTGGACTACTAATTGTTTCCCAATTGAATGAAATGGCCAGGAAAAAGATTTGATTGAAATGAGGAAATGATTGCAGAAACAAATGACTATTTTTCAGAGTTGGCAAATCCTACTATTCGGAAGAGATCAACAAAGTGTATGAGCCCAAGAAGAAAAAAGAGTTCTGCACACGATGAGCTACGAATAATATCGCCGTTGTGATAATTTCGAAAAGACAAAAGATCTCTGGGTAATAATCTAAGGTTGCTCTAAGAGATCCTTCGCTGTCCCTTCAGCGAAGAACATTTGACTTTCGGGATCTCATTTGGTTATTACATGATCACATCACTTACCGCATTGAGTCCTGATCATTACCTCTCATCACTAGAAGCAATGATAATCGCTGGGTAACTACATTATACAGTCAATTGAATGTCACTCTGTGTGTTCTTTTCCAATTTCGTTGGATCTGGTCAATCAGGAAGACGTATACCTACAGTCTACCCGAGCTCAACCTCTTGGTTGAAAAGGTTGAAAAAAATATATTTTCAAAATCGAGAAAAATATTGCAAATTGTACGAAGTGCGAAGTCTATAAACTGAATAAAACTGTACAAAACATTCTCGAATACCGGCTATGAATAGTACTAAGATACGTCAAACCAATAACCGAAGGTGTTGATGCACTAGAGTATAAGCTGCTGTGGAACAACTTTGCCGCAATAACGTTCAGCTATAAGAAGCAGATACTATCTTTTAGTTCATCATCATTTGAAATTAGCTGAAACCATCAACCACCAGAGCAGTCAACATTGGATTATAATAATATGGAGCCTTAGTAGAAGCATCTCTTGGCTCAGAATACTCAAGCGCACTTTCTATTACAAAGTTCTTCGAGATGCCGCCAAAAGAATCGGAATCTCAGCAAGCCGCAACGTGTTCAAGATTAAACATGTTGACAGGATGCCTATTTCGGGACTTCATTCGCGTGATGTCCCGCCTCATGTCTAATCATTACTTGTTATATGCACATCTGTATCGCATTGGGATCGTTGATAGTAATATTCGCGTTTGTGGTGATGGTTATCACGACATCGAACATGTGGTCTAGTCTTGTATAAACTTTCATTTTTCCAGGGCTCATCTATCGGATTTGCTCAGGGCACTAGGAAGGCAATCTGACTTACCGGGTCAGTCGCGACCTCAACCTTATGCTTTCTCTTTACCAATTTCTCAAAATAAATGGTACCTCTGTTTGATCCCTTCTCTCCTCATCAAACCAAACTACCCCACTCGCTCCGTCCTAGTCCTAAATCCTAATCCTGTCCAATCAATCCAATCAATCTAGTGTTAGGTTTAGTTATTATTAAATTATTAGTCTTAAATATACAGAAAATAAATTATATTTTAAGGTGAAATTTGACTCTGTAAACGTTAGATAATAAGTAATTGAGTCTGATTAATGAACGGTTTTGGAAAAAAGGATGCCTATTCACGAAGACCGCCAAATCTGTGCGTTTACTATGAAGCTGAAGAAATAAGAAAACATACCTCAACTTGCGACATGACAACCGGTATTACGAGCTTTTTCAATATCCAGATATTTTGGTAGTGAAATTCGTTCTAACAATTAAAATTGCGCCTCCATTAGTTACTCGTTATAGACTGCACACAAACACAAAAATGTATACAACAAAAGTATGGGGAAATTTTCGCTTCTAATGTTTGGAAACACAAAATACCATTTGTGGATTACAGAATTGTGACGCATAGCACAGCAATCAGTTCTTAGAAAGATCCGATGCTAGCTAGCTTCGATTCTGGGGCCGAAAGAGGTATTTTTCTTGAGCCAATATAATAAAGCACGCGTTGTAATAGGCTTAACAGCAGCCAATAAACAGGCTCCGATATTAATGCATCTTGAATATCGCGCCAATCTTCCGGAGCATGATTTTATCGTGGCTGCTAAATATTAGCTTATTTCATTTTTTATCGCAGAATGCAGGATAAAGCTAGGGACATTGGTCATGTTGAAGCAATTGGATACGTTGCACTTCATTCAAGGCACTTTTCTTCGAATGCATTTTCTCATGGACTCCATTTTGAAAGAGAGTGCGAGCTACCTGAAGCCGGCAGTTAATCGAAGTAGTCGCCATGGCGGACGAAAACATTCGTGCATGTTTTTGAGCTCTTTCTTCATTTTATTTATCAATTCCTCACTTTTCGCGACAAAATGGTTGGAGTAGATCTTACGCTTCGATTGCCCAGAAATTCTCGATGGGATCGCTCCAGCTCCTCAAACAATCGCTTCGAGCAGCGGGTCGACGTCAGATCCGGCTAGAACACCGCAACTTCCGACAGGCTCTTCATACTATAAATTTCCCCGTTCATGGCCAGTCCGGAGTTAAAGAAGAGCAGCTTTGATATACCCTTCTCGCTGATTGTCATCCACAGCAGCACCTTTTTTTGGGCAACTTGGTGTGTGAAATAAACTTCACATCAGAGCTCACTTCCTTCATGGGAGAAGTAAAATACGAAGTGTCCTGCCAATCGTTGCCAACCAGGGTGTGATAGGTCTCGTCGTCCATCACCACCGCCACGTCGTGATTCGCCGGGAAAATCGACTTGACCATCTTATTCAGCCGCTGCCGTTGCGTCATTGCCTGCAGCTCCGAGACCAGTGGACGGGACTTCCGCTTCTTGACATGTATGTCCATGTTCGCCAGGTACTTTTACACTGTTTGGCCGGTTGCACCGACCTCCCGGCCAAGCGCACACAGCGATTTAGCCACTTTTTCCTCGATTTTCTTTTTCAGCATCCTTTGGAGCTTCATGTCACTCAAGGTCGTCGGTCGTTCGGAACCGGACTTTTTTTCGATGCTCTGATTGTTGTCCAATAGTGCCAAGATATTGTAGATGTCGGAACGGGAGTATTCGGCGTCCACAAAGTGCCGCACGATGTCTGTTTTCGACGCGACGGGGTACCGTTCTTTGAACGCGAACACTTCTGAACGGAGTAGCTTCACTGTTTTCGCCACCACGGTTAGAGTTCGACTGATGGAGCTGTCAATTTTTTTCTGCTGACTCATGGATTACTATGATTGATGCTGGGTAGTTTCGTCAGTGCGTGTGAAGGTAAACCCATAAAAAATCGGCATTTTTTGTTCATTTTTTTGTAATGCAAACGTTATATCGGTTTGGCATGGAATGGCTGATTGCTCTGTGGCAAATCCTCCAAATATCCCGCTTGTATCAAGTCACTACGCACCACATCTTCGTCGACTACAAAGCCGCATATAATACCATCAAACGACTACACCTGTTGAGTTATGAACAAGCACGGCTTTCCCCGAAAGCTGACAACACTGATTGAGGCAACGATGAATGGTATGCGGTACAGTGCAGCGGATCTCTTCTATCGGTTTTTCAACTTGTATGCCAGACTGAAACACGAAGCAAGGCTGATTGAGCTTGGGATTAATGTGTCTAATACTAAACACCTTCTAGTGAGAATCTCTCTTGGTGGTAAGATTTGTAGCACGGTACTGATTTCGACATTTGGAAGCCTCTCGTTTAGTTATTTTGAAGTTCAGATCCAACACAAATTTGCATGTGTGAATCTGAGCTTCTTAGCTTCTCTCTTTTGTATCCGTTTTGGATGAATGGCTGAGCGAACACCACTCTCCTTTTTATATTTGAGCGACTAGCAATAATGGGTGCTGGATGTGATTCGGTGGCTGATTTAGCCAAGATATCCACATACAAAATCACCTGAGAGACTCATGCTTTCCCTTTTTTCGCTTTTTTCGGTTTGAATATTTTCCCTAGATAGCAGAATCTTTCGGCGGGGTTCTATTGTTCTTGGAACTTCAAAAACCGGCGACCGTCTCGACTTGAACTGTACTCGGGAGGTTAAAGGGAGGAAAGCGTGACCAATGAAGGCACAGAGGAACTTCGGTATGACTACTGATTAGTATCTCGCTAATCTGAGGATGCAAGATATGTTCGCCGATTCCTGCTTTGACCTTTGAAGAGGTTTACCTTCACACGCACTGACGAAAGTACCCATGCAGCATCAATCAAACAGGGAAGCTACTTTGTTCAGAAGTGTGCGCGTTCAAAGAACGGTACCCCGCCGCGTCGAAAACGGACATCGTGCGGCACTTTGTGGATGCCGGATACTCCCGTTCCGACATCTACAACATCTTGGCACAACAATCAGACCATCAAAAGAAAGCCCGGTTTCGGACGGCTGACGACCCTGAGCGACAAGAAGCTCAAAAGCATGCTGAAGAGGAAGATCGAGGGAGAAGTGGCTACATCGCTGCGTGCGCTTGGCCGGGAGGTCGGTGCAACCGGCCAAACAGTGTAAAAGTACCTGGCGATAATGGACATACATGTCAGGAAGCGAAAGTCCCGTCCACCGGTCTCGGAGCAGCAAGCAATGACGCAGCGGCAGCGGCTGAATAAGATGGTCAAGTGGATTTTCCCGGCGAATCGCGACGTGGCGGTGGTGATGGACGACGAGACCTATTTCATCTTGGAAGGCAACGACTGGCAGGGCACTTCGTATTTTATTTCCCCCACGAAGGAAGTGAAGTTTTCAATATATTTGTCTCCGTATTGCGTTGGGATGTATGCCCTCAACGCATACCATGAGCCTCGAGGTTTTGGCAGGCGTACTCCCACTAAAAGATCGCTTCAATTTATTATCTCTTCGGTTCCTCATCCGGTGTAAGGTTATGAACTCATTGGTGATCGGAAATTTTGAGCAGCTGATCGAGCTAAATTTTCATTCTAGATTTATGAGCTCATATCATGAATTCATCTCCATGCAGGTTGATCCTTCTTCGTATATTCCCAACCGTGTTTGTTTCCCTGACTACATCAATTCCTCTGTACATTTTGATCTGTTCATGAAGGAGAAAATCCATGATATTCCAGATTACCTTCTATCGGGGATCGTTCCTACGATCTTCAATGCAAAGTATGGGCGTATCTATTGTGATAATATGTACTTTACTGATGGGTCCTCTATGAATGAGTCCATAGGATTTGGAGTGTTCAACGTATTTTTTAGCACCTCCCACAGTCTTCAGTATCTTTGCTCAGTATATATTGCTGAATTGGCAGCAATACACTGGGCGCTGGACAGCGTCGCCTCATGACCTGTTGAACACTATTACATTGTAACGGATAGTCT
The DNA here is from genome assembly GCF_029784135.1 of Toxorhynchites rutilus septentrionalis. Taxonomy (NCBI): domain Eukaryota; kingdom Metazoa; phylum Arthropoda; class Insecta; order Diptera; family Culicidae; genus Toxorhynchites; species Toxorhynchites rutilus. The sequence continues at coordinate 209,861,939 of NC_073745.1, read as the reverse complement.
TAGTTCCGTCGAAGCTATCCGTTCAGTGAGGCCGGAAAAGCACTCGCAGTACTTCCTTGAGAGAAAACGAGAAATTTTGAGTGCTTTATTCAGACGCTGTTATGTCATTACCTTTGTCTGGGTCCCTTCACATTGCTCAATTCCGGGTAATGAGAGGGCTGACTCATTAGCAAAGGTAGGTGCAATTGAAGGCGAAATTTATCAGCGTCAAATCGCCTTCAATGAATTTTATTCTTTAGTTCGTAAAAATACCATCGTTAACTGGCAACGCAAATGGAACGAAGATGAATTGGACCGGTGGCTCCACTCAATTATCCCTAAGGTTAGCCTTAAACCATGGTTCAAAAGTCTGGACTTGAGTCGGGACTTTATTCGCACCTTCTCCCGACTCATGTCCAATCACTGTTCGTTAAACGCGCTACTCTTTCGTTTTGATCTTGCCGACAGCAATATCTGTGTCTGTGGCCAAGGTTACCACGACATCGAACACGTTGTTTGGTCGTGCGAGGAGTATCTTGTTGCCAGATCGAATTTAGAAAACCCTCTTCGGGCTAGAGGAAGGCAGCCCAATGTGCCGGTGAGAGATGTGTTGGCTGGTTTAGACCTTGATTACATGTCCCAAATATATGTCTTCCTAAAAGTTATCGATCTTCGTGTCTGATTGTCCTTATATCCTTATATTCTCCTTTTCCTTTTCCTTCGCGAGAAATCAAATCCCTTCTTATTAACAATAGAATAAGGTGAAATGTAAATACATGTTAGATATAAGATAGGCTTAAGAATTGAGTGTAATGAATATGAGTGTGAATGTGAGAGTGAACATTGTCAACATATCCTTTTATCCCTTCCTTTTCCTGAAGAAAATATGTCACCCTTCTAAACTCGAGTAGACCGCGAGTAATCGGTTTTCTACACCATTAACATTAGAATTAAGGAAAAATGTTTATATATAAAGGGTGTGTCACATCAAATTGCATCACGGAAAAAACGCTGTAGAAATTTAATTTTTAGGAATTATATCTTCAGCTTTCGCTTATAATCAGATAAGAGTGTATAGATCACGTTGGCCATGCTTCACTGTCAATTTTTCGTAAATTTGGAAAAATGTCGTCGAACGAAAAAGAGCGTCGTGAATTAATCCTGTGCACTCATTTCAAGAATCCGGAGTTGTCACATCGGGACATCGGTAAGATGCTGGGAATCGTCCAATCCACGGTCAGAAGAGTACTAAAACAATACTTCGAGAACCTAACCATCGACCGGAAGGTGAAGAACGGCAAAAATGGATGCTCCATCAGTGAAAAAGATCACAAGCGCGTAGTTAAGCAGTTTAGACGTGATCCGAGAAGTTCGGTCCGGGATGTCGCCAATAAGCTGAATTTGTCAAGTTCATTCGTCCAGCGGACCAAGCAGCGGGAGGGCCTGCGTACATACAAGGTTCAGAAGGCACCTAACCGCGACGAAAGGCAAAACATGGTGGGGAAGACGCGAGCCCGGAAGCTGTACATTGAAATGCTGACGAAGCCGCATTGCCTGGTAATGGACGACGAAACAGCTGCCGGGCCTGTTGTTCTTCTCCGCAGAGGACAAATTCAGCGTTCCGGAGGAGATTCGCAAGCAGAAACTATCCAAGTTTGCCAAAAAGTACATGGTGTGGCAAGCGATCTGCTCTTGCGGAAAGCGGAGCGCCCCCTTCGCGATGACCGGCACGGTAAACGGGCAGGTTTACCTTAAGGAGTGCCTACAGAAGCGCTTTTTACCACTATTGAAGCAGCACGAGGGCCCGACCATCTTCTGGCCGCATCTCGCTTCGTGCCACTATTCAAAGGACGTGTTGGAGTGGTACGAAGCCAACGGGGTCACCTTCGTGCCAAAGGAAATGAACCCGCCCAACGCGCCGGAGCTTCGCCCAATAGAGAAATATTGGGCGATTATGAAGCAGGCCCTCCGGAAGAACCCAAAAGTTGTCAAATCGTAGGCGGACTTCAAGAGAAAATGGATTTCTGTTCAAAAAAAAACTACAACCTGACGTTGTACAGAACCTTATGGACGGGGTAAAGAGGAAGGTGCGAGCATACGGGCTTGGGCTCGAAGTATGAATAAAAAGAAAATGCCAAAAGTTGTTTAATAGTTTTTATTTTACTGTCTAAAATTTTCAAAAGGATCGGTCTACTGGGCGAATTTCTACAGCGTTTTTTCCGTGATGCAATTTGAAGTGACACACCCTTTACTTGTAACAATACAGTCAGGAGTTTGGCTCCCTTAAACTTATGTAACTGAGCCTGTAAAAATAAACGATATAATAAAAAAATAAGGAAGTGAAGTTTTTTTTCACACACCAAGTTCCCCAAAAAGGTGCTGCTGTGGATGACAATCAGCGAGAAGGGGATGTCAAAGCCGCTCTTCTTTAGACCTGGACTGGCCGTGAACGAGGAAATTTATAGTGCGTGGAGCCTGCCGGAAGTTACGGTGTTCCGGCCGGATCTGGCGTCGGCCCGCCACTCGAAGCGATCGTTAGAGAAGGTGGAGCGGCTTAATATTGATGTGGTACCCAGGTCGTAAACCCGCCCAATATCCTCCAGATGCGTCTCATCGAGAATTTCTGGGCGAACCTGAAGCGTAAAATCTACTCCAACAATTTTGTTGCGAAAACTGAGAAGGAATTGATAAATAAAACGAAGGAAAACTCAAAAACATGCCTACCCGAATGTTTTCATCCACCATGGCGAATGTTCCGGTTTACTGCCGGAAGCCGCTCACAAGGGTGTAGATTTTTTTTTTGCAAGTAAGCTAATATAATTACCTTCCAAGGGAAATTTATCGAACTCAATTATCTGTCTTAGTTTTTTTTTGTATCACCATCCGAAAAAAGTCCATTTTTTATGCAAACGTTAAACGGTTACAGGATCAATCACAGGATTAGAACCAATCTCAAGACTTGGAGTATTTTCAGTTGCTTTTTGACAATAGTCATCATTTCGGTCAAGAATGAAAATAGTTACGCAAGCTTGAAAGTGTCGCAATAACTATCGACTCACCCTTTATCTCGCACATTACATGGAAAGTTAACAGTTACAGTTCTACAATCATGAACAACTTCTTCTAATTCTTATAATTTTAGTTAGTTCTTGAGAGTAAATGGGATTCTTTATACCTTTATACCTTGTTGATTGGACTAAACAAATACTATCCCTATCACTTGCAATAAAATTTCTAGGAAGGATTGTCTTATCGGAAGCAATGGTTAAGATCGAAGCCAAGCGAAGAAGCCAAAGAGCACTATTCGTCATCGATCTGTCCGGCCGAATCACTCTGCGCATCCCTAGAACACTTCAGATACTTACAAACCATCCACTCGGCGACGATTTCACGAGAGGAGCAAGCGCAAGCCAACGTAAACGTAGCCTGCGCGTAAAAGTACTAGTATAGTTCCTCGGCGAGAGTGAAATTGGCCAAATTGTGTCTACTCGCAGCGCATTGGTGCGTTCCTGTGTGCCACCAAACATTACATTTTTTTCTCGGAAAAAGTCACTTCGGTCGGGTCTCGCGATTTCCCCTGCTGAACGGTTCGGATCAAGTGCGGTTAAACGGCGTGAAAATCTCCTGATCCCTGATAACGGTTACCGATAGCCCGATATCGTCTGTGTCCGGTGCTGAGCGGGAAGTGGCGTTCGCAGAGGCGCCGGGCACGATAAAATGGGCGATAAATGGCGCCCTCGTGGAGGAATTTTCGTTGTCGCGCTCCTCGATGGATGGTGCCAAGGAAAAAAGTGCGAAGATGTTGTTAAACTTGCTCACCCTTTTGCCTATCTGTGGGAGAAAGGTGATTCTAACCTCACTTTCCCGCTGAGTGCGCTCGTTCGCGATTGGTGATTGTGATTCGGTTCGGTAATTGATCATAAGCGTAATTTCGCCGAAGAGTTGTTTATTGTCAAGTGCTCAAAATCAATACAGATGTTTGTCAGCTAGAGCGTGTGGTAATGGTCCACGATAACTAGTTAAAATTCGTTTAGATCTAGGCTAAAACGCGAGACGATTTATTTATATGTGCAAAAATAGAAGAATATAAAAAGGCCTAAAATATTTCAGCACCAGCAGCGCGCGCGGCTCCACGTTCCATACATACATAGCCGACCAAATATTAATGAAGCAAAATAAAAATAAACATCAAAACAGCATAATAAAACTCCAACTATAGAACAACTGGGAGCAGATTAGAGTAGTAGCGTTTGCCAGCGGCACTTCCGAAGGATCACTTAGCCGCTTCGTTCCGTTGTGATTGTGAATCGGTGGCGACAATGTGAATGATGGTATGTGTGCTATACCTTTTTAGTGGTTAATAACAGTGATGCCAATTTGGGAACTTAAAGAATTTCGTATATGGCACTCTCAGATTCAAGTACACTATGCTAAGTATTTCGAACGCATCTAAACGAATAAATGAGAAATGATATGACATAAATAACTAAATTCATTTGAACATACTCTAACCGATACATTATACGAACCGTTGGGACTGGTTGAGAATCACTTACAAAAATACTATTTGGCGCCCCTGTAATCCTCTGTATGGTCTAGAGCACGAGAGAAAGCACGCATATTTGGCCACTTCTCGCTAGAGTGGTGCGGCGGTTGTGAACTGTCGCAGAAACCCGAACTCGAAACGCCGAACCGTCAGTTAGTCAGTGGGTGGTGGGCAATGGAGACGCCTGGCTGAAATTGTACGGGAAAAACGAGGGGAAAAGCATTGCGTACATGTTTACGTTTTACGGCGAATAGATGTTTTTTTATGAACATCATCGCTTACACATCTCGGCCAGCAGAGGTCGAGCCGAGGAGTTCGCTATAACTCACCCGTAGCCGAAAGGAGTCCTTCTCGCGAACTGCGTGTATGTGAAGATATCTGTTTTTACCGATGCTGTTTTGAGGGCTGCTTTCATCATGCAGTCGCCGCACTGAGCGAGACGCGAGTTATTATTAGTGTCGTCTCGTGGAAAACGGTGAGAATATAGCAATGACAAGCAACATATTTATTTGCATATGCAAATTTAATGCACATGCGAGAGTCATCTTTCTTCGCATTGGCAGTGCACATCGCGCATGTGGTGTTTGTACAATAGCTGGCTGGCTGTGTGTAGGTCAGGGTTGAATCAATGAAATTGCACAGAAACTAGAGCGGTTGCATTTTATTAACGGTTACTTGTATTCATTTACCAGAAGATTCTGTTTTTTTGCTTGAGACACTGTTAATTTTTTTTTGTTTGGCTGAAGATGTGATGTTATATCATTTTCAAAACATCAGTCGAATATCCTACATTGATGTTGCCAAGAATGTAATCAGTTTCGCGGTATTTTCTGTTTATGGAATGGGAACGAATTACAGAGGAGAGAAAGTTGTTTGGTTGTGATTATTGACTTGAATGAAGAAGACCTTAGATCGACATAAAATTATCAGATCAGACTGTTTTGAGTTGCACATCAATAGCAAGAGCAGTGAATCTGGGTACGCAGGGATGTGTCCCGGGTCGAAATAGAAGAAAGGGCCTGGCCGGGTAAGGCAGTAAAAAGTGCCCCCAAACCAAATCATCAGCTGTATACAAATATTGTATAGGATACTAACTGACCCGGCAAACTTCGTCCCGCCTAAAATTTGTTTTTTGTTATCAATAGCTTCAATAGCTTCACGTTTTCTTACTATAAGCAAATTCATCGGTTCAATCGCAGAACTGTTTATTGATTGATCTTCTAATCGACCCCGTTGAATTTACCTTTCGCTATAAAATTCCTAGTATTTCTAACAATACTCATTTTTATAATATCAGATTATATTCAGACACAATTCTCGTTCAAGATTTTTCAACCACTCGCAAATAACATGTTTCTCCATTACACGGAATAAATGTTTTATACAGAAAATATGATAGAATGAAGACAGACAAGCCTTCACGTGCCAAATTTGGCTTGATTAGTTTTTGAGTTATGTAGAAATTCGGGGAGCCCCCCTTTAGAGATGTGGAGGAGTGTCGAACTACCATAGAAACGTTTATCGATCCTTAAAACCTCCATATGCCAAATATGGTTCCGTTTGCTTGATTAGTTCTCGAGTTATGCAGAAATTTGTGTTTCATTGTTGACGTAGAACTACGCTGTTATTTTATTCAAGTCGCTTGTTTATAACTTCGGATATTATTTTATAATGCTGGAATTTTAGAAATAACTGTTTAGTAGAAATCGCCCTGAAATGGTATTTTAAATTGTAGAATCAGTTGTCGATAATTGATTGATGATTCATTCTCGCCGAACAATACACTAGCCCTATCGTATGTCACAATTTGTTTCATGTCATTGCATTGAAAATTTACCTCGAACGCTATTCCGGTGGCCTTTTTCGCAATTGACATAGACTCAGCTGTAGTCGATTATATACTTGTTGCACCAGTACCATTATTCCACATCATATAACTACATCCATATATCTTTGGCACCGTATGGAAACAACAACAAGAACAATATTCGCAAGTATCAAATATCATGCTACCTGTTATTTAGTATTGCCTCATTGGAATCGCACCTCTAGGAATCGTTCGTACAACGTAAATCAAGCGCAAAACAAACGTTTGTTATAGCATGCATACAGAGCCATATATTGGGGGCTCAAAGCTTCTAGAAATATAAACACTTCTCATCATTTTGCGCTATTCTCAAAAAAACGCTTCTGGAAATATTGACTGATCTCGAAAAAAGTTGCATTACTTTCTCATGCTAAAGATAAGCGCTGCTGTCATGCTTAATGGAGAAAGTTTTGCTACTGGCGAGCGAAACCAAATCACATACAAAATTCCAGAACGATATTTACTTTCATGGTGACTAAATAAACAAAATAATCTCTTTCTGTTAATCTCAACAACTTCGAAAAGAGTAGCATTGCTGAATATTTGCCTCAGCAGAAATTCATTACTAATACCCTTTCCCTCCCACTATATTTCCTCCTTGTTTAAATTTATTATTACGGCTGCATAACTTGCACCACCAATGCACACGGGAGCAGATACAAATGGGGTTTCAGCGTAGCGAAGATGTACTATTTTTACGTACGGGTTATGAAGCACGCACGTACGCACACAAATATCCATATATCGATGGCTTGAAGCATCTAAATATACACACATTTATCTCCGTTTTGCGCTCTTCTCAACAGCCTTTTCTATTAATATTGCCTGTCTAGATTAGTTGTTAGCTGTTAGCCTTGGTGGAAAGAGTTTTGCTACCGCCATGCGAAACCAAATCAGAGGCATAATTCCAGAACAATTATTTTCTTGGTGAGCCGACGATAGCCTAACTTGATGATTCCCCACACAATTGTGTAGCTCAAAACAATAATGCAATGGCATCAGTTTGATGCAATGATTGCAATGCAATGTGTGTGAGTAACTTGGTCGCGTCCACCCCAATTGCTTTGAGAAAGGCACTCGATCCCTCGCCATCCAGCTCGCCCAGCAAAGGTGTTGTCCAGTCGGTGTCTTTACGAAGAATGAACGTTTGCCTCAATTAAATTCTTTGTTTTTAAGAGGCTTTAAACTTTGCAGTTCATTGTCCTCTAAGCTTGCCTCAGCGAGATCCACTGTTTATAGGCACTGTAGGCAAATATTCCCCTTCGTTCTTCTTTTTTTCCTTTGTTCACGGAGATAGTGATCCCCGATAATCGTTTGATTAATCGAATACTTCCTACAGAAATCGATTATTAATCGAACGAATACTGCACAACCAATAATCGAAGCGAACGAATAATTTACGTCGATTAATCGACTCCAAACTCAGAGAGAAAAAAACTTACGGCCGCTGCAGTTTTATCCTGAAAGTTCGTAAACAAAGCTCAATGCCGTCAACGTGAATTGAGCTTCGTTTACGACTTTAGGGGTGAGTAAAAGATAATAATTGATTTTCAGGCGGAATGAACACTTTTTTTGATTCCATATGGCTTTCTAGCAAAAGAGAAATAATAATCTAACTAATTATTTCTCTCAGTGTGGCGATTAATCGATTACTCGATAATTTGGGCCGATTAATCGTATCGAATAACAAACTGCTGAAAACTATTCGATTAGCTGATGAACGATTAACTTCAAAAATCGGGGATTTTAAATCTTTCGATTTCCCCTTCGTTGCTCGTTATTGACAGCTCTGTTTGGGAAATCACACAAATGGACAGAACAAATGTATGGGGAAATGAGATTGCTTCCAATTTTCGTCAATTTAAACCATATACAGACTATGGGATTGTAATGTATAGCATATCAACCAAATTTTAGAGAATTTTCGATTCGATTGGTATGTAAATCGTGAAAATCCGTTCACAGCAAAGATAGTTATTAACGTTAGCTTTATTTAAAAACGTGACCTGATTGTTTCTGATTTGGCACCCTTAATGTAAGACGTAGTTCTACGTCAAAAAGTCACAGGAGGGTTGTGTCCGAGACACGACCGCATAGTCGACGTAGGATAACGTTAGGCTATTTGTTGATTTTCGATATGTTTGAAGAATTACATCGTTAAACTCTTTGATATTGATTTGGTGTCTCTGGAAAGAGCCGTTTTGTTTGGTTGTTGAGTATTGTTTGTTCACTCCACCAGTGTTTACCGAGTGATGATGATAGAAGGATGGTAAATAGTCGTTGGATTATTTTAATTCGTTTATTTTTACAGGCTCAGTTACTTAAGTTTAAAGGAGCCGAATTCTTAAATATATTTTTAAAACTATATATATATATATAGAAACAATTTTCTTACATCTATGGTTAGTAAGGTGGAAAACCGATTACTCGCGGTGTACTCGAGTTTAGAAGGGTGACATATTTTTAGGAGAAGGATGGGATATAAGGAAATTGTAACAATGTTGATGAGCACTCAATTCTTAAATCTATTCGTATATCTATAGTTTATTTACATTTCAACTTATTCTACTATTTATAGCAAGGGGACGAATTACCCGCAAAGGAAGGAAAGGAGGGTATAAGGATGTAGGGACAATCACACACGAAGATCTATAGCTTTAAGGAAAACATATATATGGGACATGTAATCAAGGTCTAACCGAGCCAACACATCTCTCACCGGCACATTGGGCTGTCTTCCTCGGGCCCGAAGGGAGTTTTCTAAATTCGATCTGGCGACCAGATACACCTCGCACGACCAAACAATGTGCTCGATGTCGTGATAACACATCGCCACAAACGCAGAGATTGCTGCTGGCAAGATTGAAACGAAAGAGTAGTGCATCTAACGAACAGTGATTGGACATGAGTCGGGAGAAGGTGCGGATAAAGTCCCGACTCAAGTCTAGACTTTTGAACCACGGTTTGAGGCTAACCTTAGGGATAATCGAGTGAAACCACCGGCCCAATTCATCTTCATTCCACTTGCGTTGCCAGTTAGCGATGGTATTTTTGCGAACTAAAGAATAAAATTCATTGAAGGCGATTTGACGCTGATAAATATCGCCTTCAATTGCACCTACCTTTGCCAATGAGTCAGCCCTCTCATTACCCGGAATTGAGCAATGTGAAGGGACCCAGACAAAGGTAATGACATAACAGCGTCTGGATAAAGCACTCAAAATTTCTCGTATTCTCTCAAGGAAGTACGGCGAGTGCTTTTCCGGCCTCACTGAACGGATAGCTTCGACAGAGCTAAGACTATCCGTTACAATGTAATAGTGTTCAACAGGTCGTGAGGCGACGCTGTCCAGCGCCCAGTATATCGCTGCCAATTCAGCAAAGGATTCTGAAGACTGTGTGAGGTGCTAAAAAATACGTTGAACACTCCAAATCCTGTGGACTCATTCATAGAGGACCCATCAGTAAAGTATATATTATCACAATTGATACGCCCATACTTTGCATTGAAGATTGTAGGAACGAACCCCAATCTAAGATAATCTGGATTTTCATGGATTTTCTCCTTCATGAACAGATCGAAATGTACAGAGGAATTGATGTAGTCAGCAACACAAACACGGTTGGGAATATACGAAGAAGGAACAACCTGCATAGAGGTGAATTCATGATATGAATTCATGAATCCAGAATGAAAATTTAGCTCGATCAATTGCTCAAAATTTCCGATCACCAATGGATTCATAACCTTACACCGGATGAGGAACCGAAGAGATAATAAATTGAAGCGATCTTTTAGTGGGAGTACGCCTGCCAAAACCCCGAGACTCATGGTATGCGTTGAGGGCATACATCCCAACGCAATACGGAGACAAAGATACTGAATTCGCTCGAGTTTAATGAGGTGTGTTTTGGCAGCTGATTGAAAACAGGAATTGCCATACTCCATCACTGAGAGAATAGTTGTTCGATACAACATAATAAGATCTTCGGGATGGGCTCCCCACCAGGTGCCGGTAAATGTACGGAGAAAGTTTATTCTTTGTTGACATTTTTTACTCAGATACCTAATATGGGCCCCCAAGTACATTTGGAGTCGAACCAGACCCCAAGATACTTGAATGACATAGCATGAGTGATCGGTTTACCCAAAAGTTGAAGCTTTGGTTTTGCTGGTCTATGCTTCCTAGAAAAAACAACCATCTCTGTTTTCTCCGTGGAGAATTCGATCCCTAGCCCAATGGCCCAGGTTGAAAAATTGTTCAAAGTATCTTGTAAGGGTCCTTGCAGGTCGGATTCGTTTGATCCTACGACAGACACCACTCCATCATCTGCAAGTTGTCTTAGGCTGCAATTTTGTGTAAGGCAATTGTCGATGTCGCTTACATAGAAGTTGTACAAAAGGGGGCTTAAACATGAGCCCTGGGGGAGTCCCATGTAAGAGACCCGACTTACTGCCGAATCTCCGTGAGAAAAGTTCAAATGTTTCTCACAAATCAAGTTATATAACATATTATTCAATAGAGGCGGCAGACCCCGAGAGTGTAATTTGTCTGACAAAACCTCTATTGAAACAGAATCAAAGGCCCCCTTTATGTCCAAGAATACTGAAGCCATTTGTTTTTTTTCGGCGTAAGCCATTTGAATTTCTGAAGAAAGCAACGCAAGACAACCATTCGTCCCCTTGCCCCTGTGGAACCCATATTGTGTATCTGAGAGTAGGCCATTCGTTTCAACCCATCGATCAAGGCGAAACAAGATAATTTTCTCCAACAATTTCCGTATACAAGACAGCATTGCTATTGGGCGGTACGAATTGAAGTCGGACGCGGGTTTTCCGGGCTTTTGAATAGCTATAACTCGTACTTGTCTCCAATCAGCTGGAACAATATTATGCTCCAGAAACCGATTGAATAAGTTCAACAAGCGATGTTTCGCCACATCAGGGAGATTTTTCAGCAAGTTGAACTTAATTCTATCCGATCCCGGAGCAGAATTGTTATATGAAAGGAGAGCAAGAGAGAATTCTACCATCGAAAACTCGGAATCAAGATCGCACCTATCTTGTGGTATATCTCGAATAATTCTTTGCACAGGAGCGGAATCAGGACAAACCTTCCGTGCAAAATTCAAAATCCATCGATGTGAATATTCTTCGCTTTCATTCGTTGAAGAGCGATTTCTCATGTTTCGAGCCACTTTCCATAATTTTTTCATTGACGTTTCTCGTGACAAACCTCCCACGAAATTTCGCCAATAAGCACGTTTTTTCCCTTTGATCATATTTTTAAATTGATTTTCAAGGTCCAAATACGTCTGAAAATTTTCAGGGGTTCCACGTTTCCGAAAAGCTTTAAATGCATTCGATTTTTCTACATGAAGCTTGGAACATATGCTATCCCACCATGGATTGGGAGGCCTTCGACGAATAGTGGAACCTGGGATGGGTTTCGTTTGAGCGCGAACCGCGCTGTCATAGATCAAACGAGAAAGGAAGTTATACTCCTCCAATGGAGGTAAACCATCTCTGGAATTGATGGCTAGAGCAATCGCGTCCGAATATTTTTTCCAGTCAATGTGTCTTGTGAGGTCATATGCCATGTTTATAGATTCAGAAGAATTCGACCCAATGGTGATGGAAATTTTGATTGGCAAGTGATCACTACCGTTGGGGTCCTGGATTACATTCCACTTGCAATCTAACGATAGTGAATTCGAGCAAAGCGAGAGGTCAAGAGCACTTGGTTTAGCAGGAGGTTTAGGAACACGTGTTGTTTCCCCAGTATTCAAAACGGTCATATTGAAGCTGTTACAAAGGTCATATATCAACGATGAACGATTGTCGTCGTACTGTTCCCCCCAGGCAGTTCCGTGAGAGTTGAAGTCTCCCAAGATCAATCGTGGCTCAGGAAGAAGTGAGCACATGTCAACAAGTTGCTTGCGGCTAACCGCAGCTCTCGTAGGCCAATACAAGCTAACAATACAGAGGTCTTTTCCTCTGATGTTTGCATGACAAGCAACAGCTTCAATCCCTCCAATAGGTGGAAGGTCAATTCGAAAAAATGAGTGGCACTTATTGATCCCCAATAACACCCCTCCGTATCTGTCATCACGGTCCAAGCGTATAATATTGAAATCATGGAAAGAGAGATCATCTCGCGAAGAAAGCCAAGTTTCGGACAGAGCAAAAACATCACAATTGAACTTATGAATTAAAAATTTGAATGTATCCAATTTAGGGATAAGACTACGACAATTCCACTGTAAAACAGTGATATCTCCGACCTCTCTATTTGAATTAGACATCAAGAGAGATAATCATTGCAAGGAGGGGCCATGTTTGCATCAATTGTTGCAAAATTGTCTTTAATACTGGAAGCATTGAGATGACAATGGTTCTGATGGAGTCGGAAACATTAAAACACTTGAAGATTTGATCCAAAAGGTCAGACAACTTTATAAATCCCGATTGGGAAGTTGAGCTGGACGGAAAAACAGGGACAGTTGGGGTTTTTGATGTCCCCTCGAGTGCTGGGTCGTTCGAAGGTGAACTGTTCCCATGGAAGCCAGGAGGAACCTGATTTTGCTTGTCCGCTGCACTCGATATTTTAGGCAAGCTAACTGGGGGTATCACCGAGGGGACTTGTTCTTGAACTTTGGGAGTGGTCACATTTTTGCGCCGGGGATTCCCTTTGAAAATAAACGGTGTGCCCCCGCTAGCTGTGTCCGCTTCCATTTCATCAACTGGCAACGTGGAAAAGGTATTGTGTGTTGAGATTGGTTGTTGTTGTTGTTGGGCCAGAGGAGAAGTGCCCTTTAAAATTTCCGCAAAAGTGCGCTTCGAGCGTTCCTTTAAAGAGCGCTTCTGTTTCTCCCAGCGACTCTTGTAAGTTTCACAAGCTGAGAGCGCGTGTGGGGATCCTCCGCAATATGGACACTTATGCTCAGTCGCACTGCAGGATTTCCCCTCATGTTGCTCTCCGCAAGTGGCACAGCGCTCCTTGTTGGCACAATAATCTGAAGTGTGACCAACTGACTTGCATTTGTTGCAAGTCATGGGCTTTGGCACGAAGAGTCGCACAGGTAGTCTCAATTTGTCCACCATAACGTAGTCAGGGAGGGCGGCACCAGCAAAGGTGACTCGAAACGAGTCTGACGGCGTAAATTTAGTTTGGTCCCCATCATGGGAGAGTTTCCCGAGTTGGCGACAGTCCAAGATCTTTACTTCCATTGAGGGAAGCTTCTTGATCTTGCCTTTTCCTTCTTTTTTTATTTGTTCGCTCGTCAGACCCGTTTCAGTTATCACCCCCTCAATTTCTACGTTATGGGAGGGTATAAATGTTCTATATTCGAGAGTGAAGTGTTGGTCAGCAACAATCTCGTTTGCGTGTTTCCGTTCATTCACGACAACCCGCAATTTGTTCGGTCTAACCCTGCGAATTTCAGATACAGAAGATCTTTCCAGATCTGAATCACGTTAAGGCTTTTTCCTTTTGGTTTTGGCCGGAGGAAAACAACCCACGGGCCAGTTCCAGGTGCATCTTCTGGATAAACTCTGACACGTGGAGCGGAGACAACAGAGGGAGAAGACGAGGACGAGGACGAGGACGAGGATTGGGTTGGATCGGAAACATCAGAAGGGGGAAGCGAAATCGATGATGGGAGAAGGGGAGTGGAAGTAACAGTGGGTTCAGAAGGGAGGCTTGCTATTTTCTTAGAGGGGGGCTTGGAAGGATGAGCAGATTCGTCCCCAGAAGAATTATCTTCTTTTTGAGGGACTCGTTTATGTTTTTTCCCAGATCTTGAATGGGGTTCATTATCGGAGATCTCCATCTCTGGAGATCCTCCACTATTCTCCATTTTACAAAAATTTTTGTCTTATTTCTAATCTATTATTGATTTTAACAATAATCTCAAAAAAAAAAACAAAACAAACAAACAAAAAAATATGATGATAATATTAAGCAATGAACATATGAGTTGAACAATAATATTAATATTAAATATGTGTACCTTAATATAAAAGTTGTTCCGATACTGCGCTCTACTGCCCTAACCAGGGAGAGACAGAGGCTACGCGCTATGGATCAACACAATAGCGCAAGAATAGCTCACACGGTCACTTGATGATAATTCCTGTTAACGACAGCCACACGATGGCGATCCCGTTATGCCAATGTTCAACAGCCGCCAAGGGCTGCAAGCTGCAAGAGCGCTGCTTCCTTTGTTCCACTTCACAAAAGGTCAATTCGAAAGCGGACAGCAATGACCTTCACTCGTACACTATACCAATCGCACAATAGTAAAAGTGGCAACGCACAATAACGACACTGAACTTTACTCGTCAAGAGTTGGATAGCGAATGAGTCGTTGGATGGTGCGTATCAGATAAAAGATACCGAAGTGGAACGATATATGATGAAAACCGCCCTCTGTGATCCTAGACGAAATGCCTCCTGTGTTATGTATAGATGAAATAAAAAAAAACACTCACCAATATAATATAAGATAGTTGTTGATACCGAACACAATTATCAATATTTCTCATCAGTAAAAACATGTTACTTTAATATAGGGAAAACAAATTTGAAATGGAAAGGTAATTTTCTTTTATAATTTCTACTTTCTGAGTGTTTATTAAACCCAATGCGAATTTTAATTGGACTAACAATAATGTTATACTATATGTAGAGCATATGGGATATCACTTTTTCTAATATTTCTTCACTTTTCGAATTTTTCTCGCCGTATAAAATTTGCTTGGGTGAAAATGAACACAACAAAACGGACAGCTTAAACCAAAGAACCCGTTCTCAAGCGGGAACACCCCTTGGTTTTCATTTATGAAAATTGAAATAAATCGTTTCATATATTAAGTCATTTTTAGCGCAACTGCTACCCTATGCAATTTTACACTTACACGATCGGTCATTGATATGAAATTTCAAGAAGCAACAAACATCAATGTTCCAAATTTGCATTTTATTTGCTAGTATTATCACTCACCTTACTTGCAATACCAAGATGCCCCCGACTTGCATATAAGCGTTTGAAATTGGACAATTTTCACGATGTGCTCGATTTTAGAATTTCAATTTGTACCCCAATATGTTCTCGAAAGACGTAATCCTACGTCAAAACACGAGCTCTCCAAAAATGCGACCGATCAGCACGGGAGCAGATACTCGAATGATGAGAAATCCAAAAATGCTACCGTCCTTTTATATCAGTTGGTATGTGAGAAATAGGCGCCCCCCACTCGCTCACCATGCAAATATTTGACTTATCGGGGAACGAAAGAATCTAATCCACAGCACAGCATAGATTATATGCCAGCAAAGATTGCTTTTACGAATCGGCCAAACAGAACCCGGGATTTCTGTTTAGATAATTGATTTTGTAAACAAATCAATTCTACACGGTTGTCAATTTTGTGTGTAGCCACTAAATGTACTTACAGTACATACACCCGCAATAGGTTTGATGACAAAGAGAATGACTGGAATACAAACACAGTCATTTGCATAATATGTAACATTTTTGTGGCACACTGGCGTCAAAATGCTACTACTATTCAGAGCATATATGAAGTGAAGAAAATGAATTACGGGTGTGAGAAAATTTTCTGCAGAAGTTTCGTAACATTTGGAAACCTTGCCGTGTATTATAATCCCAAGAATTCGACGAACGGGAAATTTCGAACAGAAAAACCGTACGTTTTCCAATAAGAATTATGTGAATTACGTTGGTAATGGGTTTATTTTTCTATCGCCGCATGAATCATGAATTGTTAATATATTGGATCAAACTGAAAAACGATTTCATTAAAAATATATTATTTAGCACTTCGATGTTTATTTAAAATTATATTTGACGTAACTTTTGTCGATGTCTGGTCAACGAATATTCGCTCGATTAATCGAATACTTATAGACATTTCCTCGAATGAATCGGTTATTGCAATATGCCCCTACGAAAATTTTAGACATTTCTAGACGTGATATGATGGTTCCCTGTTAGTTGTTAGTAGAAAATGTAAAAATAAACAGTATTTTTGATCATAGTTTTATATAGTTTTTGTGGTAAGTGGAAAACAGTAAAATAAACTCTTTTGTTTCAAAACATAGTTGATAGTCCTGAGAAGGACTGGAATGGTTTAATGGGTTGTACGGAATCTGCTGTGTTTCAGTCGGATGTATCAGTTTAGTTTTGGGAGCGGTAGCTTTTACGGATTCACTGATGATTTCCTTGACTTTGGCGCCATCGGCTTCTGTGCGTCGATTTGCGAGGGTTTGATTGGCACCACCACGACGAGCTAAACGACGGATAGCGGGTGTGATACGATGCGATGCAATGCACTTCGATCCTCTGCCTCCTTTGCCGCATCCAATTGTAGATGTGAAGAGAAGCGCACCAGCAATGCACACTAGATTTAATTCGATGCTCTCCGCTGCTTCCTCTTCTTTGCTCCCTTTGCCGCTCCGCATCCATCGTTGGTTGCCGATGGCTTCCTCTCCTTTGCCGCACCGTATGGTGTTGGTTGATTTGTAGTGCTCTGCACACTAGAAGCACAGATGTTTGCCGATCTGAGCGTTGAACGAGAATGAGAAATCCAAAAATGCTACTGTCCTTTTATATCAGTTGGTATGTGAGAAATAGGCGCCTCCCACTCGCTCGCCATGCAAATATTTGACTTATCGGGGAACGAAAGAAGCGAAGCAGGCGGAAAAGAAATGACGTCAATTTCGACCAATCAGTACCGTTTGGATAGGGGTTGAGATTTGTTTTGATGTAAAAATCTCATCAATCCGTCATGAAATGACTGAGCAATAAGCGTTTGAAATTGGACATTTTTCACGATGCGAACGATATTCGTTTTTCAATTTGTACCCCAATATGTTCCCGAAAGACGTAATCCTACGTCAAAAATCTAAAGTTACCGGCACCCGAAAATCAGCACACCAGCCAACTCTAGAATCCCAGAGGGAAGCATGTGATTCGGCGGAATCAACGGATAGACGAAACAGAAAGTAAATGTCTAAATTTTCGAGTCCCGCACATGCGCTCAAGCGTTTGTTTTGACGGGATGACTCTTCGCCGCAAATGTGCCGTGAGTAACTCGTGCCAGACAGCCGCCCGGCGCGCCACATCTGACGGCCATTCAGAGAATGAGCGAGAAAAAGAGTGTGAAATGGCGGAAATTTTATGCCTCTTTCCGACTAATATCGAATTTGTGGGGCGACGTGATTTGGTGCGGCTTATATTTAGTGCCGAAAATTGTCTGGGAATGTTTTCAACTATTTTTAATTCCCAGAAAAGATCGGTAAACAACGATCGGTGATGAAATCGGGATGAATGAATGATCTGAATCGTATGAAACGTACACAATGTTTATACGTTTTGTATGTATGTTCCTGTAGATAACGGTGGTTGGATTTTACAAAAAATTCAGCTTATATCGTATGCCACACGGGCGGTTTGAAAATGCTTAATCGGATTTTTCAAATTATTCAACAAAACAATGCATTATCCAGGACGTTAGCATATATTTTCTGATAAAAGCGTTTATTTTAAATCACTCTAAAATATACATATTTATCTCTCTTCTGACAGGTGCATTTGTGGAATGAAGAAATAGTGCAAATCACGTGGCAATAATAATGTTCTTAAGAAGAAAATATCAGTGCAATCATTTAAATATCTCAGTGCGAGGCAAGGCGTGTGAATTCCTCGAAGTATCGCTTGAGAGCTTGAATCCACGCAAAAGTGTAGGCTTGCGGTGGCCACCCGGTAGGCAGTGTGGGTGTGTGTTGTGTTTCCCCCAAGTGTTCGCGACATCGGCAACGGCTCGGTAAGAACCAGCAGCCGCAGTGGCCCCCCAGAATGTGTCCAGTGGTGCCGCGGGGGCCAGCCGAACGTATGGGCTGATTGTTATGCTGCTGACGCTTTGGCTCTCGTCGGCAAGTCCCCTAGCGGTGCCATCAGTGGCACAGTCTCAGAATCATCGGAAGCAGCACGATATTAGCAGTGGTGCTGAGAAGATACCAATTGCCCCGACACCTACGATAAGTCACCATCAACAGCAGCAGCAGCAAGTTCAGCATCATGACCAGCGAAAAATTGATGCGATTTCATCGATTGATCTTATACGGTACTGGCCGGAAACTCCTCCGGATCTATACAATATTACCCTCAGTGCAATGAAGCAATACATCCGAAGTCAGCTGAATTCCACCGGAAAAGGCTTCCGTAAACGATCCCACCACCATCCGAATGCCGAAGTTGATTTCTACAAGCAATTTAAGGCATTCAATAATACTCAGTCCGCGTTTAGTTCTAACACAATAGGTTATAGCAAAAATAAGTCTTCCACCGCCAATGTCTCCGAAAGTACGCGTCCGTGGTTCAACGAATCGAATGTCACCAATTATCGTAAGATTATTCCAGAAGAACCGGACGGTTCACGAAATAGCATACAAGTTGACGATCCGATGGCATCTTTCGTCCATCCGCTAGGGAACCCAGCGGTGGGCAATGATCAGCTTAGTGGTTGTGGTGAAACGACTGGTAGTGTGGATACACATCCGCCTGTTAGTGGCGGAACCCCACTCCAGAATAAGGATTACAGCGTACTGATGGATGACCCGCGAGGCTATATAGTCGCTTCGTCATCCTATCCGCAGCGGCCGATGAAGACCACGAGATGGGATTCGACGTTCGTCAGACATAGAGGTAAGTGTATGATTTTTTATTTTTTTATTTTAGATCGATTTTCTGGTAAATCATGTATGTCACTTCAAACTCTCTCCAGTATGATAGTGACGACGGTCACTATCTTACTGGAGAGAGTTTCAACTTAGGGAAGGGTTCGATCACAGAAAACGTCTCAATAAAAGCAGAAAGAAACAACGGAAATTAATTATCTTCAACTTTGTATTGTCCAAGAGCAAACGGTGATGTTAATTCAAGGAATAAGGATGATTTTTCGTGTTCCATACTGCCGTTCTACACATAGTTGTCCCATGTTACTTTTTGTAAATTCTTACTTTTGTTCATAAAACGATGTTTTTATGCATAATCTTCCGGAAAACCACAAAAAAAATTATTGCTTGTTAAAAAAAACATCAAGCCAAATCGTGTTGATGTTCTAGGCATAACTGATCCACCATATATTTTTTGTAGATCCATAATAAAAGAATCAGTTCAAGTACAAGAATCTTATGTCACGCTTCCAGCAGGGCTAATACACTCATTTCTGGTATGGAAGAACGAACTAATTTTCAAACAAATTAAAAAAATAGTTTAACAGAACTCGTGTACACCTTGTTAGCGAATGCCTAATAACAATATTCTAGGTATAACTGTCACATTATGAATATTTAAGCCCATAATCAAACTTTATTGATTCAAGTGAGGGGAACCGTTTACATTTCATCAGACAATAGGTTACTGCTCATGAAAAACCGGTGTATTGCTAAATTGAAATGTTTAAAGCTTCTGGTACATTCCTCGCTAACAACTTGATGGAGCTGGATGTGCTATTCATCACTCCTCAAGCATTGTTCTCGAAGTTTTTTTTTCTCTTCTCCCCAACGAGTTGGTTTTTTTTTCTCGTGTGTTCTGTGGTGAATTAGTGCCCAAAGTGCCCAAAGCAGCCAGAACCGAGAAAGCAGCGCCTCTGCAGTGGTCTGGATCGGCGTCTGTAGTGAATTCATAACCATAACGGCATCGTCAACACGTGGTTGACGCTCAGTTGAGTACAACAATAACTTCTGCTATTGTGTTGTCTCCGTAGCGTGTGACTTTTGTGTCTCCCCTAATAGGGTAACAGAGCGCATATCGGAACAACAAATTTATGTGATTATTTTTATTTTATTTATGTTTTTTTTTAATTTTTTTTTACAAGTGAGATAAAAAAAATTGTAAAGCTAATAATCGTTCGTTCTAAGAATGGAGGAGGGTGGGGGTCTAGACATGGACATTTCAGACTCCCCCTCGCTTGCTCAAGCAGGGTGTAGTAAGTCCCTTAAACGGACTCCTATGCCCGAAGATTCTTCTTCTGGGGACGAGTCAACTCACACTACCAAGCCCCCCTCCAAAATAAAGACCTTTCCCCTGATTCCTCCAATACTTCCACCCAATCATCGACATCCCTTCCCCCCTCTGATGTTACTGTCCCCACTCAAACCTTGTCCTCGAATTCCTCTCCTATTGTTTCCGCTCCCCGTGTCAGGGTTTATCCGGACGATGCGCCTGGCGCTGGTCCTTGGGTTGTTTTTTTTCCGGCCCAAACCTAATGGTAAAGCCATGAGGGTCGTACAGATTATGACAGATCTGAAAAGATACACCTCTGTTTCCGAAATTTGCAAAGTAAGACCGAACAAACTGCGAGTTGTCGTGACTAACCGAAAGGACGCGAACGATATTGTTGCTGATAAGCATTTCATCCTCGAATATCGAGTTTTTATTCCCTCCCATAACGTAGAAATTGGGGGCGTTATATCTGAAACGGGTCTGACGTGCAAAACTATAGAAAGTATGGGAGTTGGCAGGTTCAAGAGGCTTCCTTCGATGGAAGTCAAAATCTTGGAATGTCGCCAACTGGGAAAAGTTACCCAGGAAGGAGTAGAAAAGAAATTTACGCTGTACGACTCGTTTCGAGTCACTTTTGCTGGTGCCGCCCTCCCTGACTACGTTATGGTGGACAAATTGAGGCTGCCGGTGCGACTCTTCGTGCCAAAGCCCATGACTTGCAACAAATGCAAGTCAGTTGGTCATACAGCAGCTTATTGCGCCAACAAGGAGCGCTGTGCCACTTGCGGAGAGCAACATGAGGGGAAATCCTGCAGTGCGACTGAGCATAAGTGTCCATATTGCGGGGGATCCCCACACGTGCTCTCAGCTTGTGAAACTTACAAGAGTCGCTGGGATAAACAAAAGCGCTCTTCGAAGGAACGCTCGAAACGCACTTTTGCGGATATTTTAAAGGGCGCTTCCCCACTGGCTCAACAACAACCATTACCACCAAACAATGTCTTTGCTTCACTGCTAGTTGACGAATTGGAAGCGGATACAGCTAACGAGGGCACACCGTTTATTTTCAAAGGGAATTCCTGGCGCAAAAATGTGTCCACTCCCAAAGTTCAACGACAAGTCCCATCGGTGGTACCCCATGTTAGCTTGCCTAAAATATCGAGTGCAGCGGACAAGCAAAATCAGGTTCCTTCTGGGTTCCGTGGGAATAGTTCACCTTCGAACGACCCAGCACTCGAGGGGACATCAAAAACCCCAACTGTCCCTTTTTTTGCGTCCAGCTCAACTTCCCAATCGGGATTTATAAAGTTGACTGACCTTGTGGATCAAATCTTCACGTGCTTTAATGTTTCAGATTCCATCAGAACCATTGTCATCTCAATGCTTCCAGTACTAAAGACAATTTTGCAACAATTGATGCAAACATGGCCCCTCCTTGCAATGATCATCTCTCTTGATGTCTAATTCAAATAGAGAGGTCGGAGATATCACTGTTTTACAGTGGAATTGTCGTAGTCTTATCCCTAAATTGGATACATTCAAATTTTTAATTCATAACTCCAATTGTAATGTTTTTGCTCTGTCCGAAACTTGGCTTTCTTCGCGAGATGATCTCTCTTTCCACGATTTTAATATTATACGCTTGGACCGTGATGACAGATACGGAGGGGTGCTATTGGGGATCAATAAGTGCCACTCATTTTTTAGAATTGACCTTCCACCTACTGGAGGGATCGAAGCTGTTGCTTGTCATGCAAACATCAGAGGCAAAGACCTCTGTATTTTTTTTTTTTTTTTTATCCAAAATATATATTTTTATTAAGGCTCATATGGCGTCAACCTGACGGGGCCGGGAGTTCAATATTTCGACAATGTTTGCCCTATAACTATGTTAGTAATATGTAACCGATTACTCGCGGTTGGCTCGAGGTTAGTATTACAAGTGTTTTCGTAATTGTGATGTTGCTGTCTTCAATGATCTGTACCTGTGCCCGACACGGGATACTTCCTATTGGGATGCAGCTGACCATTAATCAGCACGCCCCCCTAGTCTGTACCCCATATCTAGCGTGGTGCGTCTTCTCGAGGAATCCAGGATAGAAGGGTCACTGACCTCTGTATTGTCAGCTTGTATTTGCCTCCGAGAGCTACAGTTAGCCGCAAGCAACTTATTGACATGTGCTCACTCCTTCCTGAGCCACGATTGATCTTGGGAGACTTCAACTCTCATGGAACTACCTGGGGGGAACCGTACGATGACTGACGGAGTGGTGTCTGTCGTAGGATCAAACGAATCCGACCTGCAAGGACCCTTACAAGATACTTTGAACAATTTTTCAACCTGGGCCATTGGGCTAGGGATCGAATTCTCCACGGAGAAAACAGAGATGGTGGTTTTTTCTAGGAAGCATAGACCAGCAAAACGAAAGCTTCAACTTTTGGGTAAACCGATCACTCATGCTATGTCATTTAAGTATCTTGGGGTCTGGTTCGACTCTAAATGTACTTGGGGGGCCCATATTAGGTATCTGAGTAAAAAATGTCAACAAAGAATAAACTTTCTCCGTACAATTACCGGCACCTGGTGGGGAGCCCATCCAGAAGATCTTATAATGTTGTATCGAACAACTATTCTCTCAGTGATGGAGTATGATAGTTTCTGTTTTCAATCAGCTGCCATAACACACCTCATTAAACTCGAACGAATTCAGTATCTTTGTCTCCGTATTGCTTTGGGATGTATGCCCTCAACGCATACCATGAGCCTCGAGGTTTTGGCAGGCCTACTCCCACTAAAAGATCGCTTCAATTTATTATCTATTCGGTTCCTCATCCGGTGTAAGGTTATGAATCCATTGGTGATCTGAAATTTTGAGCAGCTGATCGAGCTAAATTTTCATTCTGGATTCATGAGCTCATATCATGAATTCGTCTCCATGCAGGTTAATCCTTCTTCGTATATTCCCAACCGTGTTTGTTTTCCTGACTACATCAATTCCTCTGTGCATTTTGATCGGTCCATGAAACAGGATATCCATGGATATTCAGATTATCAACGATCGAGGATCGATCTTCGATTCAAAGTATGGGGGTATCAATTGTGATAATATGTACTTTACTGATGGGTCCTCTATGAATGAGTCCACAGGATTTGGAGTGTTCAACGAAATTTTTAGCACCTCCCACAGTCTTCAGAATCCTTGCTCAGTGTATATTGCTGAATTGGCAGCGATATACTGGGCGCTGGACAGCGTCGCCTCACGACCTGTTGAACACTATTACATTGTAACGGATAGTCTTAGCTCTGTCGAAGCTATCCGTTCAGTGAGGCCGGAAAAGCACTCGCCGTACTTCCTTGAGAGAATACGAGAAATTTTGAGTGCTTTATCCAGACGCTGTTATGTCATTACCTTTGTATGGGTCCTTTCACATTGCTCAATTCCGGGTAATGAGAGGGCTGACTTATTGGCAAAGGTAGGTGCAATTGAAGGCGAAATTTATCAGCGTCAAATCGCCTTCAATGAATTTTATTCTTTAGTCCGCAAAAATACCATCGCTAATTGGCAACGCAAATGGAACGAAGATGAATTGGGCCGGTGGTTTCACTCGATTATCCCTAAGGTTAGCCTCAAACCGTGGTTCAAAAGTCTGGACTTGAGTCGGGACTTTATTCGCACCTTCTCCCGACTCATGTCCAATCACTGTTCGTTAGATGCGCTTCTCTTTCGTTTCAATCTTGCCAGCAACAATCTCTGCGTCTGTGGTCAAGATTATCACGACATCGAACACGTTGTTTGGTCGTGTGAGCTGTATCTTGTTGCCAGATCGAATTTAGGAAACTCCCTTCGGGCTAGAGGAAGGCAGCCCATTGTGCCGGTGAGAGATGTGTTGGCTCGGTTAGACCTTGATTACATGTCCCATATATATGTTTTCCTCAAAGCTATAGATCTTCGTGTGTGATTGTCCCTACGTCCTTATACCCTCCTTTCCTTCCTTAGCGGGTAATTCGTCCCCTTGCTATAAATAGTAGAATAAGTTGAAATGTAAATACACATGTATACGAATAGATTTAAGAAATGAGTGTTCATCAACATTGTTACAATTTCCTTATATCCCATCCTTCTCCTAAAAATATGTCGCCCTCCTAAACTCGAGTACACCGCGAGTAATCGGTTTTCCACCTTACTAACCATAGTGTTAGGAAAATTATTTATGTATAGTTTTAAAACATATACTTAAGAATTCGGCTCCTTTAAACCTATGTAACTGAGCCTGTAAAAATAAACGATTTATATAAAAAAAAAGCTTCTGGTAGACAAATATGGTAGAAAACATTCATTGCGATTTTCTCAGTTGCCGATTTTGGAACATGGTACAACTATATCGAGATCTGTGTTTGAGTGTATCAGAATTAATTTGAAATCTGTAGGGGAAATCAGGGTAAAACCATAACCCTCTGAGTTTTCCAGTGAAAAGATGTTTTTTTAACAAATATTCCGATGCCCTTCATACACACTTGCCATTTCTTACGTTTTGAGTCACCGTACAGCTGCGTTTATGTCAAAACAAACAACAAAACAAAACCGATTAGCAACCCGGAAACGGTCCATGTAAAATTTCGCTACTGGAATTCAAGTGTTTTAGTTGATCGAATGATTGCAACAACTGTCCTTTCCATGATTCTTATGATATTGGCACATGGGAGAACATGTTTTTCGAAACAATAAACCATTGTTAAGTGAATAAATTAAGGAGCACAGGCTTTGGAACATTTTTTTTAGAAAATGTATACTCAAACTAGCGTTGACTTTCTCCTTCCTCCTCAGATATCGGTCACAAACTAAGAACTCTTTTGCTTCTATATTCCGCTTGAGATGCGATCGAACCCCACAACAAAGCATACTTTCATGAAATATACGTTTATCTAAGTTAATGCAGTGTATAACTATATTCCAAAGTTCTGGATACTCTTTCATATCCGCACTAGCACAAAAAATTCTCGTATGCTGCTCTTCTTTGTCGTAGTACACCTCGATACAGAGAGCTTCCTCTCCTTGTATCGTGCTGTGTGTTTAGGTGTGTGAAATCAGCATTAAGCATGAATGATATCCGCTCGTTGTGTTATGCTAGCTCACTCGCATCTGTGTTTCATTCTATTCTATTTTTGGTTACCGCCTCTTGCCCTGAGAAGGGCCCTTGTGGAAAGAAACTCTATTCCATACTCCTCCTTCACCCGACAAGAAAACAATCCTCTCCCGCTCGACGCTCTGCGGCAACCATGTTGCTTTGATGACCACACAACGAGAAGTGGTGTGGCTTCAGGTTAGTTTAGGTTAGGTTTAGTAACATAGAGGCTTTAAACTTTTTCAGTTCATTCGTCATTAGCCTTGGGAAAGGCCCTTGGAAAGCTTTACTCTACTTGTGCACTACACCTCCACCCTCATTGCCTTGAGAAAGGCACTCGATCCCTCGCCGTCCAGCCCGTCCAGCAACGATGTTGTCCTGTCGGTGTCCACGCAACGAATGAAATGAGTGGCTTCAAATTGCGGATGGTTTATTCAAACCAAATATGTTGAATACGGGCAGAAACGAATGTATCAATTGCTCGTTATTGACAGCTCTGTTCGGAAATGCACACAAATCGGCAGAACAAATGTATGGGAGAATAAAAATGCTTCCAGTTTTCATTAATTTGAACCGTTTAGAGATTAACGAATTGTAGTGTATAGCATATCAAACAAATCTTAGAGAATTTCCGATTCGATTGGTATGCAAATCATGAGAATTCGTTCACAGTGAAAATAGTTATTAACGTGAACTCTATTTCATAAAAACGTGACCTGTTTTCTCATTTGGCACCCTTCCTGAAAGACGTAGTTCTACGTCAAAAAAGGCCGACTAAGTCCGACTGAAATGTAAGGCCACATAACACGACTATAATATCCACATAGATACTAGTGCTATGTGCAAGGATATGTGCACATGTTACACCACATTATAAAATTAAGTAGGATCTTAAAAGTACATATGCATAGAAAAAGTTTCCTAAGAGGAAAAAGGACAGCATAAACGTGAATCTGTATCTTTTTCGGTGTATGTGACAATATATGCGGAAAGAGTTAATGCATTCTTATTTGCAATGTGTCTCTTGTTTCGCTCTCTCATATTGCTCTTATATTGCTATGGCATTTATTAGGTTAGGGGAAAAGTAATCCATTATTTTTCTGTAAAATTTCAAAATTATTTTTAATGTACTTCGGATTGTCCGATATGGGTCAAATATAAACCGTTTTTTTGGAAAATTTGTTGCCATTTCAAAGGTAGCTTCATAATTTCTTTATCATATAAGTCTTGGTCCTTATTAACGAAAAACCATAGCAATAGATTTTTACAATCTTCTCTTGATCCCAATTTCTTATCACTCTGGAAATTTTTCAATGCGAGAAAAAGGTGATAATCGTTTGGTGCCACGTCTGAATTGCACTGAAAAAAAAATTTTAAATTTAAAAAAAAAACAAAAAATAATTTTTTTTTGAAAATAAATTAAATTGCACGTATTTTACTGTTGCAGTATCGGCATCATGAACATCAATCACAATTTCAGCGACCTGGCTTGCATTTTCGCATTTATAAAATAAAAAGTATAAAATGTACCGAATTTTCTCTTTGTTTTTTTATCTCTTTTATTTATTTTAAGCTCATTAGCATTTTATTTGTAACAGAGCCGAATTTTAATTGTGTACATGTCAGATGTTTATCATATCTATAATTAGCACATTACACAGTTGCCATTTTTCGGTGTTAGAGTATTCCCTTCTATCCCCATATGGTACACATTTACACAGTAGCCATTTAGGCGTAAGAGTTTTTTTTCCAAAATATATATTTTATTAAGGCACATGTGGCGTTAGCCTGACGGGATCGGGAGTCCAATATTTTGACAATTTTTGTCTTACAACTATGTTAGTAATATGTAACCGATTACTCGCGGTTGGCTCGAGGTTAGTATTACAAGTGTTCTCATAATTGGTATGTTGCAGTCTTCGATGCTCTGTACGTGTGCCCGACACGGGATACTTCCTATTGGGATGCAGCTGACCATTAACCAGCGTGGTGCGTCTTTCTCGACTCGAGGAATCCAGGAGAGAATGGTCACTAGCCGGCGCAATCATCAGCTCGTGTAGAGTTGTCATGAGCGGTACAACCTTTGGCTTTTGTTGAATGATCAGTGGACTGCACAACCTTTGGCCCGTGTATCTGTAAAGAGTGTGTGTATGTATTGCCGCGACTAAGTAAAAGTTTATAGATCGGATAGGAGGGATACGACACAGGGACACAACGAAGGAAACATCATTAAACGTTGACATCGGCGTTTCTGAGGAACAGGTATAGATGAAGCAGAAGATCAGGATCTCGGCTACCTAAGATATCCCGGACGGGGATATCCGATTGTCTGCCTTGTGCTCTCAGTGCTCTAGAGAGCTGAGAGTGAGCAGCATGGAACCGGATACACGACCAGACAACATGCTCGATGTCGTGGTAGCCATCGCCACAATCACAAAGATTGTTTGCTGCGAGCCCAATGCGATAGAGATGCGCGTTTAGGTTGTAGTGATTGGACATAAGCCGAGATATCACGCGAATGAAATCATGACCTACATTCAATCCCTTGAACCATGCACTCGTCGAGACCTTAGGGATAATCGTGTGTAACCAACGACCGAACTCATCATCACTCCACATGCGCTACCAACTTACGAGCGTATACTGACGAGGAATGTGGAAAAATTCATTATAAGCAATTTGCCTTTCAAAAAGTGTGCCTTCTAAAGCGCCCACCTTAGCTAGCGAGTCCGCTTTCTCATTCCCCGGAATCGAGCAATGAGAGGGAACCCATGCTAAGGTAATCGTGAATAATTTTTCGACCAAAACACTCAATAGTTGTCTTATTCTTGTTAGGAAATAAGATGAACGTTTATCAACTTTCATTGAGCGGATTGCCTCTATTGAGCTGAGACTGTCTGAAAAAATAAAATAGTGGTCGATGGGCAATGTTTCAATGATCCCTGATGCGTAATATATCGTTCAGCGTTATACACGGAACAAGGATCTTTGAGTTTGAAAGAGGCACTGGAATTTTCATTGAAGATGCCGAAGCCAGTGGACCCGTTTATGAATGAACCGTAAAGAACATTTTATCAGATCCAACTTTCCCATATTCTGCCGAAAATATCGGCGGAATAGAATCTGAGCGTAGATGATCTGGGATTCCATGGATTTTTTGTCGCATGGACAGATCAAAAATGACAGAGGAATTGCAAAAGTATGGGAAGCAAACTTGGTTGGAGATGCCTGGTGAAGGGTGCACGTCGTGTGTAAGGTACTCATGGTATAAAGACATAAAACTTGACTGAGGAGTCAGTTGAAGTAGATTTTCGAAGTTATCAATCACCAATGGATTCATGATCTTGCAACGGATGAGAAATCTGTAGGATAATTCTGTGAACCGAAGAGTAAGCGGGGGTACTCCTGCCAAAACTTCGAGACTCGTCGTATGTGTCGAATGCAAACACCCCATTGCTATACGCAAGCAACGATATTGTATTCTCTCCAGCTTGAGAATATGAATCCTGGCAGCTGATCGGAAGCAAAAACTGCCATATTCCAACACTGATAATATCGTTGTTTTGTACAACTGAATGAGGTCTCCTGGATGGGCACCCCACCATGTTCCGGTAATTGTTTGGAGAAAATTGATTCTTTGCTGGCATTTCTGTTTCAAATACGCAATGTGTCTCCCCCAGGTACACTTAGAATCAAAATATACACCCAGGTATTTGAAAAACATAGAGTGTTGGATCGTTTTGCCGGATAGGTGAAGCTGGAATTGGGCGGGTTCGTGCTTCCTAGAAAAAACGACCATTTCAGTTTTCTCCGTAGAGAATTCGATACCCAGCTTGAGAGCCCACGTTCAGGGTATCTTGCAAGGATTTTTGCAGAACGGTGGGATTAGTACCCGTGATGGAAATAACTCCATCGTCTGCAAGTTGTCTCAGCGTGCAGTCTCTAGTTAGACAATCATCTATATCATTGACGTAAAAACTGTACAAGAGGGGGCTTAGGCAGGAGCCTTGTGGTAGGCCCATAAAACTGTAACGAGAAGATTTCGAGCTGCCATGAGAGAAAATCATGTGCTTTTCTGACAGTAAATTGTACAGGAAATTGTTGAGAATTAGTGAAAGTCCACGATTATGAAGCTTCTCTGAGAGAATTTCCATGGAAACTGAATCAAATGCCCCTTTGATATCGAGAAAAACGGAAGCCATTTGTTTCTTGCGAGCAAATGCGATTTGGATTTCAGAAGATAGCAGCGCGAGACAATCATTCGTCCCTTTACCTCGGCGGAAGCCAAACTGCGTATTTGACAGCAAATTGTTCGTTTCGACCCACTTGTCTAAACGAAGTAGAATCATTTTCTCTAACAATTTACGAATACAGGATAACATTGCAATCGGCCTATACGAGTTGTGATCGCTAGCCGGCTTGTTGAGTTTCCGTATGGCTATCACTCTCACTTGTCTCCAGTCATGCGGGACAATATTCAGCTCCAGAAACTTGTTGAACAAGTTCAGAGTTTTTCTTCTGTTCTTCCATTATTCAGTTAGACTGGACAGCGGAGACAGTTGATTGATCATTGTTGAGTTATTCATAGAACAGCAGCCCGATGTGTCTTGCAGAGCAGAGCAGTTGTATGAATGAATCGATCTTATTTCGACCGTGGATCGATCTCCATCGCTGATGATTGTTGCGTGGACGTAGTTATTCTGTAACAACACAAAGATGGTCAATAAGGACCCTTTGAACTTATGATCGATCGCTTACTGAGCGAACGCGCAATCAATGTGGCTACGGAGACCCCCTTTTCTCTTTGTTGACCCCCATTGTTAAATCCCTGTAACTGACAACTGAATGGGACAAACGAAAAAAACACAAAATATTTTTTTTGTGTAATGCCACTTTTACAGCGAGCCTGAACTTGAAATTGTATGATCGATATTATTGATCACTAAAGCCTGCCAACGAGGAAATAATGGATAACTCTTTCCCCAACCTAATCAATATATAAGGGGCTTAGAATGAAAGGGGTGTAAGTGATTTCATCGATTTCTCTACATCGACTCTCTCTTTTGGTCATAACTTAGCTGCAAATATTAGGCTGTCAAAAAAGTCCTGCGGTATTTTTTTTTAATTTTCATTTGTTCATAAAATTAGTTAGAATCATCTGTTTTAAGTCAAATATGCGTCGTTTTGTTCGATGACTTGTTCCCAACGAGATGCCAACTTCATAATACCCCTGTTATAGAAGCTCGCTTCCTTATTGGCAAAAAACTCGGATAGCC
This sequence comes from Toxorhynchites rutilus septentrionalis, assembly GCF_029784135.1. Taxonomy (NCBI): domain Eukaryota; kingdom Metazoa; phylum Arthropoda; class Insecta; order Diptera; family Culicidae; genus Toxorhynchites; species Toxorhynchites rutilus. The sequence goes on along the minus strand of NC_073745.1, from coordinate 209,831,113 downwards.
AATTTTCACAGCCTCTTTTGTGGCTAACTTCTGACTACCTAGCTCGTTCTCCATGGACAAAAACAGGTGGTAGTCACTTGGTGCAAGGTCCGGACTATACGGCGGATGCAAAAGAACCTCCCATCCGAGCTCTCGGAGCTTCTGGCGCGTCACCAAAGAAGTGTGTGGCCTGGCGTTGTCCTGATGGAAGACAATGCGGCCTCTGTTTATCAAAGATGGCCTCTTCTTCATGAGTGCTGCCTTCAAGCGGTCCAGTTGTTGGCAGTACAGGTCCGAATTGAGCGTTTGGCCATAGGAAAGCAGCTCATAATAGATTATTCCTTGATAATCCCACCAAACACACAGCAGAACCTTCCTGGCCGTTAATGAGGGCTTGGCCACCGTCTGAGCCGCTTCAGCGGGCTTCGACCACGACCGTTTGCGCTTCACGTTGTCGTAAGTGACCCACTTTTCATCGCCAGTCACCATCCGCTTCAGAAACGGGTCGATTTTGTTGCGATTCAGCAGCGATTCACATGCGTCGATACGGTCAAAGATGTTTTTTTTGCGTCAACGTGTGTGGCACCCATACATCGAGCTTCTTTGTGAATCCAAGCTTCTTCAAATGGTTAATAACGGTTTGATGACTTATCCCCAGCTCTTGGCCGATGCTACGGCTGCCACTATGCCGGTCTTTCTCGGCTAATTCAGCGATTTTGTCGCAATTTTCGACGACAGGCCTTCCGGAGCGTGGCGCATCTTCCACGACCAGAACGAAAACGTTGAAACCATCGTTGTGCGGTGGAAATGGAAACTGTATCGGGTCCATAAACTGCACAAATTTTATTGGCAGCTTGAGATGCATTTTTGCCTTTGTCATAGTAGTACTGTAAAATATGTCGGATTTTCTCTTTATTTTGCTCCATATTTGCGACACTATAACTCACGAACGACTTAACCAAACAAAACACTGTCAAGGACTATATTATAGCGCGCAAAAATACCTTTCCAACAAGCTATAGTAGAATGAATACAACTAGAACTACGCGCTTACAACGACACCTCGCGAAAATACCGCAGGACTTTTTTGACAGCCTAATACATTTCCAGCTGTATTTGACAATGTGGAAGATAGGTCAGAACCTCATCTATCGGATTGTATAGCAAACTTAAATTGGAACGTTTTTGCAGTTCAGTTATTAACTAAATAAAAAGTTGATGAAGAGAAATCGATCAAGTCACTTACACCCCTTGCATTCTTAGCCCCTCATATATAAAAATGGAGTGATGTCTGTCTGTATTTCTGTCTTTCTGTCTGTCTGTCTGTCTGAATCTTATGGACTCGGAAGCTGCTGAACCGATCGACATGAAAATTTATATGTAGGGGTTTTTCGGGCTAATCAAGCAAATGGAACCAAATTGTGTTTATGGTGGTTTTAGGAGCAATAAATGTTTTTATGGTGGTTTGACACTCATTTCTTCTCTCTAAAAAGGAGATGGGGGAGGAGGGGCTGAACAACTCGAGAACTTATCTAACAAATGGAATTAAACTTAGCATATAGAAGTTTTACGGATCGATAAACGTTTCTATGGTGGTTCGACACTCCTCCCTCCTCTTTAAGGGGAGGCTACCATACAAATGAAACACAAGTTTCTGCATAACTCGAAAACTAATAAATCAAATGGAGCCAAATTTGGTATGTGTGTTTTTGAATATGGAAAATGTTTCTAATATGGTATGACACCCCTCCCTCCTCTGAAATGGTGAGGGGGTCCCGTAAAAATAATACACATATTTCAACCAAACATGACAATTGAATTTTTTTAATGTGATAAAACGCACTCCTATATCTTCTTCTATCTATATAAATAAAAATTGATCACCGAATGTGTTGATAAGAGTAAAACTCGAGAAAGTAATTGTCCGATTTAGGGTTGTCTTTATTCTATCATATTTTCTGTATCAAACATTTATTCCATGTAACGGAGAAACGTGTTATTTGCAAGTGGTTGAAAAATTTTGAACAAGAATCGTGTCTAAAAAAAATCTGATATTATAATGACGTGTTTTGGTGGAAGTATTAGGAATTTTATGGTAAAAGGTAATTTTAAAGGGAAGATTAAAAAATCAATCAATGAACAGTTCTGCGATTGGACCCATGAACGTGCGCTTAATAAAAAAACGTGAATGTGATAACGAAAAATAAATTTTGGACGGGACGAATTTTGTTGGATCAGCTAGTATATTATACAAATGATGGACCATTATTGAAGTGTAGCACATGTATTCTTATTTTTAAGCTTATTTAATGTTATAAATCAGGATGTTAAAACATGTACTAAAATTAATTTTAGGTGTAGCAGCTAATTTTAACATGAAAAATCAAAAGCATGAATGACTTGAAAATGTGAAAAAATTTTAAATGAAAACAAAATATAGTATTTAACATTTTTTTTTACTGTTAAACATATTTACAATCATACGATTTCACTAAAATAGTTGGATTTAGTATACTTATACATAAGCAGCTGACCCGGAAAACTTCGTCCCGCCCAAAATGATTTTTTTGTTATCAATGCCTTTGAACATTCACGTTTTCTTACTAAGCGAACGTTCATGGATCCAATCACAGAACTGTTCATTGATTGGTCTTCAAATTGACCCTTCACAATTTTTTTTATTACAAGTTTCCTACACTCTGTCCAATTTTTAAGAGACCACCCAGATTATATTTCGTTGCAATACAAACAGTTATAATTTCATACATTGTAGAATGCTTTGAATAAAGAGTATTTAACGTCAATTTCGTTCAAAATAGTTGTTTGTTTATTTATTGTGCTTAAATATAATAATTTCAGCTGTCCTATGAGACCATTTCAAAATTCATATCTATTATCGATGAAAAAATGCAAAACGATCGGCTGATTAACTATCGATTATTGGCAACCTTGGTTTCGATGGTTTCGCCTAATAACCTAGAAAATTCGTGTTAACATACTATTTACCAAATTCTGCTGAACGGATTTCTCGATATTTGTCCATGTTTCCTGAATTTCGACTTTGAGCTCTTCAATCGTTGTGTACCGTTTTCCCTTCGTATAGATCCTGCGTGTGAGGATTCCCTTAAGATTTTCAACAGGATTCAAGTCTGGAGAGTGAGCCGGCCAGTCCAAAATATTTAGTTTTTGGTCCTCAATTCATTACTTAGTTTCCTAGCTTGTGTGAATAGTAGCATTGTTTTGCTAAAATGTGAATTTTTTGTGACGAGGATTCCAGAACATGTAAGTTTCCAGTTGTACAGAATCCCGCCAAAACCATGCACGAGGCTCCACCAAAATTCCTGGTTGAAAAATACCTATTCCTTCTCCCGTAAATCGCGACAGTATTCGTTGAAACCATCAGGACCATCCAAATTGAACTTTTTTTCGTCAGTGAAGATAACCTATTCTTTGAAGATCTTTACATTATGGTATAGAGCTGACTGTATTCTTTTGGAAACATTATTTGTCGTAACATACCATACCATGTCGGATCATGTGAGCTTTGGCAAAACTCAGTCGTCTTCCGATGTGAGATGCTGTAAGATTAGTACTTGTTACCAAAATTTGACGAATTGTCATCCGAGAAACATTTAAATTCAGATATTGCTATATTTGCATAAGCGATTTTGATGTATTCGAAGCTGTTCTAACTATTTCCCGCTTATCCCGGTCAGGATAAGCGGGAAATAGTTTACTTGGAGCTCTCTCCTTCTTACTGTATCCTTGATGGTTCGCCAAACAATTGAGCACCACTTGTTGGGTTCGTCCAATCCGATGAGCAATTTCTCTGATACCAAAATTTTCTTGGTGAAATGCATCGATTTGTCTTTCTTCTCTCCCCGTGAGAGACCCTGCAATTCTACTAAAACTCGTCATTATAATATCAAATTATTTTCAGACACAATTTTCGTTCAAGATGTTTCAATCACTTGCAAATAACATGTTCTGTATATACAGAATTACATGCTGAAAATCTGTTATTCTGTATTTGAAATTCGGCGAAACATCTGTAAAATACAGCATATTCTGTATATATGGCAACCCTGCTGTCAATGGATGTATGGGAAAAAGTTACCTTCTAATTTTCAAACAGGACTTTCTTGAAAATAGAGATTCTCACGAAAACCTGCCCAATGCAAAATTTCAGCTAAATTTACAAGGACTTCATTTACTAGTGTCGCAGACATCAAATTTTGTTTAGTCAAAAAATGACTTTTGGAATTCGGTCGTTTTTACTCCTGAAATGTCGATTTTTGACAATTTGAGATAACAGTAAATCTCAAAGTTTCATGCAATTTTTAGACAATTGACATCAAAACATTTTTATCTGATTTTTGATTTTTTTGATTTCAAATTTTGACGTCTGCGGCACTAGTAAATGAAGTCCTTGTAAATTTAGCTGAAATTTTGCATAGGGTAGGTTTTCGTGAGAGTCAACATTTTCAAGAAAGTCCCGTTTGTAAATTCGCAGATAATCTTTTCCCATACATTCATTGGCACTACCGACTAATGAAAAATTTCCTGAATTATTTTGAAGCGAATTTCGAGTAACTTTTCCGATCCGCATCGAACAAACCAACCTGTTGCTGTTTGTGAATTTATTTTTAATTAAATCGCTGCACTCAACGAATTTTGTTGTCATTCGAAATGAGCCATGAAGGGCAAAGACAAACAAAACACGAAAAAAGGGTTCGAAGAAAAAAATATGGCCAGCAATACCTTTTGTTATTACCATGCGAAACGATAAAATTTATGGTAACAACAATGTTTATACAAGCGCTAGTGGAACCGTGCCCAAATGTGCTACCGTTGCTGGCTTGTATGGTTTCTCCCGCTCCGAAGTGCATTCCTCATTTCAAATGCACCGACGAACGGCAATCTGTCCGTCAACAGACAGCGCTTTTATATGCGTCCAGCAGTTCAGTCGCGGCGGCGGTGGAGGCGCTATTTATTTGCGCTTTACTTCGTAACTTTTGTTTTGGGTAATCTCTCATTTTATAATTTATGTGTACACATTCGAACAATTTATCTAGGGCTCACGGTTCGCGGTGCGTCGTAAAACTGCATTCTCGCTCGGGTTTCATTTTTTTACGAGCAGTGATATTGTTTTTGACGTGGGACTACGTCTAACCGGAGTATATGGGGGGTAAAATGAAAACCTGAACACAGAACAGGCGGGAAAAAATGAAAGATTCCGAATGCTTATAACTCGAACATTTCTTACTGGATCTGAAAGATGTTTGCATCAATTGATAGGGAATATTTCTACGCTCTTATCGCAATTAATAAAATGTTATTTTTCATTAGATAAACAATTGAATAACTGTAAAATGTTAAGCGTAATCTAAACGCCCTAACTGCCTCATTTTGATTGGCCCGATCTATGGTTTCCCTAACACAGCCATCAAAACCAAGCAGCCTTGGGGAAATCAGCAATGCAAATACATGAAAGTCGGGGGTATTTTTGTTCCGACTGGAATGTGTTTCCCTAACACAGACTTTAAATCCAAGGAGCGTGGGGAAATTGGCATTCCAAATACATGTAAGTCGGGACATTTTTGTTCCGACTGAAATGTGTTTCCCTAACACAGACTTCAGAACCAAGGTGTCTGAGGAAATTGGCATTGCAAATTCATGCAAGTCAGTGGCATTTTTGTTCCGACTGAAATGTGTTTGCCTAACACAGACTTCAAACCCAAGATGTCTGGGAAAATCGGCTCTGCAAATAAATGCAAACTTCGAGTACTTTTGTACTCGTTTGCCTTTTTTGGGCAAACTAGAATGTTTCATTAACACGGTCTCCTAATCTTAGGAACCTGGGAAAATCGGCAGACACTAGAGACGAATGAACTTTCAAATTTAAATCCTTTATAGTATAAAAAGTAGAAGTCCTTCTTCTTCTTGAATAGCATTCACGTTCCCTGTGGAACTTTTAGCGTCTCAACGTATGCATTAACTAGCGTCATTTAGTAATACTTAGTTGAGATTTCTTCAGCCAAATAACACATCTTGAATGTATTCCGAGGGGCAAGCTCTAGAATACGCGTGACCACAGTGCAAGTCGGAGGAAATTTCTTTGACAAAAAATCCCTCGACCAGAACGGGAATCGAACCCGAACACCCGGCATGATAATGTGAGACGCTAACCACTCGGCCACGGGTGCACCCAGAAAAAAGTAGAAGTTAAAGTTTTTGATTCATGCAAGTCGGGGGTACTTCTGCACCCTCATTTTTTTTGCACTCCGAAAAGTGTTTTCCTAGCACGGATTACAAAAGCGGGTACGAACACAACGCTTCGGCTCGGTTATTCATTATTTCATTGAAGGATATGCCTTCATATCTTCTGCTCACTGAGTTTCTACGCATACCATTTGATGATTAGGCAAAATGTTGTTAACCATTTGCTGCGATAACGTCTATTGATTAAACAATATGCGTTCGACGTACATGTCAAATTCGGAACTGAGTGCCTGAAGTTCATCAAATCAAGCAAAATTTGCGGTTCGAGAAGTACGTATATTTGAGAGATACAAACTTCAGAAGGAAACGTAAAATAAAATAATCGTGTGATAATTCTTCCGTTCAAATATTTTGTCCTAGGCATCATACCAACCGTAAAAGGACAGTCATTAAATTTACTTGTAACGAAAAACATTATCTATCACAATGCATGAATTGACCTTACGTGGCATTATACAATCTTTTTACACACAAAGCAAATATATTGAATTCAATTGAATTCGGGAATTGTTTCATTCCATCAAAAATTTAATCAATACAAACAAAGGATTACTAAGCTAAGGTAGTCCCACGTCAACCTTGCGGTTATATCATAGATATAACCCACTCATTTTTTTTTTCCTGAAACTAGACCGGAATCTTCTTCTCCGGTTCGTTGAGTGCAAGCATTTTTTACAAAGTTATGATAGTGATGGAATAAAAAAAGAGAAGAATAATAGGGTAGTTTATAATAATAGCCGATTATAGTAAATTTGCCAATCTCATGAATGCAAACATATCGTTTATTAATTTATGTTTCACTGATTACGATTCTTTGCGTCAATAAGAGGAACAAACACACCAAAAACGATTCGTGGATCGTTTCATCACGATTTAGTTTTTCTGATATTTGTTTTTTTTATACAATTGTTTCTTGTGAAATGTAGCAATGTATTAATGCTTCTATGTTTCATTTTCCCACACGATTTTTCCTTTCATTGAGTGTTGTTTCCTTGAAACATGCAATAGTCGGAATGCGGGTTCTTATCCTAGTAGAGTCACCACTGGGCAAGTCCTACAATCACTAATCAGCAAATCTTCTCAAACGAACCCAGCTGAATCGGGATGAAAACCAGAGCTCAATCGCTCAAATTGTCCCAGCTGCTGTCAGTAGCAATCACCATGAACAGCGCTAAAGCGCGCAGTTCAACTGATTGGAGTCACGATAAAAACCAATTTGTGTCTATTCAATTACATTCAGCCGCTCGGCAGAACCGTCTATGGAAAAGATAACAATCCAACCGACGGATTGTAGAATCAACCAATTAAAAAAGAACGTTTTTTTTTGGTTCAATGAAAAGAAAAAACCGGGAGGAGCACAGCTGGAGAATTAATGTATTTCACCTTCTATACAGTGATTGTCTTATATACTATCTCAAATGTATGCAGCTGTGAATCAGTGAAACCTACTTAACTCTCATTATCATAACATAAGTCTAAATGCAGAGCCGATGACTATAATGAATTCGTGTATGACAGAATGAAACTGTGTAATGAAACAGGTAAATTTAAATTCAATTCAATGAAAAAACGAAAATAAAGCATTTTCATTCTTTCTTCTTCCACACATGATTGAACATTAATTTTTTTGGGTAGAACCAGTTATAAAGATATTGCACATATTGTAATAAAAATTAAAACAAATGTATTTGAAGGTAAAAAATTGTTGACTGCACTAAGAAAATATTATTTATAATAAAATTGATCTGTATTTAGAAAAACAAGAATAAAAGGAAAAAGAAGAAGTACATATAGAAAAAGTGTATTTTTCAGGAAATAGAGATTTTAACACTAAATTGCCCAAGGAAGTAATTTTGAATGCTTTTAAATTTCAATAAGAGAAACAGCTATGTATTCAATGACTTTTGTACAACACTTAAATGCGTTTATTGATAATAGCAGTTACCTCCCCCCTCTTTCATTTCCGGTACATCTGTATGTGTTATACCGTTCTGAATCATATTTCGGACAACATCATACTTCGGACACTTTGTTCTAATATCTTCAAATGCTTGATGCTCTGATGATATAACTATAAAATTAATATCACAAATGCTTCTTCAGAGTAATCCCTTGGTTTCACTATCATTTTATATGAGAACTACATTTGAATTATAACATAATCGGTAAAAATCTGTCAACACTACTCATTATCGTTCGTGTTTGACGTTTGTTTAGCGTGAGCACGTATAATTAACCCGATCATCAATATTTAAATTTCTCCCGTGTTTTATCAGTTCTCATCATCGTTAACAGTTTACTGTGATTGCTTGGTAAGTGTTTCGCAGTTGACTATAAAATATAATCAAGTGTAACGAAATTTTCGTTCAAAAAATTACAAAATAAAGTGTCCGAAATTTGAATTCAATCTGTCCGAAATTCGATTCAGTAACCGAAGTTTGAATTTTGTTCGCTTCATTTGAAAAGCATTTTATTCGATGTTTTTTTCATGTTTTCAATCAAATAGGTGCCAAAGTAGAAAACTTAAAAGCATATTAAACTAATTTATTAAAAATATCAACCAAATAATACCTGTGCATAAAGTTTAGACCTGTTTGCTGCATCATATGCCTTAAGTGTCCGAAATATGATTCAGAACGGTACTTTTATTGCCCGGAGGCAGTCATTTTGACTGCTTGGGTATTTGAAATAATCTAATGACTCTTATCATTGAATTGAGTAATTTTCTTATATGACCAGTTCTGTCTTGTATTATTTTTCAATTACCGTCACATGATAACATCCAAGTACATGGTAAATTGCGGATTTGGGTGTATAATTGATAAGTCGCAATTTCTCTAAAGCTAAAGTAGCCCTTGTTGAATCTTCATGCATCCATACATTTGCTAACAAGTTGTTTATTTTATGTCTTTTGACCCATAAATTCAGGAAATGAATATGAAACAGATCTGCGTTAATGAAAAATAATGATTAGTCCTATATAGAATCAGACACAACAAATTCTGAACCACCATCTGAAAATGAAGCGGATTATACACTGCGTTTCACAACTATAGAACGACTTATTTTTTCTGAGATATATGCCAGAGATATGTTAGAAGTCGGTTGAATTAAAGTATATAGTGTAGGATATAACAACTATCTTCATTTCCAAGACTGGAAAATTGATCTTTGTTGTTGTATTCAGGTGCAAAACATTAAAAAAAACAAAAATTCCAGTGTAACTATAGAACCAGATGGAAAAACTCTCACTCCTTTATAAAATAACGTCGATTTCAAATGAATTACAATAAGTTTCTAATTCATAGGTCATCTTTAGTTCTCAATCAGTTCAAATAAGCCATTCGTGCTCCCGTGGCCGAGTGGTTAGCGTCATAACTAACATGCCGGGTGTTCGGGTTCGATTCCCGTTCTGGACGGGGGAATTTTTCGTCAAAGAAATTTCCTCCGACTGCACTGTGATCACGCGTATTCTAGAGCTTGCCATTCAGAATGCATTCAAGGCGTGTTATTTGGCATAGAAATCTCAACTAAGTACTAATAAAAAATGACGCAAGTAATACTACGCTGAGACGGCGAAGTTCCTCTAGGAACGTTAGTGCCATTGAAGAAGAAGATGAAGCCATTCGGAGTGGTTTTGACCAAGCTGCGCCATGTTGTAGTGTGTATCTCGTTCTACGCAGAGGATACTGCTCGTTTAAGCTCTTCAAATCACCTATTCAATAAACCATGCCTTGACATTCCGGATGTTATGAATTGATGCTAAATTACCCTATTAGCACGGTGTTTTTGATGCAAAAACAGAAGTAAATTATTTGAACCAGGCCGTTTTGAAAATATTTTCCTCAATCCATCAAACTGCTGCCTGCAAAGTTACGAGTTGATAAATTACATAACACGTCCCGTAAGTCCTTCCAGTATGAAAAAATCTATTCAAGTTGGATTTCTTTTTATCAGAGCAGTTCTCCTGAAATAGTGAAACCCATGGCATTAGCTTCCACATTAGTTTTTCGACCCGCAGCTTTGGAGATGTGATTTTTGTGGTTTGGGAAGAATTTTCTCAAAAAGGTCTGCTTTAGGTAGCCTACCATCAACACGAATAAACAGTCAGAAGTGCAAAGAAGTACTTCAGAATCATTTATTGCGGTTTTTACATCAAAAACAATGTGACAATTGGGTAATTTGGCATCATTTCATTAAATCCGGAAAGTCGTGGCATGGTTTGATGAATAGGGCTCAAATTCTGGACTGGACAGCTTGGTTACCAGATCAAAAAGCTATCAAGAACTTATGAGGAGTGATCGTGCGAATAGTGGTTGCAGCTTTCAAGCAGTATGAGTGATTTGAAGAGCTAAAATGAGCAGTATCCTCTGCGTAGAACGAGATACACACTACAACATGGCGCGGCTTGGTCGAAGCCACACCGAATGGCTTATTTGAACTGATTGAGAACTAAAGATGACCTATGAATTAGAAACTTATTGTAATGCATGTGAAATTGACGTTAATTTTGCTAAACAGTTAGAGTTTTTCCATCTGGTTCTATAGTTATATAACACTGGAATTTTTGTTTTTCCAATGTTTCGCGCCTGAACACAACAATAAAGTTGAAATGGCCAGCCTTTTGAATGAAGATAGTTGTTATATCCTACACTATATACTTCAATTCTACCGACTTCTTACATATCTCCGGAAACTCATAAGAAATGAGTGGTTCTATAGTTTTGAAACGCAGTGTATTCAAAGTGAAACATCTGACACTGAAGATAGCGATGAATAGTCGATCACCAATGATGAACATGAAAGTGTCTTCAATAATGGTGTAGGATTCTAAATAGTTCAGACTCTGATGATACCGATGGTATTGAGTGGTCAAAATTTGATGAAGGTGATATTCCTGTAAGGCTACGATCTACTTTCAAGGGTGTGAAAGGGTCGTCAGGCTGCGCAAAAACGAGCATTATGTTAGATAATCTTATCAGAGCATTCTTGTTGATGATAGGCAAAAACATTATCAAAATATTGAAAAATGCACAGGAGAAGAAGAAGAAGAAGAATGCTGTTTTTGAGTTTTGAGGAACGATTGGAAAACAGTAATACCGGAAATACGTGCATATATTGGGGTTTTATATGCTCGTGGAACTGACAAGACAAAATAAAAAATAAAACTGGTTTATTTATACTCACAAAAGTAGTTCCATTTTTTAGAAAAATTATGGACATAGAACCTACACCTACAAACAAAGAAAATTTCCTCGTTTTCGGAGCAATGGACATGTTCATTGAAAATAGTCAACCAAAATATAACAGTTGATGAACAATTATTTCCGTCAGAAGCCATATGCAGGTTTACCAAGTATATGTCTAATCAACGGAAGAGTTCCTGTGCCAATTAGCGTTAATGTTTTTGCTGAATACAGAGCTGCAAGACAGAATAATTGCAACCCATTCTAATAAACGCAAAATTTGTGAAATACAACTTTGCTGTAACAATAAAACTAATAACATATGTTAAAGATGTCAAAAGTATGTTTGCGGAAGATGTACACATAACAAGATTTCCACTTTCCGTTGTAAAAAATGTACAAACAATAATGTTTATTTTAATTTCCAAGTATTTTTTTTTACTTATCTTTACTCGGAACTTATCTTATAACTGTAACTAATGTAAAACAATATAGAAAATTTGTTTAAAACGAATTTCTTCACACATTAGTTATTCTTTTGCAATGCAGTCGTTTTGAATGCATTTGGGCAATCTAGGTATATACGAAATTGCAGTCTTTCTAGTGTTAATAAGAACTTGTGCTTGAGCTTGGGTAGACTGTACATTTCGTATTTGCTCTCCCAGATTGACCTGAAGTAGCTAAAATGCACGAAAAAACGCGCTGCATGGTTCAAGCGATTCAAGCGTATTGTTCAAGAAAGACTTTTTTGGAGTTCTTGAAATGGAAACAGCCCGGCAAAATTTTTTATTGGAGCATATAAAATATCTTTAAACAAATCTACTGAGGGTAACCTGCTCATCGCCGTCTTCAACATCCACTGCTGAAAATTGATTATTTATTCATCATAACTTACCAATGGTTAACTGTGAGTACTGTTTATAAATCTATATGAATAAAAATGGAAGGCCAAATGTGTTGCTAAGCGCAAAACCCGAGGAAGGACTCGTCCGAGCCATCTTTATTTTGTTGTATTCACTAAATTTACTGAACACCAATGTTGTTTTGATACCTATACCGGGAGGATATAGAATCTCGGGGTTTTCATTATTTAATTATTTATATCATTGATATTCAGTAAATATAGTTTTTAAACTTAAGTGTTCGGAATTTGAATCTGTTCGAAATATGGGTCAAAACGGTACATCGTGATAAGAGTTGTCAGTCCATTCAATTTACAGTAATAAAATGAGTTAGTTATGAGCTCTGGGGTTTAACTCAATATCATGCTTAAGGATGTGTTCATATCAAAAATCATCAGGTGCGATGAAGGTCGCCGAGTCAGCTAGTTAATAATAAAAATAATACTGTTAGTAAAATAATGTTGTGAGTTAATATAAGTTTAATTTGGACAAAAATTCTCGCATTTCAGTAATCAAACCTTTTTTTAAATTATATATTAGGCTGTCAAAAAAGTCCTGCGGTACTTCCGCGAGGTGTCGTTGTAAGCGCGTAGTTCTAGTTGTATTCATTGTATCGAGTCATACTATAGCTTGTTGGAAAGGTATTTTTGCGCGCTATAATATAGTCCTTGACAGTGTTTTGTTTGGTTAAATCGTTCGTGAGTTATAGTGTCGCAAATATGGAGCAAAATAAAGAGAAAATCCGACACATTTTACAGTACTACTATGACAAAGGCAAAAATGCATCTTAAGGTGCCATTAAAATTTGTGCAGTTTATGGACCCGATACAGTTTCCATTTCCACCGCACAACGATGGTTTCAACGTTTTCGTTCTGGTGTAGAGGTCGTCGAAGATGCGCCACGCTCCGGAAGGCCTGTCGTCGAAAATTGCGACAAAATCGCTGAATTAGCCGAGAAAGACCGGCATAGTAGCAGCCATAGCATCGGCCAAGAGCTGGGGATAAGTCATCAAACCGTTATTAACCATTTGAAGAAGCTTGGATTCACAAAGAAGCTCGATGTATGGGTGGCACACACGTTGACGCAAAAAAACGTCTTTGACCGTATCGACGCATGTGAATCGCGGCTGAATCGCAACAAAATCGACCCGTTTCTGAAGCGGATGGTGACTGGCGATGAAAAGTTGGTCACTTACGACAACGTGAAGCGCAAACGGTCGTGGTCGAAGCCCGCTGAAGCGGCTCAGACGGTGGCCAAGCCCTCATTAACGGCCAGGAAGGTTCTGCTGTGTGTTTGGTGGGATTGTCAAGGAATAATCTATTATGAGCTGCTTCCCTATGGCCAAACGCTCAATTCGGACCTGTACTGGCAACAACTGGACCGCTTGAAGGTAGCACTCATGAAGAAGAGGCCATCTTTGATAAACAGAGGCCGCATTGTCTTCCATCAGGACAACGCCAGGCCACACACTTCTTTGGTGACGCGCCGGGAGCTCCGGGAGCTCGGATGGGAGGTTCTTTTGCATCCGCCGTATAGTCCGGACCTTGCACCAAGTGACTACCACCTGTTTTTGTCCATGGCGAACGAGCTAGGTAGTCAGAAGTCCGAAGTCAGGCCACAAAAGAGGCCTGTGAAAATTGGCTATCCGAGTTTTTTGCCAATAAGGAAGCGAGCTTCTATAACAGGGGTATTATGAATTTGGCATCTCGTTGGGAACAAGTCATCGAACAAAACGGCGCATATTTGACTTAAAACAGATGATTGTAACTAATTTTATGAACAAATGAAAATTCAAAAAAAATACCGCAGGACTTTTTTGACAGCCTAATATAAATGATGCTAATGAGTTATTTCGTTATAATTCGCCTTTCGTTGATGAGATATTATTATGGTAGTTCGTGACCCCTCTCCCCTCTCTTAGGGGGGCTGCCATACAAATGAAACACAATTTTCTGCATTATTCGGGAATTAATCAAGCAAATCGAACCAAATTTGGGATGTGGAGGTTTTAGGGTGCAATAAATATTTTTCGGTAGTTAGACACTCCACCCCCCTCTCTAAGGCGGAGCTGCCATACAAATTAAACACAAATTTCTGCATAACTCGAAAACTAATAAAGCAAATTGAGCCGAATTTGGCATGCGAGGGTTTTAGGGGACACGAAACGTTTCTATGGTGAATAGACACTCCTCCCTTCTCTCTGAGGAGGGGGATGTCTTTGTGAATTTGTGAAGCGAAAATGAAATGGTATTTTTAAGTAGAATAAACACATTCATTCAAAAAGGCAAAAAATTGTTATATACATAATACATCAATGAACATATTTTTACATTGCCGAATTTCATTCCAACTCGTCTTAGTCGTTGGCAGCACCATCTCAGATATCAGTGAATCGTTGTGGGTAAAAATACATTGATCATTTAAGAAATATTTTAAAAATAAAAAAGGGCGAAATTGTTGGAATTTAGATAAAAAATACCATTTTTTTAAATGACATGGAAAAAAAATATTTTAAAAATTAAAATTCATTTTTCTTAAAAACATGTTTCTTTTAAATTCTTAAAAAATATATTTGAATAGCCTCTAAAATTTTCAACAAATCTTCCATACATCGGAATTTTTTCATGTTTCCTTAGAAATAATTAAAACTATTCCCAATTTCGTTTAAACTCAACATAGCGATTTTTTTCAGATTCGACGAAACTTTAGATCCCATTAAAATATTAACTTTTGTCGGAGACGGTAACATTCTGTTTTATAGTTTCTGGAACATATGGCATTTTTGTATTTTTTCTGTGAGTAAATTCTCGCGTCTGACAATTTCTCAACATGTTTCTAAAAAGAAAAATGTTTGCAGAACATGTAAATTTCGATAATCTTTATATATTAAAGAAGGATTTTCCCACGTACGTGTAAAATATCATCACAAGAGAACGGCTGATCAGATCTGCGTCGTTCATATATTTTGTGAGTTTGTCTTCACCCAAATTACAATGATAGAATACTTTGGAAAATATTTGAGATGATTAGAAAAATTCAAACATATTTCACAGATCAGAACGAAACCATACAAACTCTCTTGAAATATATTCGTTATTTTGAATATTTTTAAATATTCTCTAGAAATATATTATATGGAAGAATAACGTTTGCCGGATCAGCTAGTTTATACATAAAAATGTTACGAGTTAAGCGTTAATAGTATTTTTGTATGGGTGACTTGTTGGAAATTGAAAGGGCTATTCATATCTGTTTATTTCATAATTGAAAAAAAAAACATATTTTTGAGAAAAATGAGTTTTATTTTTCGAAGTATTTTATTTTCAACGAAATGTTTCTTTGAAAAATCGTTTGATATCTTTTAATGAAAACATAAATAATTTCCTATATTTCGTTCTTTTACCAACATTTTGTAGGTCTTATAGTTTAGAGCTTACTAATACAAATATTGTTCGATGCAAAACCTGTCAATATCTCAGCTTCACTCAACACTTATTGATATTTCTTCCCAAAAAATACGCTCTCTTCAAACGTTTGTCATTCTTTCTGGGGCAAACATAAACAAAGTTGAACAGCGGCATTTGAAAGAACATATTTCGCTCTAAATGATGTGTGATTTTCAAAACCATGTAATTTTTGGTATTTCAGTAAATTAAATCATGAGTTTATGGGTAAAAAAACATCAATAATGTAGATGATGTAGAATTTGAAATATAAAAGTTAAAGCAAAAAAACAAATTAATTACAAATTAATTACAAATTTTATCTGATATTAGAATGATATTAGAAGATATTAGAAGAACAAAGCTACCAGGCTTTGTCGCAAATAATAATGACGAACGATATTTTCAGTAATTATAAAATAGGGAAGAATCTTGACATAATCGATCGTGTTTTGTGATTCCATGCCCGGATAGTTATAGTTATGCGTGTCATAAAAATGAATTCAATATAAAGTCCAATAAGCCGTACAAATCTACGTGCCGCTTGCGTCATAAAATGTATGAGTATGATTTGGCCAATGGAGCCAATATTTCGCCCATTTCGCCTGCTTGCCGTGTCCAGAACCACGAACGGTACATGGATCCCAAAAAACTTAACATTGTTTTATTAAACCCAGAGACAAATGAAGAAATAAAACGTAGTTTTTATGAAGCATACTGTGTGCCCTTGGACGCAGACAAGAGAATGCATCCTTAATCAGCTTGCAGTATTTTGCAGGTGCTAATGGGCGTCATAAATTAGCCTGTCACTCGTTTCGTTTAAACGATCATAAAACAAAAAACGAAATCCCTAACTGCAAGCGCAGAACCCGTCCGATCCGTCCGTGGTCATTCAGTTTGGCCAGCTGATTTCGCTCGGATCGTCGATGCCCTTGCCGAACCCAGCTGGATTGTCAGAGCTTACAATGCGTCGTAAAATCTCCAACTGACTGACTCGTTGGACATCGGTTCCCTCCGCGGCGTACACAATTTCAATTACGTGACATGCGATGCAAATGAAAGCATGATAAAATCGTCGCTGTCTCGGAGAGTAGTATCAGCAAATGGACAGAAAATTGCTGAAAGTGGTCGCTACTCCTTCGCGACCAATAAAAACATCGGACAAGGGATGTGATGTGAGAAAATTAAGATACGAGAGGACAAATCCCCCGGACCATGGCCATGGATGGCTTCGAGGATCACCACACTCGAGTGGCAGCTGCTGTTGCGTTAATCCATTGAGTACGCTACGTGGGGATAGCTTAAGCATGAATCCTTTGCTCAGCCCGGCACTCGAGCATTCGCATGACTCGCTCGAACGGAACCCTTTTTTTCGTGCCACTCATTGGCTACAGAAAAAAAGAGCGGTCTACAGCAATCGTGTGACAGAAATATTATTTATACATATTTTTTACCACTGATTTCGGCGTGAGAATCTCCGAAATGTAAATATAAATGCCAAATCCGCTCTCGCCCTTTCACGGTTGTTTTAAAATGTGTCACATAAATTAAACGACCATAAAATGATTTTTTAATGACGTTGTATGACTGCGACGACGACGACGATGACGATGACCTCCGATGTCGGGGATGTCTTGTGCAGAAAATGCTAAGTTGACAGGGGCTAAAAGCTGGCGATTTCTATCGCACTGTCACTGAGCGTTCATAAGGTTGGGTCTATTTACGAATGATATTACAGAATTTGTATTTGTAAATTGAACAAGATGGTCAAATATTTCAGATGCCAATATACCAATATACGTTACCAATATACGTTTTCGAATGTTTTTACTGGAATGAGAACAGACCGACAAACAGATTTTTTCTTTCTGAGAAGACTATGAAAAACGAAAATGCGGTGGGAGTACGACAAACAGTCGAACTATTTCTCTATTGTATTGTTTGTCTCTTCAGCAGCTGAAATGCGAATAAACAGAGAGAAACATCGATTCAAAGTTAACTCACCCAACGAAATATATCCAAATATAAGTATAACGAAATCTAACCGAATATAAGTATAACGAAATGTAAGCGAATCAAATTTTGGATTTTCCGAATATCGAGTTCTCAAAAATTACAAATCACTTAAGGCATTATTCTAGTCCAGAAATTCGAAAAAAAAAATCAAAAACAAAATTTCCTTCATATTTCTGTACTTTAGGCATTGAAGAATATACTCTAGAAAGGTAAACTGACCAGACGTCCCGCGTTACGCGGGACAGTCCCGCATTTCAACAAAATGTCCCACGTAAGATTACGTCCCGCGAAATGTCCCGCATTTGGCAAAAGAAACGAAATTGTCCCGCGACATCAATATATTTCAACATCACAATTTGATCGTGTTGATTTTCTTAAATGAATGAACCTCAAAAAAACTTTTATTTGGCAGACTGTTCAAGAGAGCTTCTAATGCCCCCAAGATTGATACGTTGAGCTGGTTTCATCGCACCGATAGTGGACTTTTTGTTTAGAGAGTATTAACTGGAAGCGACAGCAACAAAACTGGAGAATGATTTTTATAAAAGTCGTCTGTTGATCCTCAGGGACCAACGTGAGCCAGACGAAGAGTTCATCTTTATTCCCATAGCTCGGTCAGAGCTTAACGTTTCAAATAAGCCGGAAGAACTAGTGTATACTCGACAAGAAGAGGCAGGGTTGTTTGATGAAGTATCGTAAATGAAGCGCTAGGTGGTCTTACGGAAGTTGGCCGGAACCTCAACCATGGTCCATGAAAAGATGTATGTCGGCGTGTTCTTTTACCTTTTCATGGCTTTGGTGGTCGACTGTCTCTCCATTTTGGCCATTCGCCCAAAAGTTTTCTATCGGCTGCAGCTGGGGAATGTTGGGAAAGTTGGAGGTCTTCGCGACAATGTTTATCTCCAGCCGATCCATCCTCCAGTGACCTTTGGCATAATGGGTTGATCCCAAATTCGGCATAAAGACCACATAATTTTCGCAACTTCCGGCAATCTCTTCGTACTATACAGGGTTTTCCAACTTTAAATTCCGAAAGTAAATTGAAATAAAACACACTTAGAATTCGAATTTCGATGAAACTTTTATTTCAAATTAAAGTTTGGTTTATGCCATTATGTGTGAAATACAACATCATTCAAATGTCCACCTATGGCTTCCTCGCACACCTTGATCCGGAACAGGTAATTTTCGATGACTTTTCGGCACAAATGGGGCGGTATCTCGGTCATAACTTCACGAATGTTATCTTTCAAATGTTCAAGAGTATGCGGAGAGTTGGCATAGACACGGTCTTTCGCATAACCCCCCAAAAAAAAAAGTCTAGCGGGTTCAAATCGCATGATCTGGACGGCCAATTGGCATCACCAAAACGCGAAATTATGCGTCCCTCAAATTTCGTTCGCAATATGGCCATGTTCGGTCGTGCTGAAACCACATGTCATCCGTATCCATATCTTCAATTTATGGCAAAAAATCGGTTAACATGCGGCCATAGCGCTCACCATTCACAGTTACCGTCTCGCCGTCCTCATTTTCAAAGAAATACGGCCCGATGACTCCACCAGACCATAATGCGCACCAAACAGTGACTTTTGGCGGATGCAATAACCTCTCAACAATCACGTGTGGATTTTCTGGATTTTTCTGATATACGGAGATTTTTGGTGTTCACATAGCCTTCTTCTTCTTCTTCTTCAATGGCACTAACGTTCCTAGAAGAACTTCGCCGTCTCAACGTAGTATTACTAGCGTCATTTTTATTAGTACTCAGTTGAGATTTCTATGCCAAATAACACGCCTTGAATGCATTCTGAGTGGCAAGCTCTAGAATACGCGTGATCACAGTGCAAGTCGGAGGAAATTTCTTTGACGAAAAATTCCCCCGTCCAGAACGGGAATCGAACCCGAACACCCAGCATGTTAGTTATGACGCTAACCACTCGGCCACGGGTGCACTGTTCACATAGCCACCGAGCTCGAAATGTGCCTCATCGCTGAGGAAAATTTGATGCGAAAATTCAGCATTTTGCTGCTGTTGTTCGTTCACCCAATCGACGTATGCCCGACGCATTCCATGGTCACCACGCTCTAATTTTTGTACCAGTTGGACTTTATATGGATGTAGGTGCAAGTCCAAATGCAAAATTCGCCACAATGATGTGTTTGACAAGCCCAATTGCTGAACACGCCGTGGAATCGAAACATTCGAGTCATCCTCCACACTGGCAGCAACAGCAGCAATATTTTCGGCCGAACGCACATTACGATGATGCACAGGTTTCGCAATATCCGTTACGGATCCAGTTTGTTCGAATTTACGCACTACATTAGCGATTGTGTGCTCTGTAGACCGTCCATGACGACCAAAATCCGTCCGTAATGCTCGAAAAACATTTGCCGGTTTTTCATCTTTTTTATAGTATAATTTAACAAAATTAACACGTTGTGCGATGCTAAAACGATACATATTGTAAAATGGCAGACATTCAACTAACGATGTGACGCTTTGGTTGACAGCTATGTCAAACGGTTGTCAGCGCAGGGCTGTATACTTTCGGAAGCCCGAAATGGAAAACCCTGTAGTAGTATCAATTAGATTTTCAGAGCAAAGTTTTTGACAGCTCACGCGTGTTTCGTGTCATGTGTCAAAATTTAAGTTGTTAAGATTTCATTTCCATTCCATTATGGACAAAATGATTAACGAACAATTTTGAACTTTATTCTCAAAATCATTTCTTTGTTAAAGATGCCTTTATTGTTTTATCGAATAATTGTCTTACACGATGAAGCACATTTTTATTGAACCGATACGTTAAAATAACCGTATTTGGTCCGATGACACAAACAAGCAATACCAAGAAATATCAAGAAAAAGTACTGTTTAATGAGGTTCGTGGTCTGGATAAATTATTGACCCGTACATCTTCAAAGATGATGATGAATGAAATGTTACTGTCAATAGTGAATGCCATCGTACAATGATTCCCAACATTTTACTGCCCAAAATACATCAGTTAAATCTGGTTGACATGCGGTTTTAACAAGACCATATGCCACACATCACACGGAATGATGGATCTATTTCGTAATGAATTTAGTGAGCAATTCATCTCTCGTTTTGAACCTGTGAATTGGCCGTCCAGATCGTAGACTTTCTGGAATATTTCTGGGGGGGCGTGTCAAATATCTCCTTTATGCCGATGAAGAAGCATCGATTCAAGCACTAGAAGACAACATCACACGTGTTATCGATGACATACCAGCCGATATGCCATAAAAAGTAACTCAAAGTTGGACTTCACGTTAAGCTAGACCTAAAAACATTTCCATGAAATAATCTTTAACCTTCCTATACTCGCGCATAGGTCTGACAGACCGAGAATGAATGAAATGACTGAATTTAATAATAACGCTTAAAAATACACAATAGCAATATTACAGAGACGCACACAATCTGTGAGTACACGAGTTCCGTTTTTCGCGCGAGTATAGGAGTGTTAGAAAGCAGATGGTGAGGGTTGATTTATAACATCTATTTTTCTGTATTTTTTCTGTAAACTATAAACGCTTCAAAAAATAATCACTCCTGACTGTGTGGCTTGCGTAACTAAATGGCTAACGTCAAATATAGCATACGTGTTATTTGGCATTTAAATTTCAATTAAGCACTAGTAAAAATAACGTAACGATATCTAAGGACCAAGAAAAGTTGAGAGAAATATAAGAGTGATTCTTTCAATATTGTTAACCAAATTTCCCGCCGAAATCTTTACCCAAATGTTGACGCAAACTCCTTCGGTTTTTGATAACAACAACAACAACCGACAAATGCAGGAAGACGCAACGAGATGCATTCAGCCAAAATCCAAACAACACTGTCGCTGTCCCGAATTAGCATGACCAAATAATAACAATAATCAGTCGCGAAATTGATATAAAAAGTCTGATGGACCAAGCCAAGCCCAGCCAGACAAGTCCAGACAGACGGCATATTCCAAATTTTATTGTATGTACCCCCGCAGCACAACGGCCCATCAGACGTCGAGCTCTCGGACAACTTTGAACATCGCCCCATCTGTGTGTCACTTTATTTGCATACGCTCCAAAGCGAAAAACGCATTGGCCAACTCTCAGCCAAAACGAGCAGCAGCAGCAGGAACAGCATCGTTCGAGCCGGGCCGTGTAAAACCACAGCAAAGCAAGGCACCAACCAACCAGCCAACCAAACAGTCAGTCAATGATTAAATCAATTTAATTTATTTATTGTTATGTCCGGACCAAAAAAGTATTCGCCGTAACGTTTTGTGGTTACGTTCTCTTTGGACACCGGCTCAAAATCCTTTTTGATCCATGGGATGCAGTTTTATGCTGTCTCTGTAGGCTGCAATTTATTAGATTATATTTGGAAATGTCTCGTTAATCTTTTCTTTGGTACTTTATCGCATAGGGGCTTAGTAAATATTTGCATAGGGTATTAGTGAACAGGGAAACAATCGAAAAGACACTATAGTGCCATCCCAAAATAGGACATGCTAGGTAGTTGTTTAGATCATCGTATTTCAAGCTCTCCTATTGCCGTTGTAACTCTACCGAAAATTTACAACATAGTGGGATGTAATTTGCGTTGTTCAATCGAAGCATGAATCTCGGAACGCAAACGCTCGATTACGGATATGGACAGTTGAAATTGAAGACATAAATTTCGTCTGGGAATTTTTCCTTTCGTGACAGCTTACTTTCGTCGGGTGTAGCAGCGATGTGTATGGTCCATAAATTAACTATGAAATCGATCATTCGCAGTTATTTATGAAAAGTGGCCTTCCATCCTTGGACTCATTTCCCGGGGACTGTGGAGAACAATTTTCCGACGACAGTCATTGTTCATATGTACGTTTATGAAACGTCTTCTGTCCTTCTGTCTGTGGTGGCGTACTCTTTACTCTGTCATCACTATGTGTAATTTAACGTTTGAACGATGACCGGGGTGAAGAAATATGTTGTGCATCCGTTATGTGGGGTTTTGTGCTCAATTTTCGGAGCTGCTTCTTTCTTTATTCATTTATTAGAGGATTTATTCAAAAGACGTGATGTAGCAAGATTGATTTTATTGTGCGCAATGAATATGTCTGGACAATTGAATGGAGGCGATTACAGAAATAAATGAACGAAACTATGCATGGGCGGACATAGACATGCCGATGGATGTAAAAATACGATCCAATCGTAGAAAACATGTAGCGATTTTTTCTATAGTGTACGAAAGTTATTAATTTTTAAAATACAAACAATTTTATATAGTGTTTGGAATTAGCGGAAGGGAGTGCGGAGTCGAAATTTTGCAGGAATTTTGAATTTCTGAAACATTGCGAAAATCTAAGCATGGAGATGGGTTGTACATCATTTCAAAACTCCAAATTTCAAGTTGAAGCTGATAGATATTTATTGAATTACTAATCATTCAACACGAATGGGGTAACTTTTATTCAAATAAAACAAAAATCTGTATCAAAAGGTTCTACAGGAAAGATCTGGGAATATATTGAACACTATGGACTGACTGGGACTGACAGTTATAAAATTTGTTTATTTGTTTATTTGTTTAGATATAACATTCATCTGACAAAATCGTCTTAATGAACAAAAATTAGTATAATAGTCGAACAAAAACATAACATTAAAACATAACATTAAACACATCGGGATTCTCAATTCGGTTTCTGAAGCGTAGTGATGATTCTCCAAAGTCATAAAACTGCTCTACGGATGAAAAGGTTCTGATCATTTCCGTGACCGGCTCATGTTGACCATACGATGAACGATGTGCAAGCGGTTGCAGCAAAAACGAGGATCGTAGAATTCTACTGGGAGCGCGAAAGTTCATCTTCTCGAGCAAGTTAGGCGCATCGATTTCACCACAAAGAAGTTTGGCAACGAAGGTGGCTTGTTGAATACGCCTACGACGCTCAAGAGTATTCAAGTTCAGTAAGCGACATCTAGCTGTATATGACGGCAGGTTCCGCGGGTCACGCCAAGGCAGATTCCTAAGCGCTCTATGGATGAACCATTTTTGAATCCGTTCAATCCTGACGATCCACATGTGTTGGTACGGGCTCCATACTACAGATGCGGTTTCAAGAATCGGCCGAACAAGCGAGCAGAAGAGAGATTTCAGGCAGTAGGGATCAGTAAAGTCCCTAGAGATTCTCGAAATAAACCCAAGCTGACGATTGGCCTTGGATATCAATGCAGATCGGTGTGCGTCGAAAGTGAGCTTAGGGTCGAGAGTTACGCCCAAGTCATTGACCTGACTGACTCTCTCCAAGATAATATCATCGATCGTGTAGTCGAATATAGTTGGTTGTCTTTTTCGATGGAAACTAAAATAATAAAATAAAAATATATACGGTTTGTTTTCGGATGTTTTACAACATTTGACTACTTTCTAGTCGTATTGCTGACTATTTTTTATTAATACAATAAGTATCTTTGGGAACTGGGACCGACACTGATATTGTGTAAACGCTCTTGATGCGCGTGGAATCGAAAGCGGAGCAAAAAAAAATCGGGGCTTAACGTGTTAAGCAACTTTGCATACTTGAAATATTCGAAAAAGGATACTTTTTGGAAAAAGGCAATTTTTTTCCTAATTTTTTACAAAAATTTATAACATAGAAACTATGATACCTGCAAAATTCTTGTCAAAGGATGAAATATAGTAAATTGTTCAAATTTTCACAAAAAATAACCAAAAATTTTAGGAAAAAAAATTTCGCCGACAAAAAAGTTATTTTAAAAACTAAAATTCATTTTTCTCAAAAACGTATTTTTTTTAGATTCCCGAAAATATATATATGAATAGTCCTTAAAATTTCCAACAAGTTTTCCATACATCGGAAGATGGGCACTTTTACAGGAAAAAAGTTTTTCAAACAACAACTTTTCCATGTTTTCTTTGAGAAAAATACAACTTATACTAATTTTGTTTAAAGTCAAGAAAGCGATATAGCGTATTCGACAAAGTTTGAGATCTTGGTAAAATATAAACTTCTCTTGAAGACATCAACTTTCTATCTTTTATAGGTTTTGGAATATAAGTTATTTTTGTATAAAGACTCCTGAAAAAATAATGTTTTGCTCGTAACATTTTTGTGTGTAAATTATCACTTTTGTCATGTTCTTGACATGTTTCTAAATAGAGAAAAGTTAGCAGAGCATTTAAAATGCAATAATTTATACATAAAAATATTACGAATTGAACATTAATAGCATTTTTTCAAAGAAAGACATAAAAAAGTTGTTGTTCGAAAAACTTTTTCCATATAAATGTGCCCATTGTCCAATGTATGGAAAACTTTAAGGGCTATTTATATCTTTTTTTTCAGAATTTTAAAAGCATATTTTTTCGAGAAAAATGAATTTAAATTTCCCAAATATTTTTTTTTCAATTAAATATTTTTCCAAAAAATTCTTTGATAATTTTTAATGAAACCAGAATAATTTCCTACATACCATTCTTTGACTAAAATTTTGTAGGTCTGATAGATTTTTTTGTAGTATTTTTGAATTTTGAGTTTTTTTTTAACTTTTTTCGAAAAATCTTAATTCAAAAACTATAAGATATACAAAAAGTTGGTCAG
This sequence comes from Toxorhynchites rutilus septentrionalis, assembly GCF_029784135.1. Classification (NCBI taxonomy): domain Eukaryota; kingdom Metazoa; phylum Arthropoda; class Insecta; order Diptera; family Culicidae; genus Toxorhynchites; species Toxorhynchites rutilus. Next base: position 209,805,667 of record NC_073745.1, on the reverse strand, counting down.
AAAAAGAAATGTAGGAAATTACTTAGGTTTTCATTAAAAATTATCAGTTAATTTTTGGAAAAAAATTTCAATGAAAACAAAAATATTTTGCAAATTAAAATTCATTTTTCTCAAAAACATGCTTTTCAAATTCTGAAAAAAAATATTTAAATAGCCCTTAAAATTTCCTAAAGGTTTTCCATGCATTGGACGATGGGCACAATTACATGGAAAAAGTTTTTCGAACAACAACTTTTTCATTTTTTCTTCGAAAAAATACTATTTATGTTTTATTCGTAACATTTTTATGTATAAATTATCGCAATTTACATGCTCTGCTAACTTTTATATATTTAGAAACATGTCAAACGTGAGAATTTACACACAAAAATGTTACGAGCAAAACATTATTTTTTTCATGACTCTTCATACAAAAACGACTTGTATTTCAAAAACTATAACAGTTGACGTCCTCGACAAAAGCTCAAATTTTAATAAGATCTGAAACTTTTTCGAATATACTATATCGCTATCTTGACTTTAAACAAAATAAGGATAAGTTGTATTTTTTTCAAAGAAAATATAAAAAAGTTGTTGTTAGAAAACCTTTTTCTCAATAAAAGTGCCCATCTTTCGATGTATGGATGACTTGTTACAAATTTTAAGGGCTGTTCATTTATATTATATATTTTTGGAAATTAAAAAAAATACGTTTTTGAGAAAAATGAATTTTAATTTTTAAAATAATAATTTTTTTCGTCAGCGAAATTTTTTTCCAAAAAATTTTTGGTATTTTTTGTGAAAATTTGCACAACTTCCTACATTTCATCTTTTCACATGAATTTATTAGGTATCATAGTTTTTAGGTTATAACTTTTTGTAAAAAATTAAGAAAAAAGATTTGGCTTCTTCCAAAAATTAGTCTAATTATTTTCCGAGAAAAATGTTTTCCTAAACTGTTCCTTAAAAAATAAAGGTGAAGCTTTAAATTTTAAAGTTTAAAATAATGTTCATCCCATCTCCATGGGTTGGTTTTTCACAAAATTGCAGAACTTCAAAAATCACCTGAAAAATACGACTTCGCACTCTGTTCCTAACACTCAGTTTTTGTTTACCTCAACTTCTTTCTTGGAGACGTTTTTTTCCGAGCTATATTTTTCCCTTTGATAGACAACGTATGTGTAACAATATTTTAAATAATTCAATCTTGAAAACTAATTCGAAAATTGAAATGACGAATTTCACGCGAACTCGCCTTAGGAGTTGGCAGCACCATCTTAAACTGCAGTGAAACTTTTTAGTTATACAAACATTTAAGCAATTTGGCATACATGAATTCTTGAAAAACAATCCATTTTTCACGTCAAAGTTTCCAATTCAAAATATATAAGACTTACATGTTTTAATGAAAAAATTGAATATTAATTGTTCAAATATTCATTTAAAAAAAATCAAAAGAATTTCAAACAAATTTCGCCTTGAAAAATTATTTTAAAAATAAAAAAAAGTCACAGGAAGGTTGTGTCCGAGACACGACCGCATAGTTGACGTAGGATTCCGTTAGGCTATCTGTTGATTTTGGATATGTGTTTAGCGAGTGATGATGACAGAAGGATGGCAAACAGTTGTTAGATGGTGCGTATCAGATAAAATATATCGAAGTGGAACAAGATATGATGAAAACCGTCCTCTGTGACCCTAGAAGAGATACCTCCTGTGTTATGTGTATGGATGAAATAAAAAAAAACTCACCAATTTAATATAAGATAATTACCAATACCGAACACAATTATCAATTTTTCTCATCAGTAAAAACATGTTACTTTAATATACAGAAAACATATCTGAAATGAAAAAGATAATTTTCTTTTATAATTTTGACTTTCTGAGTGTTCATTCAACCCAATGCGAATTTTAATTGGACTAACAATACCTACTACTATATGTAGAGCATATGGGAAAGCACTTTTTCTAATATTTCTTCACTTTTCTAATTTTTCTCGCCGTATAAACTTTCTTTGGCTGAAGGTGAACACAACAACACAGACAGCTTAAACCTAACGACCCGTTCTCGAGCGGGTTTGGTTTTTTTTATTTATGGGAATTGAAACAAATCGTTTCATACGGGTATATCAAGTCATTTTTAACACAACTGCTACCATATACAATTTTACACTTAAACTTATGCTAAGTTTTTCACAATACACGATCGGTCAATGATATGAAATTTCACAAAGCAACTAACATTAAAGTTCCAAATTTAAATTGTATTTGCTAGAATTAATCGTATCACTCACCTTACTTGCAATATAAAAATGCTCCCGACTTGCATATATTTGCAGTGCCGATTTCCCCATGGCAGCTTGGTTTCGATGCCTCTGTTAGGGAACACTTTTCGGTGGAAACAAAAGTTCCCCCTACTTTCATGTATTTGCAACGACGATTTCCCCCTGGCAGCTGGCAGTTTTGATGTCTCTGTTAGGGAACCGCCGCATGTGTCGTCAATTTCGACCAATCAGAAGTGGATAGTTCCGTTAGGATAGGGTTTGAGATTTTTCAATTGTTCAATAGTTATTTTCATGACATATATTATTTTCTTCAATATAAAAAAGTGTTATGGAGTGCCGAAATCGATTGACGCAAAAATTTCATCAATCCATCATAAAATGACTGAACAATAAGCGTTTGAAATTGGACACTTTTCACGATGTGCTCGATTTTCGATTTTTAATTTGTACCCCAATATGTTCCCGAAAAACGTAATCCTACGTCGAAAATCTGAAGAACGTTTTTTTTTTAATTCTGTGAAAAAAACATATGAATAGCACTTACAGGAAACAACAAATCATCTATGCAACGGAAGAAGGGCGCTTTTACAGGAAAAGACTTTTTCTAACGAAAGCTATTCATGTTTTCTTTGAAAAATTACAAATAATCCTAATTATGTTTGAAGTCAAGATAAAATATGGACTTCCGTCAAAGACGTCAACTTTCTAATTCTAGCTCCTCCTCCTGAAAAGACTCCTGAAAAACTAATATTTCACTCGTAAAATGTTCTCGCGATTGACATGTTTTGCAACCTTTTTTTTCTAAATAGAAAAAAAATGTTACGAGTAAAACATTAGCAGGAATTGATTTCTGGAGATACTAATTGAAAAATCAACATGATATGTTTAAAATGTTGAGTTGCAGCGAAAGTGGAAGAAAAAAACTGGAGTAAAAAAATGTATATTATACCAGTTTTAGAATCATTATTTGTATGACCACAATAGACGAATTTTATGTCGACTCGATTATACCAAAAAATTTAACAAAATTACACTGGAAAAAATATTTTAAAAATTGATTAATTGGGAGCCCCTCTTAGACCAGGGGGGGGGAGTGTCTATCCAACATAGAAACATTGATTGCACCCTAAAACCTCCACACGCCGAATTTGGTTCCGTTTGCTTGATGAATTCTTCTCAGTAGATCAGTAGTTTCCGAGTCCATAAGAATCAGACATATATATATATATATATATATATATATATATATATATATATATATATATATATATATATATATATATATATATATATATATATATATATATATATATATATATATATATATATATATATATATATATATATATATATATATATATATATATATATATATATATATATATATATATATATATATGTATATGTATATATATATAGATCTTACTAGCATAATCATGGCTTATGGCAGATACAACTTCGTGTTCTGCTATATAACAAATTTTGAATCCATTTTCATTAGCAGAAGTCACATGAGTTCGATCATCATATGTAACGCAGTTTGATTCAAAGTAATCATTGATTGCATCACTTGAGTATCCCAACTGTTCATTGTAAGAAACAGATTTTTTAACATTCAAATTTATTTGAGTTCGAGCGTTTATTAGCGGACAAGTAATTGGTACCAATGTTGCTTACGACGAAAATCACTGTGATTGTATGCAGCATTCTTGTTCGGAATTGGGGACATCAACATGGAAGTAACTAATAAACGCACAGTATCTTTATTGAACTGGACTTGGCTGGACCTAAATCGCATTTTTCCCAAAGTCTCCAATGAATGATGGTATCTATTAAGAACATGGTAGAATGAACGAAATTTTAGTGGAAAACTCTATGTTCTATCAATCTCACAGCATTGTTCGTTACTTTTAAAGCCAAAACAAGCCACGATATCACAGTAGAACTTTAAGATTGAATAAGCATTGTAAGAAATCGATCCCCCTTCGCAACTAGAATGCGTTATATTTTCATCAACAACAGAATAATTACACGCACGCTAAGCATGGGGGTATGTTCCAAGTTCATTCACTTTACCTCCCTGTTCATTTAACAATTGTTTCTACTTTCTTCAGGGTGGAAGAGAGAGTGAGAGGAAAAATGTCCTTATCACAAAACCGTGCGACGCTTTACCTGCATTTCATCAAAGGTTCCCTTTTTTACTCGTTGATGCGAGAGAACAAAGACTCGCTTGGTAAGTAACGGATGTACACTTGAAAGAGGTTAAAACATTCAATGATTTGTTCAAATAAAATATAAAAAAAACTTAGGTCCTGATTCTCGAATACACTACGAATACACTTCACGGTGGAAACGGTATGAAACGCATTCGCGATGACAACGGTACGGTGTCGACATCTGGATGCGAGATTAGTTTCCCACTAAATTTATCATTATAATATCAAATTATCTTCAGATGAATCTTTTGTATGAGATTATTATATCACATGAAGAAAACAAAGTTTTCCACTCACATTGAATACCAGTTTGATACGAAGAAGATAATTTTCATTAATGATTTTTTATTTGAAAAGTGCTCATTCTGCCTGAAAACTCATCACTATATTCGACACTTCACTAACTCGTAAAACGTAGTTCAATGGCGTGCCGTTCATTTCGTTTCCACCGTGAAGTGTATTCGAGAATCAAGGCCTTAGAGAAAGAAGGATGTCGATCGAAATCCAAACGTGCTTTTTTTCTCTGAAATATTTGCCTGATCGTTTCCACACATCGCGCTTCAACACTGACAAAACAGATGACAGAACCCCTCCGGTCTTAAGATCCGAGGCAATATTTGTTTGAGATTTTTTACCAGGTTTTTGACCTGGTTTTTGTTTATTCTGCATCTTGTTACGGCCCTTTCTCGTTTCACAATTGAATGGATCCCCTTTTTGCGTTTAATGCACATAAGAGTGAAATGAACCTCTGTCTCTCTCTCTCTCTCCCTCGCGAACTTTTCCCCCCATCGAAACGCCCGGCATCCATCCATCAATCACCCCCTCGAGTCCACCTGCAGGCATCCAACAAAGATGTGAAGATATCAGAGACAGAAACGAGAAACGTTGGCTTTAATTAGCGGTGCATGGAGCATTTCCCCCCTCCTCCCTAGTCCCCCTTTACCTTTCTTGCCGAGAAGCACTTATCGTTAGTGACAAGTGTCATGCTGAAATTCGAACGTTCTGTTAGCTTTAATTTGCTCAGCTGCATATCATAAATACGAAATAAATCTGCGGCAATTTTTATGAAAATTCGCTCAACTTTCCAACGCGAAGGGAGCAATCGGTCGAGTGAACGAACGAACGAACGCGAACGTTCGCTTGCAGGGAGCACAGGGCTCGGGGTTCAATGTCCTTCCCGCCGCCTGCCGACTCCTCGAGCAGAACGAACGGCAAACCACGACGGGGCGATGGGGAGTCAACCTTTTGCTGCTCACATGTTTCAAGTATCAAAGTAAGATGATAATGAGGAGTAGATCTTCTAGAAACGAGTTTTTGATGAGTTTTTTTATGGACGAATTTCGGTGCAACAGCCTCGCTGATTTCGAGGAGAAAAATATCCGTTATTCGGAGAAATTGAGTGCATTTTGCAACTGCATGTACAGCCAAAAACATCCGAAGTATTCGCCGAGCAACCTCAGAATGATTCTGAGAAAAATTGAGTTCATGAATAAGATACCTTGGCAGAACATATAAGAATATAAACAATTCCGTAATTACTTCGCAGATTACGTTGTTTGTTTTATTTTTCTAGAAATGAACAACATTGCAGCTGAACACATCCTCCTTCGCGCGATTCGAAATGAGTTATGTTCCAAGTGGCCATAAAAGTGGTAAACTTAGAGGATTTAATTTGCTCTTACCTTGTTGATGCGAGACTCGGGCGGATTTTCGTTGTTTCCTCCCTGTACATGTAGTGGCAATCGACTGCGGGTCTAATAAGCGGAGTTATACCTCTGAATCAATGATAAATGACCAGTGTCAGAAGCGAGGAAATGTGTCTCCAGACAGAAGCGTCTTCCCGCCGGTGCCAATGGACCCTCGGCTCGGATGGAGCGGCCGCTCCGTTGCTCCGAGTGAAATCGAGTTCCAGAGGAAGTCCGCTACGGCGGGTGTTGAAAAAAATGAGCTTAATTTGACGTGCAATGGGCGTGTGGCAATTCTGGGACCAGACAAAATCCGTGGACAAGAGTCGAATTAAAAATGATTTATGGCCTGTGGTTGGCTCAGTTTTTTGTCTGTCGCTTCTTTGTGGTGGAGTTTTTCTGCACTTCTACAGAGACTGATTTAACGACCAGTTGTTTCGGGTGGTTTATATTTAAGTTTGTATAAGTTGATGGTAATGTAATACTTTACCATAATGAGGTGTGATATGACAACATTTATCTCATCATTACCATGCCAAAGGTATTATATGAAAACTGTGTTGATATAAGTTATAAAATAATATATTTAATACAGAGATAATACGGATACTATAGAATTGACACGATTGTAAATCTTGAGAAAGACTAGGTGGGATAAAATATCAAAGTTCAATTTTGCCATGGAGCAATTCCACGCCAAATCAGCCGACCGCTGCCCCGACCCACTCTAATTTTTTGTAAACCTACAAATAGTGGCAGCTTCTCAAAGTCACATTTTTATTATCAAATGACATTTTTTAATTACGACTGATTTTTTTCTAAATGGCGTATGCGGAATCATTATTCCTTCTTTGAAAATTCGTAACTCTAAATTCAGATGTCTGATGAAAATATGAGATACAGCAAAGTTTCTGGGAAATCATTCAACTATTTAGGAAAAAATAACATTTTAAATACTTTGTTAATAAATCTTATTCAAAAATTTAATTCAATGTTTATATCTTAATAACCTCCTCCTTCGATATTTTTTAATACAATTTTATTAGAAAACCATTTTAATTTAACAGGTTATAATACATAGTGTTGGTGTTGTCACTTTTCAAAAATGACATGATTTTTTAAAAATACTAGCTGACCCGGCAAACGTTGTTCTGCCATATGAATCATTCCTAATGAACATGTTGGGTGTTCAATAAAACATAACTAATGTATTAAATAAGTGTGTTTCAATGTTTTAACGATCTTTAAAATCAATCGAATGTGATCGATAAGGAAGAACGAATGAAACGATATAAACAGATGTTGATATGATGTTTCTTGATTCAATGTATTTCATTAATCTATTCTGTGCCAAGCGTTCGAAAAACCGAACAGTAACTTTGATAATGTTTCAAGCCTTTGGAAAGCAACCAAATGATAACGTTTTTACACCAAAAGATAGTGTATTTTATTAGTTACCACTTACCATCAATTTTATTCAATTTTGTATAACTTTATTGGGCAGTAAATTCGATTTATAGCAAGTATGACTGGAAGGTGTTTTTAATTTCAACAAAGAAAAAACAATAGAATACAAAAAAATATGTGAAATTTTCTACATTATAACTTTAATGAAAGAACATACATAGTGACCAGTTTGGAGGTGGAGCAAATCAGTACGTGGGAAAATGATTCTAATGAGATTTCTGGGTGAATATTCTTCTCAGCGATGAAGAGAACCTAAATGATTATTCTATTCTACTGAATAATAAGCCCCCAACCCTCTAGCCATTATTTTTCGTAGCATCGCCATCTATTATTTAACAGCGTTAATAAAATCGTTCTGTTTGAAAAACGAACGACGGTTGAATTATCTGTTTCATACAAAAATACTGAAATCGCGTAATCTGTATTTAATATATGGTAATCGGTATCCTAGCAGTATCATATATTGTTTACATCCTATTCTCATATCTGCCAAGTTTCTTGTGCATAATTTCATCAAAATCGGTCTAGCCGTTTTGAAGGAGTTCGGTAACAAACACCGTGACACGAGATTTTTATACATATGAATGAAATCTCAATATTCCGCGCAATCGTATCCATTTTAGAAAAATAATATAAAGAATAGAATCTACATGCGATTCTAGATCAAAAACTGTGCGCTGTGCGTAATGTTTTTCCTACGATTAACCGTTCTCGAAGTATTTTTTGGACCAACATAATTTTTTGCCAGGTGATTCAATAGCAAATCCAACTAACAACCTTTCATTTGATTCTTAAAATGTTCCTGTTGGACCTTTCAATGCAGAGATATTGTAGAGATATTATATTATTAAAAATTTCCTCTTCGCTTTGATGATTAATTGTTCAATAAATAATGATCGCAAGGTAGTTTTGAAAACGCGAGTAAATTATGTACAAGGATAATTTGTTACATTGTTACATTAGCATTTAGAGCTCGACAGTTATTCTCTAGAAAAAAAACTGTCTTCGACAAAGGTGTTACATATATTGCCAGTCGGTTTTCTCTGTCTTGGAAACCGCTAAAGCAACAGATGAAGTCATCTTAATGGGCGACTTCAATCTTCCGAGAATCTCGTGGAAGAAATTTCGCAATGGCTTGCTTTATCCGGACTTGGGTTATTCGACCATCCATCCCAACGCTTCTTTCTTGCTTGACAATTACAGCTTAGCCACTCTCTCGCAAATTAATTACGTTACCAATCAGAATGACCGTAGTCTGGATCTCTGCTTCGTGAGTGCGCAGAGCATACCCCTTATCATCCACCTTTGCTGGTTACCGTTGGCACTAAGTTGTCACAGGATTTCGATATTTCACCTGTAGCAATTTTATATGACTTTCGTAATGCCGACCATCGTGGTATCAGCCAGTTACTCTCTAGTTTCAACTGGGTCGGTATACTAGACACCGTTAACGTCGAATCTGCAGCTTTAACAATCTCCAACGTCCTGGCATATGTTATCGATGGATATGTGCCGAAAAAGAAATGCCACCATGCGCCCATTAAACCATGGCAGACCGGAGTGCTTCGACGACTGAAATTAATGAAGAGGGCCGCCTTGAGAAATTTCACCACATACCGCATACAAATTCTTCAATGTCAATATGCGCGAATCAACCACGAATATAAACGTGTTGCGAAGCAATCTTTCCTACATTATCAGCGTCGTGTACAGAGGAAACTCAAATCATATCCCGAACAGTTTTGGAAATTTGTCAACGAGCAGCGCCATGAAGCCGGTCAGCCATCGTCTATGACATTCAATGGAATCGTGGCCTCTACGCAACGGGATATCTGCAACATTTTCTCAGACAAATTTTCCAGCATTTCCCCGACGAGAGTTTGAGCGACGAACATATCAGACATGCTGCTGGCTACGTCACTCTCTCTAACCAAACCCTGAGTAGAGTTGACATCAATTTGGAGATGATTTCTAGGTCGTTCTCGAAACTCAAAGCGTCGTTCAATCCGGGACCTGACGGAAACCCATCAGCTTTTCTCAAAACGCACCCGCTGCTCCAAATATTCCAGCTTTCCGTGTCTACTGGCGTTTTTTCGACCTGTTGGAAACTTTCGCATATGTTCCCAGTCCATAAGAAAGTAAATTGACGGGACCTCAATAATTATCGTGGCATTACTTCGCTTTGCGCTTTGGCTATATTGTTTGAGCTCGTTATCATGGAACCGCTAAACGTTATCAGCAAGTCGTACATTAGCACTGACCAGCACGGATTCACGACGGGTCGCTCCACTACCACAAATTTACTGTGTCTCACCTCCTACATTACCAGCAGTATGTCACAATACGCTCAAACGGACGCCATTTATACAAATTTGACCGCGGCCTTTGATAAATTGAACCACCGTATAGCTGTTGCCAAACTGGACAGGCTTGGGATTAACGGCAACCTTCTACAATGGTTCCAATCATACCTCAGTGGCCGCCGCCGAGCCGTCGTAATTGGCGACTGTCAATCCTCTCTATTGGCTGCTACTTCTGGCATATCACAAGGTAACGACGTGAATTTGGTGATTGAAGGACCCCGACTGTCATACGCAGATGATCTGAAAATTTATCTTCGGGTTTACTCAATTGAAGATTGTCACTTCCTTCAGAGACAGATGGATGATTTTGCGATTGGTGTATGCTCAACCCCGCTAAATGTTCCGTCATCTCGTTCTCGCGCACGAGAAAGAACATATTGTATACGTATGTCTTGCGTGACTCAAAAATCGAGCGCGTTGGTGAAGTCAAAGACCTAGGAGTAATATTGGACACGCAACTCTCGTTCAAACCGCACATCTCGTTCGTTGTCAATAAAGCGACCAGAATTCTTGGATTCATCTTCAGAATTGCCAAAAATTTAACAGACATCTACTGCCTTAAATCCTTCTACTGCTCTCTATCTCGCTCTGTTTTAGAGTATGGTTCTGCAGTTTGGACTCCTCACTACAACAATGGTATCGAAAGAGTTGAGTCTGTTCAACGAAGGTTCGTGAGATATACACTCCGCAGATTGCCGTGGACGGACCCCTTCCGATTATCGAGTTACGAGAGTCGTTGTCAGTTGATTAACCTGGAACTTTTATCGGTCCGTAGAGATACAGCCAGAGTTCATAGCTGATGTTTTGCAAGGACGCATCGACTGTCCCGTTCTCTTGGAAAACATCAATATCAACGTATGACCTCGAGCTCTCCGGAATAATGCGATGCTAAGATTGCCCGTACAACGTACGAACTACAGCATGTTTGGTGGATTTAGTGGTTTGCAAAGATTATTCAACAGAGTGACCATGTTGTACGACTTCCATTTATCCCGAACGCTTCTTCGCCGGAGGTTTAGCTCTTTTTTTTCTGAACTAGTTTAATTTACCAGAGGTTTTTAGTTTCGATGTTAGATTTACTATGTGACGATTTTTTATGTGACAACCTTATGTAGTGTAACATTCATGTTTAGATATAAGTAACATCATTGGGACCTTCACAGCCTGTTGATGAATAGACAATAAACAGAAATATGATAGAGAGCTCATTTTTATGTTATCAAAAATAGTTTGTTCCATGGTGTCCCTAACCCAAGTTCGTAAAAAGCGCTATATCGGTTATTTCAAGAGATAGAAAAAAAACTTTGTTCTACAAAGATGTCTCGAATAACTGGGACTACAACACTGTCTATCAATGTCTTTGTTTACATCTATCAAGACAACGTGCGGGAGAACGAGGATAATACAGACAGTGTGGGTAATATGGGCAGGTGGTTGATTTGTTTAGTTACATTTTGAATTTCAGATTTCTGTTAATGAGAACACCTTCTACAGGTTATACTATAATATTAGACTGTCAAAAAAGTCCTGCGGTATTTCCGCGAGGTGTCGTTGTAAGCGCGTAGTTCTAGTTGTATTCATTGTATCGAGTCAGCTTGTTGGAAAAGTAATTTTGCTCGCTATAATATAGTCCTTGACAGTGTTTTGTTTGGTTAAGTCGTTCGTGAGTTATAGTGTCGCAAATATGGAGCAAAATAAAGAGAAAATCCGACATATTTTGCAGTACTACTATGACAAAGGCAAAAATGCATCTCAAGCTGCCAATAAAATTTGTGCAGTTTATGGACCCGATACAGTTTCCATTTCCACCGCACAACGATGGTTTCAACGTTTTCGTTCTGGTGTAGAGGTTGTCGAAGATGCGCCACGCTCCGGAAGGCCTGTCGTCGAAAATTGCGACAAAATCGCTGAATTAGCCCAGAAAGACCGGCATAGTAGCAGCCGTAGCATCGGCCAAGAGCTGGGGATAAGTCATCAAACCGTTATTAACCATTTGAAGAAGCTTGGATTCACAAAGAAGCTCGATGTATGGGTGCCACACACGTTGACGCAAAAGAACATCTTTGACCGTTTCGACGCATGTGAATCGCTGCTGAATCGCAACAAAATCGACCCGTTTCTGAAGCGGATAGTGACTGGCGATGAAAAGTGGGTCACTTACGACAACGTGAAGCGCAAACGGTCGTGGTCGAAGCCCGCTGAAGCGGCTCAGACGGTGGCCAAGCCCTCATTAACGGCCAGGAAGGTTCTGCTGTGTGTTTGGTGGGATTGTCAAGGAATAATCTATTATGAGCTGCTTCCTTATGGCCAAACGCTCAATTCGGACCTGTACTGCCAACAACTGGACCGCTTGAAGGTAGCACTCATGAAGAAGAGACCATCTTTGATAAACAGAAGCCGCATTGTCTTCCATCAGGACAACGCCAGGCCACACACTTCTTTGGTGACGCGCCAGAAGCTCCGGGAGCTCGGATGGGAGGTTCTTTTGCATCCGCCGTATAGTCCGGACCTTGCACCAAGTGACTACCACCTGTTTTTGTCCATGGAGAACGAGCTAGGTAGTCAGAGGTTAGCCACAAAAGAGGCCTGTGAAAATTGACTATCCGAGTTTTTTGCCAATAAGGAAGCGAGCTTCTATAACAGGGGTATTATGAAGCTGGCATCTCGTTGGGAACAAGTCATCGAACAAAACGGTGCATATTTGACTTAAAACAGATGATTGTAACTAATTTTATGAACAAATGAAAATTCAAAAAAAAAAAAATACCGCAGGATTTTTTTGACAGCCTAATATTTAAGTCACCCTATGGCAATGAATAATGATCAAAAGTGGAAAAGGGAAACAAAAACCGAAAATCATACATGATTCCGCGTGTGGATGTAATTTCAGCTGCTTCTATATTAATGACTAGCTGACCCGGAAAACTTCGTCTCGCCCAAAATTTGTTTTTTGTTATCAATACCTTCAAACATTCACGTTTTTCACTAAGCGCAAGTCCATGGGTCAAATCGCAGAACTGTTCATTGATTGATCTTCTAATCGACCCCGTTGAATTTAACTTTTACTGTATAATTCCTAGTACTTCTACTAAAACTCATCATTATAATATCAGACTATTTTCTGACACAATTCTCGTTCAAGATTTTTCAACCACTTGCAAATAACATGTTTCTCCGTTACATGGAATAAATGTTTGATACAGAAAATATGATAGAATAAAGACAGCCTTAAATCGGACAATTCCTTCCTCGAGTTTTGCTTTTATCAACATATTCGGCAATCCATTTTTATTGGTATAGATAGAAGAAGATATAGATATTTCGTTGGTGCAAACATCAAATGGACTAACAACGCTTGTCAATATGTAATTGTAGAACATAAGGGAATTTAATTTTCCCTTTTTCCTTCAGACTTTTCCGAAAATTTCCAATTGCCATGTTTTTTTTTTTTTTTATCCAAAATATATATTTTTATTAAGGCTCATATGGCGTCAACCTGACGGGGCCGGGAGTTCAATATTTCGACAATGTTTGCCTTATAACTATGTTAGTAATATGTAACCGATTACTCGCGGTTGACTCGAGGTTAGTATTACAAGTGTTTTCATAATTGTGATGTTGCTGTCTTCAATGATCTGTACCTGTGTCCGACACGGGATACTTCCTATTGGGATGCAGCTGACCATTAATCAGCAACGCCCCCCTAGTCTGTACCCCATATCTAGCGTGGTGCGTCTTCTCGAGGAATCCAGGATAGAATGGTCACTAGCCGGCGCAATCATCAGCTCGTGTAGAGTTGTCATGAGCGGTACAACCTTTGGCTTTTGTTGAATCATCAGTGGACTGCACAACCTTTGGCCCGTGTATCTGTAAAGAGTGTGTGTATGTATTGCCGCAACTAAGTAAAAGTTTAAAGATCGGATAGGATGGATATGAAACAGGGACACAACGAAGAAAACATCATTAAACGTTGACATTGGCGTTTCTGAGGAACAGGTATAGATGAAGCAGAAGATCAAGATCGCGGCTACCTAAGATATCCCGGACGGGGATATCCGATTGTCTGCCTTGTGCTCTCAGTGCTCTAGAGAGCTGAGAGCGAGCAGCATGGAACCGGATACACGACCAGACAATATGCTCGATGTCGTGGTAGCCATCGCCACAATCACAAAGATTGTTTGCTGCGAGCCCAATGCGATAGAGATTGCCATGTTTGATTGGAATATTTTTTGTTGAAATATGTGTAATATTTTTATGGGACCCCTTCTCCATTCCAGAGGAGGAAGGGGTGTCATACCATCATAGAAACATTTCTTATACCAAAAAACCCTCACATCCCAAATTGTGCTTGATTAGTTCTCGAGTTATGCAGAGTTTTGTATTTAATTAGTATGGCAGCCCCCCTTAGAGCGGGGGAAGGAGTGTATTCATCATAGAAACATTTCGTGCCCCCTAAAACGTTCACTTGCCAAATTTGGCTCCATTTTCTTGATTAATTCTCGATACAGAAATTTGTGTTTCATTTCTATGGCTTCTCACAAAGATGGGAGGAGTGTTGAACCACCTTAGAAATATTTCTTGTCCCCTAGAACCTCCACATGCCCAATTTGGTTCCGTTTGCTCAATTAGTTCTTGAATTATGCAGAAATGTATGCTTCATTTGTATGGCAGTCCCCCAACTCCCCTCAGAGAGAGGGGAGGAGTGTCTATTCACCATAGAAACGTTTCGTGTTCCATAAAACCTTCGCATGCCAAATTTGGCTCCATATATTAGTTTTCGAGTTATACAGAAATTAGTTTTTCATTTGTATTGCAGCTCCCCCTTAGAGAGGGGGGTGGAGTGTCTGACCACCGTAAAAACATTTCTTGTATCCTAAAACCTCCAGATGCCAAATTTGGTTTCATTTTCTTGATTAATTCTCGAGTAATGCAGAAATTTGTGTTTCATTTGTATGGCATTTGTCGTGGAATTCGAAGGATGCTGGCTATCAAAATAAATGCCCTAAAACTCCCAGCTGGGTCTAATGAAACTAACTCCTTATCGATAATATTTTGATATTATATGAGTACCGGAGCATGATTGACACAACGTGAAACATTTTCAGTTCTCGCGTCGGAAACGCGAAAACTCAAACGAAAGTTGTAGCTTTTCGGGAACTGCCACTATGGACCCCGTTGCGACGGAGAGAAATTGTTTCCCCACGAGACAGCTCAAATTACAGCTCTTATTTTTGCGCCCTCCTTCGGCCATTCCAAAAACAAGAAAAATGAAAGAAAAAAGTCGTGTTGGACCAGACACCGTCAGCTAAAACCTACGAAGCAACCGACCGGAGACCGACGCAGAGAAAGAACACGAGCAATTTTTGCAATGTAGAATTGAATTTCGTCATTAATCGTGGTCTGGCTGCTGGCCGCGGCTGTGAGATGCAACGTTGGGATGCCACGAGCGGGACTGCATCATGCATCAAACCGGACAGAAATTAAAGTTCATGTAAGTCGAAATATTGCAAGGTTAACAGCGGAACACATAAAGTGGAAGTAAAAAAAATCCGCGCACGCATGAATATTAACGTACTTTTTTCCATGTTCACTGGTAAAGTTTGAGCGGTCTTTTTTTTTTGTTCATTCAGGAACAAGATCCCACAGGCTCCAGGCAGGCCAGGTAAGCGGAGGGAAATTAATACAGATATACGAAAAAAGTGGCTTCGAACGTTGGGTCAAAAACGTCAGTCAGTTTGATTGGCGGTGTCACAGGGTTGAACATAATCTGTTCGGAAATCAAAACATTGTTCGACCGCCTTCTCGAAACCTGTCGGGGATTCGGTCCTGACGCGTAGCGTCTCAGCGCAGAAGAAAGATTGCTGTAAAACATCCTTGCAATTAATTTTAATGCATTTTTGTGCATTCTCGGTGTACGCACGCACAACAACCTTACCCGGTGCCGAACCGACCCGCAGGTTTGAGACAATAAATTGTTTCCAACATGGCTCCGGAAACCCGCGGAGGACTGCGGGATGAATTGTGACCGGTGTACTTTTCATGATGACCCCCCTCATTCCAATCCCGGCGATGCATGTGGACCTGTTTCGCGTCGTGACGACGGGGTCCAAAGTGCGGAGGGCACATACCGGGCCTGATGGTTACGATTATCTAGACGTGAGATGGCGGCATCATTTAAGTGATTTCATTTTTACCGGCTGGCCAATGGTATGGGAAGAGACGGAAAAAAGCAGACAACCCGCCGAAATTGCTCTCGCATTAATTCTACCCAGTATGGGTACAGGCAGTGTTATTTGCATCATTATGTTCAGCTAAGATAAAAATTGCTGGGAAAGTTTGCTTTTACATGTTGCGAAAGGGACGCTAATAAACTCAATTTACAATATTAGCGAAGGAAAGTATCTTTCAATTTCATTCCCGAATGTTCGAGACTTGCCACTGATGGAGTAACATGCAAAACGTGTATTTTTATTACTTTTTTTTAAGTTTCGCGAAGTTTGAAGTTTTGCGTATTCATTGCGCCTTTCATTTTGAGATGAACTTCTACAGATAGGTTTGATTGAAGGGTAAGACGTTCTATTGTAGTGTTTCCAGGCTAGTTTCTATGACTTGAGAAACATGTGCTCGAGCATTGGCGTACAACAAAATCAGTTTATTAATCAGATACACCTTGCTATAATTTGTTTTCTTTCGTTTCAATGTCACGAAAATATCGAAACCATACCAACTCACAAAGATATCCATTTGTTGCCCTTCTCAGTAACATGAAATCAAATTTTATCACTTTACACTCCCAAAGTAACACAACACAAAAGCGTGTATTTTAAATACGAAGTTTGGTCATTCCATAAAAAAACAACAAAAACTGATTCAACCCATAACGCAAGCCTGCCGCTCATCAATCTCTGTCGGGAATTTAATAACCAAAAAATATTTCGCGAGTTCATGTACATACTCGGTCATATGACAGTATCTTCTTCAACGCAACCAGCGCGGAGAAAAAATCATCGATCCGGCAAATGCGTTTGGGAGCTGTCAAATTTTTTCCCCATCCGCGAGAATTAATTATTCCCGAAAACGTCAAATATTATAACCACACGACAACCACAACCATGTCCTTTGTGAGGGGATGGGCGAGAAATGCGGTGGTGGGGGGTGGTGGTTTGTAAGACACTTTCGAATTGATTTATGACTGCACTACACCACGGCACCACACGACGCGCGATGACTTCCACAGGCATTGTTGTCTTACGCTTTCCCGAAAAATGTTAAGACTTGTTTACTTGAAGCTTATGGTTGTGTTCTGCCCGAGGTTCGAAACAGCGCTGAGTGGTAAGTGCAAGTGTTACTTTTCAAAACTCCGATAGTGTTTGATCGAACATCATTTTAACTGCTTACACAAGAACACAATTTGTCCACTGATTTCGAAATCGTGGATGACATCAACAATAACAGGGATATGCCAATGACCCATTCCATCAGGTTATGCTATGTTAAATGAAATTTCTAAACAAGAGAAAATCTATAACATGACATGTGTTAAGGTAATTTTTTTTAGAATATTTTCGAACATATAATCATATCAACATCCAACTTTGAATTGGTATTTTCACGAAATTGTATATTTTTATGGGAATGCCTTAAGTTTTTTTGTGTTCCACTTCATATTGGTTAAACTATTAGGTGTGCCGGTGAGTTTCTTCGGTTTTGCAACAGATGGCGTAACTTGATTATTATTCCAGTGAATCAAATTTCCAGACATTCGTTGGAAAGCTACTGTCATTGCGCGCCTTTTTCAGTATATGTCAAAAAGTTGAAGCGTGAACAACATAGTTTTTTGCCACTTCGAATTTGTCGAATTTCGTACCAACGAGATTATTTTTGCGGGGAGTGTTACTTCGTTACTACAATATGAAGAAGAAAGCTGCGGAAAGTCACCGCATTTTGGTGGAAGCTTATGGTGACCATGCTCCAACTAAGCGAATGTGTCAGACGTGATTTGTACAGTTTAATAGTGGTGATTTTGACTTGGAAGACGAATAACGTTCCGGACCGCCAAAAGAGTTTGAAGATGAAAGATTGGAGGCTTTACTCGATCAAGATCCGTCACAAACGCAACAAGAATTTGCAGATTCACTTAGAGTAGTTCAGCAAATCATATCCGATCGTTTAAAAGCAATGGGAATGATCCGAAAGATAGGTCATTGGGTGCCGTATGAATTGAAGCCACGAGACGTCGAACGCCGTTTTTTCAGGAGCGAACAACTGCTCCGACGGCATAAAAGAGAGAGTGTTTTGCATCGAATCGTTACTGGCGATAAAAGGGGGTCCATTACGACAATCCTGAACGTCGGGCAACGTATTGATACCCCGGCCATGCATCAACATCGACAGCCGCGCGGAATATTCACGACCAGTAGGCCTAGCCATGCTTGGAAACGCTGAAATGGGAGGTACCATCCCACCCGCCGTATGCTCCAAACATTGCTCCATCCGATTACTACTTTTTTCGATCGATGCAACATGGCCTGATTGACCAGCACCAATTTAGATGACGTCAAAAATTGGATCGATTCCTGGTAAGCCGACAAACCGGCGATTATTTCCGCAAAGGGATCCGTGAATTGCCGGAAAGATGGGAAAAAGTTGTGACTAGCGATGGGCAATACTTTGAATATTAAATTTGTAACCATTTCTGCAGAAATAGTAGCACTAATTTTTATAAAATAAGCATTGTTTTTTGAAAAAAAAAACGAAGAAACTTACCGGTACTCCTATTGAATGTCTGTGTTCTTTGAGCCAACAATCAAATACCAGTTGAAAAATCAATCAATATAAATAGGTTTCGAATAAAATTTATTGTTGACGAGAATAAACATTGTAAATATTTATGAATGAATTCTTCGCTACAAATATTTGGTAGCACTGACACGATTTGATGAATGAAGGCTAGTAGGGTAACACGGGGTGAGTTGGACTACCCCTTTATCTTAAAAAATACGGCTCAACTTGGATTTTTTATAATGTCATCTCCTGTTATTGCTGAACCGTATTTACCTAACGTAAAAAAACTTTGGTAAAATTGGACAGGTGGTAGAAAACGGCAGCATGAACACTGCAAGCACTTTGATTGTCATACAAAGGGGAGTTTAATTTTTGCATGTTATGTGGGGTGACATGGACACATTTCTGTGGGGTGAATTGGTCCTACAGGTTTGAGGCTTTTCTTTGGTCTAATTGATTCCAGATGCCGCTGAATTACAGAAAGAGGATGGGCAGACAACGTTGGAAGAAGGAGGGAGCTTGAAAGAGCAACACAAGCCATCAAAAACGGATTGTCTTAGATCAAGCATCGAAAGCGTTTGAAAATGCTCGAATAACAGTGAAAAGATCCATGCAGTATTCGAGATGGTCTTAATCCAATTTTTCTGGTCTGGAATCTGGCCAAGACACCTGGTATTGATCCCAGAACTCTGTTACTGATTGTAACATTATCCCAAAATACTTTACATAAACATATGTATGTTTTTTCGATGAAACACACACTGGTCCAAATCACCCCGCATCAAATTTTAATGTCTAAAAATCTATTCTTTTATTTTCTGATATATTTGGTAATTTGAAGCTTTATATACAGTAAAACCTGTTTTTGTGCGGTTTTTTTGTGCGAATTTTTTTTGTGCGATTTTTTAATGCGATTTTCTGTTCTTGTGCGGTTTTTTTTGTGCGGTGTATAAAAAGAAGCATATTTGACGAATTTATCGCCCATTTACTTTTTTTCGATGGTTTATATGCATTTCAGTGCGAAAAAAGCAAATTTGCGTCTCAATTATCCAATTCTGAAATCATTCCCCTCCGCTCATCAAATGCTCTAAGTTTTTCTAAGTTTTTGCATGACATGATTTCTAACAGCAATACATTTCGACATGCAACCAAAAGCACAAACATCCACGCGCAACCGAAAAGGCAAAGTGTCCCATCGCAAAGCAGAGAAACAAAGGGAAATTGAACGGTGAATGGCGTGGATTTGAGTTATTCTCTTGGGGGAAACTTTTTTTATGTGGCCCCTGTCTACCGCACAAAAAAAGTTTTTTTCAAAATGTGTACCGAACACGATTTTTTAAAGCTACTGGTGAAGTTTTGCACGATTTTATTTTTATGCGACATTTTTTGTGCGGTCCCTATCCCCTGCACAAAAGAAAGGTTTGCCTGTAATGATTAAACATTATTGATTGAGAGAAAACAAGTGTAGCTCAGTGTACAATGTGACATCTTTTTATTTAGACCGTATTGGTTTGGAAATATTAGGTGATTTTCTTAGGTGGTCCAAAATCCCCCCATTTCCCCTATATGAAATTAACTCTCAACATGAACACTTGAGTGCCACTGAATGTATAGGAAAAAATCGACATTAAAAAAAACTCAAAAACTTTGTTTTGTCAAAAATCGACTTTTCAAACAAAAAATCGACCAGCGCAAAAAAAATTTACCATTTTTTTTTCGAGATTAACAGTAAATCTCGACGTGTTATGCAATTTTAAGACATTTGGTATCAAAAAAAATTGTGAATCCCGTGTTTTCGTGTGATTTTTCAGTTTTCAAAAAACGCAAATTTAAACGTCTGCGACTCTAGTAAATGAAGTCCGAATGAGTGTCGATTTTTGACAAACACCATTTTCGAAATGACAGTAGATCTCGATGTTTCATGCAATTTTAAGACATTTGGCATCAAATAATTTTTTTAAACCCCGATTTCCTCTTGGTTAATTTTTCGATTTAAAAAAAAACTCAAACTTTGATAGCTTTGCGCCACTTTTCTTTAAGTCCGATTGGGCTGATATTTCGCATAGGGTGGTTTTTTCGAGGTAGTGAACATTTTTATGGGGTAACTTTTAAAAATTCGAGATGATCATTTTCATTGGCACCCTAATGAACATTAGGGTGGCAGCGAAAATGGTCATGTCAGATTTCAAAAACCGACCATTACCGACCAAAAAATGATCTGTGCAAAGTTTCAGCTCGATCGGACATGATTTAGGGGTGCCTCAACAAAATCTTCCAAGGAGGGGGTAAAGGAAATTTGGAAAAACGATTTTTTTTGATTCCGAATGACTTAAAAATGCATGAAACGTCGAGATCTGGTGTCACCTCGAAAAAAAATTTTTGGCCGAAAATCGACCTTTTGGGACTTCGCCTGAGAGGCAATGAAGGCATGGAAAAAAATTATCGTATTTAAAGAACCGACCATGTTCATTTTGTTCATTGGTTCAAAAAAATTATCTGTGCAAAGTTTCAGCTCAATCGGTGCCTCAAAGCACTCAAAGATTTTCGAGGATCAAAAAATCAAAACTTTGAGCGCTTTGAGACACCTCTAAATGGTGTCCGATCGAGCTGAAACTTTGCACAGATCATTTTTTGGGCCAAAAAACAAAATGTACATGGTCGGTTTTTGAAATTTTATGATGAAATCTTTCCCATACATCCATTGCCACCCTAATGTATATAATCGAGTGCGACCTGTGTTTATATACAGCCATTCCATGCCAAACCGATATAGTGGTTCTCAGGTTTTCGTGAAAATTGGTAGTTTTGTTCTTTATCGCAAAACATTAGACCCTTTTTTTTCATTAGGGTGACCATTTCCATTTTAGGGTTGTCCAAAAAATCAACTTTTTCCCCTTTTTTTTTTCAAAAATTACTTTTTTTCAAAAATTCATATTAAATTAAAGCCAATCGCCTTTTTTGAAAAAATACTATACCTGCAGAAAATTCGAATACTGCTCTCGTTATTATTGATTGTATTCGTGTTTTATTGATTTCATAGTCTCGGGACCAAGGGGGCTACATCTTTTTATATTTTTTCTAGAAAGCTGAGGATTTTTCACATAACATATGTCGAAATCAGAGAGGCGTTTTTTTTTCGTTTTTTGAGTTATGATTTTTCAAAGAGACCATGTAAACTGCAAAAAACAAATGCAATCAATAATTACAAAATCAAAATCAACCTTTTTTTTCAAATATAATATTTTTTCAAAAAAGAACAGCTAATCGGTTCAGTAGGTTTAAAAGTTATTATATCTTGAAAAAAGTCATTTTTGGAAAAAAGAGGAAAATGTCGATTTTTCGGACAATGGGCACTCTAATGAAAAAATAAAAAAATACGGGTCTAATATTAGGCTGACAAAAAAGTCCTGCGGTATTTCCGCGAGGTGTCGTTGTAAGCGCGTAGTTCTAGTTGTATTCATTGTATCGAGTCATACTATAGCTTGTTGGAAAGGTATTTTTGCGCGCTATAATATAGTCCTTGACAGTGTTTTATTTGGTTAAGTCGTTCGTGAGTTATAGTGTCGCAAATATGGAGCAGAATAAAGAGAAAATCCGACATATTTTACAGTACTACTATGACAAAGGCAAACATGCATCTCAAGCTGCCAATAAAATTTGTGCAGTTTATGGACCCGATACAGTTTCCATTTCCACCGCACAACGATGGTTTCAACGTTTTCGTTCTGGTGTAGAGGTCGTCGAAGATGCGCCACGCTCCGGAAGGCCTGTCGTCGAAAATTTCGACAAAATCGCTGAATTAGTCGAGAAAGACCGGCATAGTAGCAGCCGTAGCATCGGCCAAGAGCTGGGGATAAGTCATCAAATCGTTATTAACCATTTGAAGAAGCTTGGATTCACAAAGAAGCTCGATGTATGGGTGGCACACACGTTGACGCAAAAAAACGTCTTTGACCGTATCGACGCATGTGAATCGCTGCTGAATCGCAACAAAATCGACCCGTTTCTGATGCGGATGGTGACTGGCGATGAAAAGTGGGTCACTTACGACAACGTGAAGCGCAAACGGTCGTGGTCGAAGCCCGCTGAAGCGGCTCAGACGGTGGCCAAGCCTTCATTAACGGCCAGGAAGGTTCTGCTGTGTGTTTGGTGGGATTGTCAAGGAATAATCTATTATGAGCTGCTTCCTTATGGCCAAACGCTCAATTCGGACCTGTACTGCCAACAACTGGACCGCTTGAAGGTAGCACTCATGAAGAAGAGACCATCTTTGATAAACAGAGGCCGCATTGTCTTCCATCAGGACAACGCCAGGCCACACACTTCTTTGGTGACGCGCCAGAAGCTCCGGGAGCTCGGATGGGAGGTTCTTTTGCATCCGTCGTATAGTCCGGACCTTGCACCAAGTGACTACCACCTGTTTTTGTCCATGGAGAACGAGCTAGGTAGTCAGAGGTTAGCCACAAAAGAGGCCTGTGAAAATTGACAATCCGAGTTTTTTTGTCAATAAGGAAGCGAGCTTCTATAACAGGGGTATTATGAAGTTGGCATCTCGTTGGGAACAAGTCATCGAACAAAACGGCGCATATTTGACTTAAAACAGATGATTGTAACTAATTTTATGAACAAATGAAAATTCAAAAAAAATACCGCAGAACTTTTTTGACAGCCTAATATTTTGCGATAAAGACCAAATTTACCACTTTTCACGGAAATTTGAGAATCACTATGTCGGTTTGGCCTGGAATGGCTGTATATAGAGTAGTGCGGCCATTTTGAAGCAAACGAGCATAAAATTTCGACAACAGTGTAGTCGTTTGATACATTATTACACCGGCAGCTCACACATATATATAAAAAGATACATTTCATGAAAGTGGCAAAAAGTTATGAGATAAAAAGAGTTTTGCGATGTTTTGATCCAATTTTTTCAGTTTTGGAGATGACGATTTACTTACCTAAGATAACTGGAAAGTTCGAAGCTCCACTGTCAAGGAAACTTTCATTCTATAGTAGATGATAGTGCGTATTCGTTTTTGTGAAAAAGTTCAAGAGCTTTTTTAAAAATTCGATTAGTTCAAAAATTGCTTGTGGGGCAAAGGACCGCAGTGGCTGTGGGGTAAAAGCTCGCACTAGCGTTTTGCTCTGAAAAAAATTTATAAAATGTTTTCAACAAAATTTTTAAATGGACCCACAAGAAGAAAACTGATTTGAAAAAATGCACTCCAGAAATGCTCAAATGACCCGACAGATGCTTCGCAAGGGAGTCTCGAAGCGTCGGATTGCGGCAGACCTCGATATTTCTGAATCAGTTCTGAGGACGAGTCTCATATCGATAAGTGATTTATCATTTGAATCTTCTTTTATTTACATTTCTACTTCTGCTGGGATGTGCCAGCGAGCACCTGAGTGGTTCAGACCAGTATTTACGAGTGAGCAGTCTGAGGATCTGGCGAACTATTGCAGAGCACTGGACAAAGTTTTCTATGGTGTGACTCTCAAAGATTTACGGCGCCTGACGTTTGGTTTTGCGGAAGCCAACAACCTTCAGCACGAATTCAACCAAGTTGCAAGTTGGGCTTCCAGCTTCATGAGGAAACATCGTCTGTCTCTTCGAACCCCAAAAGCGTCGGAATACTCAAAACCGAAATCCAACATAAGGAAGAAAAATAAACAATCGCTTCAAAATAATTCAAAATTCAAAATGAATTTGAAATGAAAATTGTTTTTATTTTCACCATGCATTCAAGTCAATAACGGTTAAGTTTCGTTTATGTTTATGTTTTCACAATGAACTTCAAATAAATATTGTTTTTTCTTATTGAGTTTCAAATAAATCAAGTTAAGGTAACTATGTATTTAGAAACTTGATCTATAAAAATTAAAATCACGATCCTCACGATTTAACTCAAGAACGGAGAAACGGATTTAAACAGTCAGTATCAGGATTTATGCGTCTTAGTCTGCATCAGGTTTATATGTCAAAAAAGAAATTGTATACCGCGAGTATAGATTACGTACATAAAAATAATTTCTGTGGGAACTTGAGTGTTCGAAATGATTTATATCAATATATCAATTGGTCGGTGTTAAGTTAAAGTGGACCAAGTCGTAAAATTAAAAATTTGTTATTGATTGCACTAGGTTAAACATTTTGTAAGCTACATTTCACATTTATCAGATTTGGAAAATCACGCCTACAGAAGGAATAACTTATCGAAATTGTTTTGAACGCCCAATGAAAACCCCTTATAGCACCCAACTTCAAACTCGTTTTTCTCGAAATCATAAAAATGTCACATGGTCCGGTCTGACTTAACACCGACCAATTGTGGGACGAAGTTCGCCGGGTCAGCCGGGTTGTTAATAAAAAGAATTCTGTTTCAAATGTTGGACATTTTCAGGTATCTTATATTGTCACCTGAAAAAAAAATTTTCCACGTGGTATGTTCGACCATAACACCCACCCATCTCCACCCACAAAACATCATACAACACCCTCCTCCTCCCCACTGGATGGTGCCTACCCACTCTAGTAATGATGCTTCTCCCGCTGGTAATGAAAAAACATTTATTTTTGTTACAAGTTAGCTCAGAAGTTCAATTCAATAAGTGCGCACTTTTGCCTCGTATGGTGCGCACCTTTGCCCCCACTATGGGGCAAAAGTACGCATTTGTCATTTTGTATTAAAATAGGTTTTTGTCCCACTACAAACAAAATTCGGAAAATTATTGTACTACGCTTCGAAGGTTATATATATATAGTTACAATTTGGTCAGCGAACTGAATTTTATTTGCTTTTATTTCAAAAGTTATTGGACGCAAACAGTTAGGTGCGCACCTTTGCCCCGCACTACTCTACTGCCGTTGGACATTACGATCAAGGTCCAATACTGTATTGAAATTTAACAAACAATATTTTTAATGTGTGGAATTATTCATATCTCGAGAACGGTTAGTCCTAGGATAAAACGTTAGATTTAGTTTTTCTTGTAGAATCACATGTAGATTCAGTTTGTAATATTACTTTTCTCAAATTGGTACGATTTTTCAAAGCATTGAAATTTCATAAATTTTTGAAAATTCAAATCTTTATTTTAGAGAGTCTGACACCGCACCCTTATATGTCAATATTTGTTGAATTGAACGAGTTTTCTAATAAAAACATATTCGAAAATATCGAAGGATGGGTCTTTTAACCCCTTCCCGTATTATTAAACACGTCACATATCAAGTGATTCCACTACTCTGCTGAGCGTGCTAGCGCCCTATATCATGCAAGTACACCATGAGTGAGACTCGATGTTGTACGGGAAAGGGTTAAGATACAAAAGTTTTTAATATTAAATTACATATGCCCGTATGAAAAGTTAGTTGTAATAAAAATTTCTTCATACGCGCCCGATGATTTTTTTATGCAAATACGGAGCTTAAATTGCAAATGTCCTCCTCTGTATTCTCCATATCAGTACAGGCTATGTCCGCGCATCAGCAGAGCAACAACAGCGACGGTTTGAGGCAACATACCCTATTTTGGAAGCACTGAACAGGGGTACGGAAAAGAGGAATTATTCCTATTTTCGTCCAATTTAAACAAAGGTAACTATTTGCTCGCTGTTTAGGATATAGGGTAAATGATCTTGGTTTGTCCGATTTGGGGTGTTTTTACGCTACTAGTAAATGAAATCGATTTTTCTTCATGGAAATCACACATAATCGATACGAATTTGGGTTTGTTGAAAAGCCCCAAGTCTAGTTGCTAATACTACCATAAGGTGTTGAAATTATTCAAATTTTTATGTTTTTGAACGATTTTCCTTAAACAGGAATTATGATCATGGTTTGGCCACCTCTGATCACCCAAAAAATGATCATGGTTTGTCCGGTTTTAGAAATCACCATTTTTTTGGATGGAAACATTCGAATTCCCAAGAAGATGTTGTTTTTATCATTGCTTGAGTTTACTGTCATCATATTGATCCATCCATAATTTAGGCTTTCTTCAGAATATTACCTTTTCTTGGGCATTTTAAAAGTGTTACCCTCAACATACTGAACACAGAGAAACTTTATTTCTGCTATCCGCGAAGGACACAATAAATAAACTGCAGCTCGCCAAGCGGTTGCCATAGAAATCGTGTGGACAAAATAACATCATTGAATTGTACAACTCATGATCAGAATTGAGTTCATCAAAATGCGTTAATTTAATGGTTTAGCTATGTGAATCTGATACAAATGGTGTGCAAGCATGATGTTTACAATATTTGTAAGTGTTAAAATCCAGAAAGGTCTGAATACGTGCGAAATAATCATCTGGTGATCGATTAAAAGTTAGCTCGAATGAGGGGCGCATTGCCACAAATAGAAGGTGTATTTTATAATCCTTTAAAACATGTGATTCCGTAAAAATCTTCTATATATATATAAAAATCTCGTGTCACGGTGTTTGTTACCGAACTCCTCCGAAACGGCTCGACCGATTTTGATGTAATTATACTCAAAATACTTGGTAGGTATGAGAATAGGTTGTAAACTATATATGATACCGGTAGGATACCGATAACCATACATTTAATACCGGATAGGGTGGCTCTATGCAGAAAAAAAGATCTGGATATTTTTTTTCAAAAATTTGACTTCATACCATACATATAACCTTAAATTTTGACACCAATTCCCTATTTTTAATTGCGATTTTATTATGTTTGTGTCAAAAATATTCTAATAATTTACCCGTTGCTCGTTTTTTCAACAGAACGAATTCATTTTTTTTTATTCTTTCCACTCACCCCCATCTCGAAGAAACTCTTATTCGAGAATCCTAGAGTTGGGCACCAATTATGTTTTGCAGAAAAAAAAATTAAGATAATTTACAATTCCACAGGACAAAACAAGATATTTAGGTACGAGGTGAGCGGACAATAACATGTAAAGCAAAGATGTATGGATCCCAGTGAAAATAGTATTTCTTTTAAGGGATCCAATATAATATAAGGATATAACATAGTAAAAAAGATAAATAGAAACAACAAAAATTTGAATATAAAACATAGATTGTAGAAAATTATGAAAAAAACTGGCAAGTATACAAAAATAAGAAAGCTGAACACTGAGGTGGTTTATTGTGGTTGATCGAAATCTATACTAGGAAAACTCTTATGATCGATTTTAGGTATAGCTTCAATTTATTTTTAAAAAGATCTGAACGTGTTATTGCTCGGATTTCCGGTGGCAAAGCATTGAAACGGGACGGTCCATAAAACAAAATGCGCTGTTGACCAACATTGGATTTAAGTTGTTCAATGACTGACGCCCGCTTCATTGAACATCCATCTACAAATACACAAGTAACATCAATTCATTTAAAGCAGGGAGCATCTCCGACGAGCTGGAAGCCTTTTTGAATGAGCACAATGAGTTATCGAAATTCTTCAAATCACATTTGCTCGGATTACAAAATGACAATCACGCTATTGCCATCAACCCTGATAAAACATCAGCTGGAGAGCTCGTGTGTAGATCCAAAGCACAAGCGCTGCTGGAATCATGATAGCACGGTGACACGAGAAATTTAATGCGAAGAAAAAACAATAATCTGGAATTCATCGTTGACACACACCGTTCATACGACCCTCGCTATGTTCTTCTTCAATGGCACTAACGTTCCCAAGGTTTGCCTTCTCAACGTAGTACTACTTACGTCATTTTTATTAGTAAATAGTTGAGATTTCGATGACGAACAATACGCCTTGAATGTATTCTGGAGTGACAAGCTCAAGAATACGCGTGACTACAGTGCGTATTCTTGAGCCAGAAGGGTTTCTTTAACGAAAAATCTCTTGCATAAACATTAGACCAACGAGACCCCGTCAAAGATACTTAATTCATTATGAACATCATTTCTCATTTTGATTTAATATTTATGAACATGCGACGAAACAAACAGAGGGCGCACTCGAAGGATTTTTATGTTTATCATATGGTGATTTGACATGGTCAAGAAACGCCAATTCAAGATATCGTAAGCTGTGCGAAC
This sequence comes from Toxorhynchites rutilus septentrionalis, assembly GCF_029784135.1. Classification (NCBI taxonomy): domain Eukaryota; kingdom Metazoa; phylum Arthropoda; class Insecta; order Diptera; family Culicidae; genus Toxorhynchites; species Toxorhynchites rutilus. Next base: position 209,776,845 of record NC_073745.1, on the reverse strand, counting down.
AATTTATGGTCGACATATACGCGAAGGTAGAAATTGAACGACTGCAATTCTTACTACACAATCAACAAAAGCGGTGCGAGGAATAATACATTCACTTGCGAGACACTATCATGAGCAACGCCAACACAGCTTTAGTTAGCCAGGCCAAAGCGCAATGCATTGTCATGACATTGCGCGTGTGTTCAAACACAAAATGAAGTTCGATCGTATTCGTCCCCACATATTGTTGGTTGTATTCTGTTGAATGGAAAAAGCGCAATTTTGCATTCTGTTCAAGCTCAAGTCCAATCGAGTTGAGCAAATGTGACAACCTTGCCACGCAATTCGACGTAAACAACATTGGTCTCCATGTTCCATTTCTATGAAGCAAAAATAGTAATGGTTTTTCGGGTGGAAGAAACACGCAAAATTTAGCATTCAAACACATTCTAAACAAATTTAGCATCCAAACGAAATCGAATAATAATTTTCATTCAAATTTCAACTATTAAGAATTATTTCCGGAATTATGCCGATCAGATAGAGAGTAAATTGAACCACAAATACGGATGACTTATTTTGACCATTGTTTCGCGACAAGGCGAATTTAAGAGTGTAAAAGTCGATTTCGATCGAATTGTATAATCCGATCACTCATATGCATATATGAATATTGAGTTCTACAAATCGGTGAAGAGTAATAAAAACATCCATGAATGAAGGAAGCAATATGACTGTGTTTCGAACTTAGATTACCGATGTGAATATTTCTCGATTGAATGACAACGATAAAATAACGCGATCCCAAACAGGCCGATTAATCAGCTCCATTGAAGTTAGCTGGCGTATCGCTGTTTTCCAATTTATGAACGAGACCAAGCTGTTATAAACTAAGCCATGTTGAAAGCCACATGCACGTATTTTCCAGGAGACAGCAATAAATATTGATTTTCTATATTTCATTTTTTCTACTTTACGACAAACTTATATTACTTTTTTCAGTTGACGTTTAACTTTTAAAAGATCAAACATGTCAGTTACGTTAATGAAATACACAAGAAACATCATATAACCTTTCGTTCAAATCATTTAATTCGTTTTTTTATCGGTCACATTCGATTTATTTTAAAGATCGTTAAAATATTCAAACACACTTACAATACATTAGTGTGTTTTATTCAACACCCAAAATATTCGCTAGAAATAATTTATTTGGCAGAACAACGTTTGCCTGGTCAGCTAGTATACTATAAAACTACTGTAAATCACGAAAAAGACAATTTAATTTATATTTTTTTATTAATCCGTTTATTTTTACAGGCACAGTAAATTTTATTTATATGTTTTGAAACATTCGAATACCTTATTTGACACGGGAGCGCTGAATTAGAGCATCCAGAAAAGTGGGCAAACCATGATCATCAGGGTGGCAGCGAAAATAGTCATGTCAAGTTTCAAAAAATCGACCATGTAAGTTTTGTTCATTGACCCAAAAAAGACCTGAAAAGTTTCAGATCTATCGGACGTGATTTAGGGGTGCTTCAAAGCACTCAAAGTTTCGAATTTTTGATCCTCGAGAATCTCCCAATCTTCAGCCAAACAATTTTTTTTGAGAAGACACCAAATCTCGACGTTTTTCATTTCGGCATCGAAAACAAAATTTCGATTTTCCAAATTTCATGTAAAAATAGTTATTAACGTTAACTCTATTTAATAGAAACGTGACCTGTTTTCTGATTTGGCACTCTTCCCGAAAGACGTAGTTCTACGCCAAAAAGATCTGCATCGAAATTTTGGTTAAAGTTCTATAAAATTCAGGGTGACTTTTGTTGACTACCTGTTGATGCAAAAGGATTCCCCAACAAGAGCGACAGGAATTTCGACCACAATAGAAGCCGAGATGATGAACAATTTTATACCATTTCTGAATTTTAATAACTCAAGTTATTCACCATTCAAATGCCGGCCGAACTGTCTTGCATATTCAAATTTTCCGCTGGAATGACAGTAATGGTAACTTGTATGTTTACCTCATATTCGTCAGAAGTTTATGAGAGTTTGTTGACTTGAACCGTCCACCAAACATATCCCAAACATTGATATAATGATGCTAAATCACACAATCTCGGAAAAAAATTAACTCATATTTAAATTGACATATGTCATTTGCTATATAAAATGGTTCTGAATTTACTATATACGCTTCACAAAACGACCACATGACGTTGAATAAAGGCGTCACTCCTGAAAATAGACTCACCAAGCTGATGGAGGCAAGGAGCTCGCGAGACGTGTGATACCTTCAAGACTAGACGCAAATCAGCGATTGTTCATAGTTGAACAGGAATCCGTACTGCAGTCGTAGCGAGCTGCAAATTACATTCCTCCCCCACCCCGTTATCTCTCCACCCGCAAATCACAATCGACTCATCCTCCTACCGCAGAATAGTCTGCACTTGTACGTCGCCACCGCGATTCTCCGAGTCGTCGTCGTCGTCGCGTCTTGGCGGACAGGTTTTCGCCGCCGAAGGTAGCGAAGGCCCTTTTGAAGACACCCTTCGCTGCTCTGTGAAACATGCTGAATTGTACCGGTGACGCGAGAATTGATAATTCCGATGGGGAAAACAAAAAGGGGAAGAAGAATAATGCCAGGAATAAACGAATAGAACGACGGCCATCAGCAAAAACGATCTGCTTTTCCTTGAATGAAACCGGCTGGAAGCGACAGCGAGGCATCCGAAGGCAAGAATAAAAACGTATGTCGAACAGTGCAACACTGCGAAGCATAAAAGCAAAAATCGCTTATCAATGCTGTATCAGAGCGTTGCCCGTTTGGTTTGAAGAAGTTGATGTCCGCCGGGAGTCGCGCGAGGTACACTGCCAGACAAAATTCTATGAAAGCCGACCATGAGGACCAAGGCTGAAGCAAGATTTTATACGGCATCCGGGTGAAGGGTTGGAAGAAATTTAATATTTCATGAAGATACTGATTTGATTAAACCAACAGACGGTGGCATAGCAGAGATGTAGAAAATTAAGTTGCCCTCCTGCAAAGCGGGTTACTGTTGTGGAGTATCAGTATCAGAGCAGCCAGCAAGTTAATGCAATCCGAGCTCTGGAATATACAGAGTGGTATGATGGCTGCAGAGAATGTTGCAGAGTGCAACTGATAACCTGGCGACGTTAGAAGTAACCAATATCCTACTCATCCTATCGGCTCTTCGAGCAAGAAACTCTAATTGCATTAAATATCCATTTTCTATTAGTCTGCCTTATTGGCTCCGCGAGTATACACCATCCACCAAATTGCCTTCAGCAGTTGTGTCCGGCGTAGATTGGAATTCAAAGTGGGATGCACGATTGGTGAAGTGATTCTTTTCCCCCGATATCCGAATAGCTGGCACACGGGAACGGGAATTTACAGTCATCCTGCTAAAACGCGAGACAGCATTTGCTCGAATCCGCTGCGTTTGTCGCAATGACTGCTGACGAGACAATGGAGACGCCCAGTTTGTGACTGACTGCTGACTGATGATGACGATGATTATGGCGATGATGATGGGAGGGAGAAAATGTAAACGGCGTTAGCTATAAAAATTAATGTCAGAATAATAATGCAATCGCATAAAAATCAACGACTGGAAATTTCGCCGTCGATGATTTTTGCTGCTGCACTTCTTCTCATTTTTGATAACAACACTCGGTGAAACGTTTTCCATAACCAACGAACAAAGCCACAACTTTTGTGCAGCGAACAAAATGTTATGCTTGTTTCTGGACGCGTTACGGGAGCAGTAATAAATTAATTGATTATTACCGTGTTTATTAGCTACCGTTCGCATAAATACATGTCGGATGAATTTATGAATTGCTGCCGTCAGGTACGAAACATTGAGCTACGCAACAAAGTTGAGGACCCGGCTGAATGCTGAGCAACAATGTGTAAAAGTGCACCGGAATGTTTTTGCAACAAACTCGGAACGGCTTGTAAAGTCATCTGAGAAAAAATTAACATACTCAGTGAAACATGTTTCGATGCATGTTTCGGCGTGTACATAAATAAAAGAACTACAAATTTTAAGAGAGGTTTTTACTTGAAACATACAAAACATGTCTCAATGATATTTTATATAGGAAATCGTCGTACATGTCGTTCCTTTTTTTTTGATGCGATATTTCGCTTATTTCTTCTCGTGGCAGTGAGCGAAAATCAAATAGCGGTTCAACCTAATGAGATATTCATGTAAAAACAAAACCGCAGATGAGCCTATTTCTTGTCGATAATCAAGAGTATGAACATAGTGTAACGGTCGCCCTTTTTTTTCTTGGCTGACGTCATCCCTATATCGTGTAACCCAAATCGATACAACTGCAACCAAACAAATACAGTCAATCTCATAATTATGTATACACCCCGTGCTGGTTTGTTATTTTTTAAGTTTTTCGGGGTAGAAATATAGGAGGTTGTGTCCAAAATACGACCGCATTGTTGACGTAGAACTACGCTGTTATTTTATATGAGTCGCTTGTTTGTAACTTCGAATATTATTCTATAATTATGTGAAATTTTAGAAACATCTGCTTAGTAGAATGATCTCTGAAATGGTTTATTCATTGTAGAATCAGTTGACGATATTTGATTGATGATTCATTCTTGCCCTCGCAGAACAATACACTAGCTGATCATATGTCGCAATTCATTTCATGTCAATGCATTGAAAATTTACCTCTAACGCTATTCCGGTGACCTTTTTCGAAATTGACATAGGCTCGGCTACAGTCGATTATATACATGTTGCACCAGCACCATTATTCTATATCTCATAACTACATCAATATATCTTTGGCACCGCATGGAAACAACAGCAATGACAATACTTGCAAGTATCAAATATCATACTACATGTTATTTAGTATGGCCTCAGTGGAATCGCACCTCTAGGCATCGTTCGTACAATGTAAACCAAGCGCCAACATATCATACTACATGTTATTTAGTATGGCCTCAGTGGAATCGCACCTCTAGGCATCGTTCGTACAACGTAAACCAAGCGCCAAACAAGCGTATACAGAGCTATACATTGGTGGCTTGGAACTACTAGAAACTTCTCATCATTTTGCGGAATTCTCAAAAGAAACATTTTTGTTAAAATTACTGGCCTCGGATAAAGTTGCATTACTTTCTCATGCTCGAGATAAGCGCCCTTAGCGCAGGAAGTTTTGCTACTGGCAAGCGAAACCTAATCACATACAAAATTCCAGAACGACATTTACTTTCTTGGTGACTAAACAAGCGAAATAAACTCTTTTTGGTAATAACAACAACTTCAAAAACAGTAGCATTGCTTCATTATGATCAAGATTAGCGCAAATGCAATTCTAGTTGAAGGCAATTTTGTGACTGGCACGCGAACCTAAATAACTTATAACATTCCAGTACGACACTCAAGATGCTTGGTATTCTGCAAATAATTTTTTGGCTCACAACCTTACCGCCTGCTTCGCCATAATGTCAGTTTAATTCATTGATGCAATGTCAAAGGCACCAACAAAGCCCTTACGATGACGGGAAACAAACAATGTTAACTGCTTGGAAAAAGACTGAATATTTGCCTCAGCAGGGATTCATTACTAATACCCTATCGCAAATATTTCCCTCCCGCTATCTCCCCTCCTTGTTTATATTTATCATTACAAATGAGGTCTCAGCGTAGCAAAGATGCACTATTTTTACGTACGGATTATGAAGCACGCACGTACGCACACAAATCTCCATATATCAACGGCTTGGAGCAACTAAATATACACACACTTATCTCCGTTTTGCGCTCTTCTCAACAGAAGCCCTTTCTGTTAATATTGCTGGTTTCGATTAGCGTAGTTGTCATCATTGGTGAAGAGAGTTTTGCTCCCGTCATGCGAAACCAAATCACAGGCAAAATTCAAGAACATTTTTTTTCTTGGTGAGTCGACGATAGCCTAGCTTGATGATTCCCCACACAATTGTGTAGCTCAGAACCTTAATGCAACGGTGTCAGTTTGATGCTATGATTGCAATGCCAGAGACATCAGCGAGTGAATAATTTGATGGCGTCCACAACTCAATCCGAAGCGAAGACATGTGATGACGCAAAACAAAGAAGAACAAGCGATGGTCATTGGTTTGAATACAGAACGAGACTAAAAGTTTGCCTCAGGTAAGGTAAGGTATTGTATTATAGAGACTTTAAACTTTTTCAGTTCATTCGTCTCTAGCCTTTGAGAAAGGCCCTTTGAAAACTCTACTCTACTCCAGCTCTACCACCTCCACCTTCTTGCCTTGAGAATGGCACTCGATCCCTCGCCGTCCAGCTCGTCCAGCAACGATGTTGTCCAGTCGGTGTCCACGCAAGATGATGAGTTTGCCTCAGCGAGATCCACTGTTTATAATCTAGGCAAGTATTGACGTAGGACTACGTCTAACCGGAAGATATAGGGGGTGAAATGGAAATCTAGGCACTGAACAAGTAGGAAAAAATGCAAGATTTGGAACGCTTATAACTCGAGCATTTCTCAATAGATCGCAAAGGTTTTTGCATCAATTGATAGAAAATATATCTACGCATCTATCATAACGAATAACATTTCATTTTTCTTGAGATAAATAATTGAATAATTGTGAAATATCAACCATTGTCCAAATACACTATGTGCCCATTTTTGATTGGTCCATTTTGTGCTCCTCAAATCGTACCGACCAAAACGGGCAACCAGAGCAGCAGCGAAATAGAATGAAGCACGATTGGAAAGGAAAAAGAAAAAAATGAGGGAAACATTGGTCACAGTCTCACACATGCGTAATTCTCGAGCCAGCCAGTCAGCTTCAAAATCCCCTCTCCGCTGCCGTAACGATCATTCTCATCCGAACCGTACACCACATCGTTTCGCATCACCTCACATCAACAAACCAACACAAGCAGCCATGGTTGGATATGGCAAAGGAGGAAAAGTGAAGGGAAAGGCAAAATCCCGCTCGAACCTTGATCTGGAGTTCCCGCTCGTGTTGATCTGGAGTTCCCCGCAAGGGTAGCTAGGCCGAGCGCGTTAGTACCAGTGTACCAGTCCACCTAGCCGGCGTTATATAGTTTCGGCCGCCGAAGTGATCGAGTTAGCTGGCAAAGCTGCTCGCGACGATAAGAAAACCTGCATTCGGAACAGAACACATTCGGTTCGGTGGACATCAAGACAACAGGCAGTTGCAGCGAGTGGCGAGTGACAAACGCAATCGCAAAACGGCATCAGGTAACAGAAGAAAAAAGTTTGTTCTTTATACAAACTGCTTTGGCGGCAAATCCAGAACAAGGCGGCATCGAGGGCGTTCGAAATGGTTTTTTTCAAAACCACGAGTACTAAGTTTTCTAAATTGGAACCATTCCATAAAACAAGGCGCTTTTCAGGGCCATTAAACCTTCCAAAAAAGAGTTTAGGAAATAAAGTTGCTTTCTAAAACATTATCCAAAATAATAATAAAACACAAATTGATGTTTTCATAATTTGTTTGCCAGGATCTGATGAGTATGTGAATTTGGCAGTTGTTCTGAGCTTATTGATAATTGGGGACTTTCCTGATTATTCAATTTTCACCAATTCTTAAATTGTTTCCAGATTTAAAGTACAGTAATCTACAATTAGTTCGACATTTAGCTAATTGGACGGACATGTAATGCGACTTATTTAGTTGGATATTTTTGTAAACATAGATATCCAAATTATGACCCCACATTGAAAGTCGACACTGTACCACTGTCATCGCAAATGTTCAATTACAGGTTAAAATTACCTCCAATCCGGCACTGAGTGGTGGTAATGCGATGTGCCATTGAATGTAATTTACTGTAAAATATGTCACAAGCTGGATGGGAAGAAATTTTCCAACTGTGAAAGCTGTGGCGAGTGGCAAATGCAATCGCTAAACAGAAAGTTTTAGCCGAACAAGATGGGGATATCGAGTGATAACAAAACAATAAACTCTTTAGACTTTTTGTGATTCTGAAAATGACCTTTTTTAGCCTGTATGTGAATCCAACGAGCGAACAAATCGTAATGAATGTATTTTTTTGCCATCGCTCCCTTTTAACGCTCATTCGTTCGTCTCGTTGGACCCGCCCCTTTGGCTGAGTCTGCCGATTTGTCTCTATCCTGTGAGTGTGTACCGCTAGAGTATAAAACACGCGGACCCCAAAAAAATATCTTATTTTCCTTTAAACCGTAAACCCGTGTGGTTGTACGGCATCGGCATCGTGTACTCAACAAAGGAGGAAAAGAGAAGGGAAAGGCAAAATCCCGCTCGAACCGTGGTGGTCTGCAATTTCCCGTAGGTGTATCCGCCAATTGCACCGGAAAAGGTAGCTAGGTCGAGCGCGTTAGTACCTGTGTACCAGTCCACCTAGCCGGCGTTATATAGTTTCGGCCGCCGGAGTGATCGAGTTAGCTGGCAAAGCTGCTCGCGACGATAAGAAAACCTGCATTCGGAACATAACACATTCGGTTCGGTGGACATCAAGACAACAGGCAGTTGCAGCGAATAGCGAGTGGCAAACGCAATCGCAAAACGGCATCAGGTAGCAGAAGAAAAAAGTTTGTTTATACAAACTGCTTTGGTGGCAAATCCAGAACAAGGCGGCATCGAGGGCGTTCGAAATGATTTTTTTCAAAACCACGAGTACTAAGTTTTCTAAATTGGAACCATTCCATAAAACAAGGCGCTTTTCAGGGCCATTAAACCTTCCACAAAAGAGTTTAGGAAATAAAGTTCAATGCTTTCTGAAACATTATCCAAAATAATAATAAAACACAAATTGATGTTTTCATAATTTGTTTGCCAGGATTTGATGAGTATGTGAATTTGGCAGTTGTTCTGAGCTTATTGATAGTTGGGGACTTTCCTGATTATTCAATTTTCACCAATTCTTAAATTGTTTCGAGATTGAAAGTACAGTAATCTACAATTAGTTCGACATTTAGCTAATTGGACGGACATGTAATGTGACTTATTTAGTTGGACATTTTTGTAAACATAGAGATCCAAATTATGACCCCACATTGAAAGTCGACACTGTACCACTGTCATCGCAAATGTTCAATTACAGGTTAAAATTACCTCCAATCCGACACTGAGTAGTGGTAATGCGACGTGTCATTGAATGTAATTTACTGTAAAATATGTCACAAGCTGGATGGGAAGAAATTTTCCAACTGTGGAAGCTGTGGCGAGTGACAACAAATCGCTAAACAGGAAGGTTTAGCCGAACAAGATGGGGATATCGAGTGATAACAAAACAATAAACTCTTTAGACTTTTTGTGATCCTGAAAAGGACCCTTTTTAGTCTGTATGTGAATCCAACGAGCGAACAAATCGTAATGAATGTATTTTTTTGCCATCGCTCCCTTTTAACGCTCATTCGTTCGTCTCGTTGGACCCGCCCCTTTGGCTGAGTCTGCCGATTTGTCTCTATCCTGTGAGTGTGTACCGCTAGAGTATAAAACACGCGGACCCCAAAAAAATATCTTATTTTCCTTTAAACCGTAAACCCGTGTGGTTGTACGGCATCGGCATCGTGTACTCAACAAAGGAGGAAAAGAGAAGGGAAAGGCAAAATCCCGCTCGAACCGTGGTGGTCTGCAATTTCCCGTAGGTGTATCCGCCAATTGCACCGGAAAAGGTAGCTAGGTCGAGCGCGTTAGTACCTGTGTACCAGTCCACCTAGCCGGCGTTATATAGTTTCGGCCGCCGGAGTGATCGAGTTAGCTGGCAAAGCTGCTCGCGACGATAAGAAAACCTGCATTCGGAACATAACACATTCGGTTCGGTGGACATCAAGACAACAGGCAGTTGCAGCGAATAGCGAGTGGCAAACGCAATCGCAAAACGGCATCAGGTAGCAGAAGAAAAAAGTTTGTTTATACAAACTGCTTTGGTGGCAAATCCAGAACAAGGCGGCATCGAGGGCGTTCGAAATGGTTTTTTTCAAAACCACGAGTACTAAGTTTTCTAAATTGGAACCATTCCATAAAACAAGGCGCTTTTCAGGGCCATTAAACCTTCCAAAAAAGAGTTTAGGAAATAAAGTTCAATGCTTTCTAAAACATTATCCAAAATAATAATAAAACACAAATTGATGTTTTCATAATTTGTTTGCCAGGATTTGATGAGTATGTGAATTTGGCAGTTGTTCTGAGCTTATTGATAGTTGGGGACTTTCCTGATTATTCAATTTTCACCAATTCTTAAATTGTTTCGAGATTGAAAGTACAGTAATTTACAATTAGTTCGACATTTAGCTAATTGGACGGACATGTAATGTGACTTATTTAGTTGGACATTTTTGTAAACATAGAGATCCAAATTATGACCCCACATTGAAAGTCGACACTGTACCACTGTCATCGCAAATGTTCAATTACAGGTTAAAATTACCTCCAACCCGGCACTGAGTGGTGGTAATGCGACGTGCCATTGAATGTAATTTACTGTAAAATATGTCACAAGCTGGATGGGAAGAAATTTTCCAACTGTGAAAGCTGTGGCGAGTGACAACAAATCGCTAAACAGGAAGGTTTAGCCGAACAAGATGGGAATATCGAGTGATAACAAAAACACAACACCAAAGGTTCTTTTCAGAACCATCAACATATTCATAAAGAGTAAACAGTAAACTAATCCATTTTTCAGGTAGATAGGTAGGTATTCACGTAGGTGAAGAAAATAAAACAATATATTTAAAATATATATTTAACAAAAGCTGTCCCCTTTGTATAGTCCTACGTCACTCCGGTTATGTCCCCGACATTACCCACCCGTCTTTTCCCCTTCATTCTTCTCCTTTTTCTTTGTTCACGGAGACTTTAAATCCTACGATTTCCCCTTCGTTGCTCGTCGATGTGTTGCTCGTTATTGACAGCTCTGTTCGAGAAACACACAAATGGACAGAGTGAATGTATGGGAAAATGGAAACGCTTAAAGTTTTCATGAATTTTAATCATTTACAAACCAGGGGATTCTAATGTATAGTATATTAAACAAATCTTAGGGAATTTCCGATTCGTTTAGTATGTAAATCGCCAAAATCCGTTCGCGGCAAAAATAGTTATTAACGTTAACTTGTTTTCTGATTTGGCACCCTTAATGAAAGACGTAGTTTTACGTCAAAAAGTAAATAACTAAATGCGACTTATATTCACCGTAAAATCGATCCATTTTACTCTCATGTAGTGTAAAAGTACCTATCATCGCAATAGTACCAATTATGGTAATACGAGTGAGATTTTTTTTTATTAGTTTAGAAAACATATCTTATCTATCATGATGTTTAAACATCAGAAATCTCTTCTTTGTCAATTTTGATACTTAATTCCGTGCGAAACATTGTACTTTTGTTGAAAAATTTAGTTTGAAAATAGCGTATCCCATTGATGCTTGCTTCTTAGCATTTTGATATGGAATATGCAATCAAAATAATGAGATTTTTATGCTGTGTAGTGGCTGTTTTGATGCAAACACAGTGTAGACATACATTACAACCTTCGTGATGTTGTGATTCGACCAATTTATACCATTTTATCGAAATAAATATGTATTTTTGTATTACCATAATTGGTAGAATTTTAAATCTACGTGCCAATTATCGCAATATCGAAAGCTGCCTTGTTCCTATTATGGTTGCAGGAAATCACTGCAAAGCTGAAAAGCAGAGCTACGTTGTTATGTTATGGTTGTTATGCTATTATGGTTGTAAATCACGTAAATCAACGCTGTGCAATTGCATATCATAGGGCGCTTGTGAACGCTCAGTAGTGTTGTGATTCACAACTTGTGAAATAGCACTATGCGTGTCCGACCGAAGCATATTTGTTTGATCCACTTTGTTGAAAATTAAATCCTAGGTGAATGGGTTAATATATTTTATTCAGTTCCTGAAGAGAAGCGAAAACTGCATCACAGCCCTCACGTCTTTGTGATTCTCTTGTCAGCTAGCAGAGAGGTCTAGCAACGAGTATAATGAATTGAATTCATTGGAATTTTCAAAACTGCCTTCTGATTTGGGAATAATTGCATTATTGAAAAAGAATTCATTAGAAAAAGGGAAATTTTTCATTCTACCAAAACTTTTTCCTATAGTAAAATGAACTACAGGAAATGCAAATGAATGCTGATTGCTAAGGTTAATTGGATTTACTATTGACTTGGGTAATAAAACACTGTGTTAATCTACAAAACATTTAAAAAACAGAAAAATCTATTGTCATAGATAGAAGCATTCAAGTTTTACATCTCAACCTGGAGCTTTGAAATGATGTTTTTTTTTTTTATCTGTATTATAGTGATTTTCAACTCATTAGGCTGGTTCGTCACTTTTACTTCCATTTTTGGAAGAATGTCGGGAGTGAGAATTGAACTCGTGACCTTTAGCGTGAGAGGCATGGATGTTACCACTACGCCAGATCGGCTCCACTTTGAAATGATGTATATCCCATCTTCATGCGTTGGTTTTTCACAAAGTTACAGCGTTTCTAAAATCACTTAAAAATTTCGACTTCGAGCTCCGTTCCCATAACTTTTGTCGAGTATAGAATTAACAACATAGTTGTGCATACTATAAATAAGATATAGAGGCAGAGTTTTATTTAAACATTATTATTGAAGTATTATTTGAATTCTATTAACATTTTTTCCATGTGACACCGACTATTACCATAATGGGTACATGGAAGTGGCATTTTCAAACATGTTTTATACAATTTAGTCAATTAATCATCGATACATCAGTGAGAATCTTTAAAAACAGAGTCCAAACTGCTAGAAAAAGTATACTTTTGTATACTTTTGAAGTAAAATAGAGTATTTATTCGCAAATTTCTGCAAGTTGGTAACATATCTCCTCCATAATTGGTACACTTACCCTAGTGATAAGAAAAAAATAGAGGAGGTTGTGTTCAAGACACGACCGCATTGTTGGCGTAGAACTACGCTGTGGTTTAATTCAAATCGCTTGTTTATAACTGCGGATATTATTTTATAATGCAACGAAAATTTTAAAATAACTATTCTACTGGTTTGGTCGCCCTGAAATGTATTTTTCAATGTAGAATCATTTGACGATGATTGTTTGATGATTCATTATTGTGCTCGCAGAACAATACATGGTCGATATAAGCGCAGCTGTCATCCTTAGTGGACATAGTTTTGCTACTGGCGAGCAAAACCAAATCGCATAAACTCCATAAAATAAACTCTATCTGTTAATCTCAACAACCTCGAAAAGAGTAGCACTGCTTCATTATGATCAAGCGCAAATGCAATCCTAGTTGAAAGCAGTCTTGCGACTGGCACGCGAGCCTAATAACTTAATATAACTTATTGAATAACTTGGTATTCCCCATATATTTTTTTTTATACACAAAAAAAAATCGTCAATCATAGCAGTTTGCCTTCCTTCCTTGCTTGAGACTTTAAACTTCTTCAGTTCATTCGGCTCTAACCTTCAAAAAGGCTCATGGAAACTTTATCCATCATATTACTCCTCCACCACCATTGCCTTGAGAAAGGCATTTGATCCCTCTCCGTCCAGCTCGCCAGGCAACGATGTTGTTCAGTCGATTTCCTCACGAAGAATGAAAGTTTGCCTCACCGAGATCCACTGTTTATACTCTAGGCAAATATTCCCCTTCGTTCTTCTTATTTTCCTTTGTTCACGGAGCTTTACTCTTACGATTTCCCCTTCGTTGCTCGTCGATAAGTTGCTCGTTATTGATAGCTCTGTTCGGGAAAGCACACAAACGGACAGAACATATGTAAAATGCGAATGCTTCCAATTTCCATCAATTTAAACCATATACAGACAATGGGATTGTAATGTATAGCATATCAAACAAATCTTAGGGAATTTCCGATTCGTTTGGTATGTAAATCGCCAAAATCTGTTCGCGGTAGAAATAGTTATTAACGTTAGCTTTATTTCATAAAAACGTGACCTGTTTTCAGATTTGGTACCCTTAATGAAAGACGTAGTTTTACGTCAAAAATTAAAATGTTCACATTTCTCTTTCATATTTGAAATACAAACAAAAAATCTCCAATTAAGACGCAAAATTGAGGTTACAGTTCAAATTTTCTTAAAAGGAAAATTGAAATCAGTTCAGAAATGTTAACAGATAACAAAAATCAATTCCCCTAGTATTTGGTATGGCCCCCTTCTGGCGTCCAGCACTTCCTGAAAGCGCCGAGGCAAGATTTCTGGTCACTGTAGACGAAAATGCCTCCCAGATCTCCGTAATCGTCGTTTTGAGTTCCGCTTCGTTCCCTGGATATTAATTCTTCAGATGGTTCTTGATTTCCCACTATAGATACTCAATATTGTTCAAGTCCGGTGATTGCGGAGGGATTTTGAGTAAATTGGGACATTATAGAGCAGGCATATCCTCACCATGTAGTCAGTTTGCGTCGGGTCATTATTCTGTTGAAAGTAGTAATCACGATGGAGACCAAATTTCTGGACGGGAGACTGCAGGTTACGTTTCAGGAAGATCAATTAGGCCATTTTGTCCATCGCTGAATCGATAAACTCCATAGTTCCAGTTCCAGAAGCCACCAATGTACCATATATCAACTGAAACGCTGAATGTGACGCACCGATCATGGTTGGTTTTCGGCTCATCCGTATAAAAGACCCTGTTCCAGAACTCCTTAGGTCTGTTTACACATGTCTTAGCAAACTGCAGTAGTTTTTCTCATATTCACCTTTGAGATGAAAGACTTTTCACGGCCAACACGAGCTCTCAGGTTGTTTCTGTATGCTGCTCTCCGGGCAGTGTCTGCGCAGCCAGGTCTCCCAATGATGCCGGCTACTTCGGTGGTCAATTTATGAATTTTTGTATTAGGGTTCTTTCGCAATGTTCGTACAATTACCCGTTCATCATCAGAAGATAGAATCCGCTTGCGTTCTGTACTGGGAGGTTTTCCATGATTCATTCTTATTTCCACTTGTTTATGATTTTATTTACTGCAGAGTGAGTTTTTCCGACAGCAACTGCTATTTCCCGAAATGTTATTCCTCGACAAGTCTTACTCATTATCATTGTACGTGTTACAATATCTATTTATTTGCTCTAACTTGCCATTTTGATCAAAACTTTTTCAAACATCAATAAAAAACAAAAACCAACACTGCCCAAGCAGTGGTTAAGTGTTGACACCAATCACCGACGAAAAAAAGTACGATAATTCGCAAAGATCTTACTAAAAAGGTTAATTTGTTCGGAGAAATTTAAGGTGTACACTCAATTTTGCGATAGACTGTATGTGTTGAATCCTGTGTTGTGTTGTTGCAATTTGCTTTAGGATTGCGTCATTATGTGGGGTTATTCCATTTTAATTTCTCGGAAAATAATGAGAAAAAAATATAGGAGGTTGTGTTCAAGACACGACCGCATTGTTGACGTAGAACTACGCTGTAGTTTAATTCAAGTCGCTTGTTTATAACTGCGGATATTATTTTGTAATGCTGCGAAATTTTTGAAATAACCATTCTACCAGTTTGGTCGATCTGAAATGTTTTTTGACGTAAAACTACGTCTTTCTTTAAGGGTGCCAAATCAGAAAACAGGTCACGTTTTTATGAAATAAAGTTAACGTTAATAACAATTTTTTCTGCGAACGGATTCAGATGATTTATATACCAAACGAATTGGAAATTCCCTGAGATTTGTTTTTTATGCTATATATTACAATCCCCTGATGTGTAAATGGACCAAATTGAGGCAAACTAGAAGCATTTCCATTTTCCCATACATTTGTTCTGTTCATTTGTGAGCTTCTCTTCCCTTCCTTCGGTTTCGCATGACAGTAGCAAAACTATCTGTAAACTAAAATAAAAGCTTAGTTCTACGTCAACAAAGTGGTCGTGTCTTGGACACAACCTCCTATAACTTTTTTTATTGTAGAATCATTTGACGATAATTGTTTGATGATTCATTCTTGCGCTCGCAGAACAATACACTTTGTCGAACTTCTATAAGACCACCCTGATTATATTTCGTTGCAACACAAACAGTTATAATTTCAACAAGATACATTCATACATTGTTAATTGCTTACTGATAGCTATATTTAACGTCAATTTCGTTCAAAAAAGTTGTTAGTTTATTTATTGTGCTTAAATATGATAATTTCAGCTGTCCAGTTTCTATAAGACCACTTCAAAATTCATAAGTATTATTTATATAAACTGGTCTGGTAACTGGTCTTATATAAACTTGACAGTTGAAAAATACGAAATCATTCGTTTACGCTCAGCGCTTGCACACACACATATGAAAATCATGCGAGTGTATGAGTGTATGCTAGTCACAAATACCTACACACTAGAATATAAATTGAAGCATTGTTTGTTTACAATGACACAAAGAAACAAGATCATCACCTGGTCTTATAGAAGTTAGACAGAGTATACTTTCTCGAGATAAGCGCAGCTGTCATCCTTAGTGGAGAAAGTTTTGCTACTAGTAAGCGGAACCAAATCACATACAAAATTCCAGAACGACATTTACTTTCTTGGTGAGTGAATAAGCGAAATAAACTCTATCTATACGCGAACCCAAATAAATTAATGACTTATTATAACTTATTGAATAACTTGGTATTCCCCAATTTTTATTTCTTTTTTGTGCACAACCTTAACACCTGCTTCAACATAGCGTCAGTTCAATGCATTGATGCAATGTCAAAGGCACCAACGAAGCCTTTATGATGACAGAAAACAAACAATGTTAGCTGCTTGGAAAAAGGATGAATATTTGCCTCAGCAGAGATTCATTACTAATATCCTAGCGTGAATAATTCCCTCCCGCTATCTCCCCTCCTTGTTTATATTTATCATTACAAACGGGGTTTCAGCGTAGCGAAAATGCACTATTGACGTGCATGGGGGGTCGAATGAAAACCTAAACACAGAACATGCAGAAAAAAATGAATGATTTTGAATGCATATAATTTTTTAACTCAAGTGTAACTTTTGAAAAGGGCGTATCGTTTTTAGTGAGATAAATCTTTGATAATTTATATCTCAAAAACTATGAGTCCTACTGAAATAGTGGCTTAGAAAGAGTTATAGAGTATTGATGTCCAAATATGCACTAAGAAAAAAGTAGTACTCTTTTTCTATTTACAAAAAAAACGTTTATTTGCAATATCTAAAATACATTTTTTTTTTTCATATAAAATAGAAGTCATGTAAAATTTTTAAAAAATGAGTCCAAGATGGTAGAACTATTTTTGAAGAACTTTGTGGAATATCGATTTTTTATGAATTAGCGAAACATAGAATTTTTGTATGTTAACAATAATTTTTAGCCACAAATTATGAATCCTGATATGATTTAAAATAAAAAAGCTCTTCATCAATCTCCTTCTAAATGCAGCCATTCTCACGATATGTGAAAAACAGTTCTAATTTATTGCCTTTTCAATTTTTTTTTAAATTAATATATGTGTTTTTAATTTTTTTTATTTTTTTCATATAAAATAGAAGTCATATAGAAAATTTAAAAAATGAGTCCAAGATGGTAGAACTATTTTTGACGAACTTTGTGGATCATCGATTTTTTATGAATTTTCGAAACATGAAATTTTTGTATGTTAACAATCATTTTTAAGCACAAATTATGAATCCTAATGTGATTCAAAACAAAAAACCTCTTTATCAAACTCCTTCTAAATGCAGCCATTCTCGAGATATTCTCAAAAATATTTTGAATTTATTGTCTTTTTCATAGTAAACTAGCTGACCCGGCAAACTTCGTCCCGCCCAAAATTTACAAAACGACTATTTGAGCAAAATAGGAGCATTTTATCAGGATAATATTCCTCAGATGTTTTTTTCATGCAGAATGACGTGTAGAAAATGTTGAGTTACTTTTTTAAAAAAGCTACAATCTCATATATTTTTTTTAAATATCAACATTTCTGTGAGTCCGAAAATTGAAGGTAATATTTATTACTTTTTTTTTTAAATTTGGGTTCGTTTGCTTGATTAATTCTCGAGTTATAAAGCAATTTGTGTTTAATTTGTTTGAAATCGTACTGTGTAAGGCCATGTACTTTTTTCAATAAAATAAATGGTGTACTTGATGAAAATTTCAAATTTTTATTTTTCCCTTTGAAACTCTATATAAAAAACAGTTTTTTTCGCAGCACTAGAAATATTGTAAATTGTTGAAAAAAAACGGTATCACTGCACTAGAAATATTGTTCTGATTTTTGCATAACTAAAGGCGCAATAAAGTGAAGTGTTTTTGGGGTTAACGGGCCGTGGCAATTATATTGCCACGGCCATTTTCGACTGTTTCAATAGTTACAATTTTTTCAAGTGTAAATATGTGATATTCCTCATGTAAGGATTATGTTCTCTGAAGTTGGAGTCGATTCGTTGCCTAATTTTCACGGCCCGTTAAAGGGTTAATATGTTTGTCGTGTTATGTTTATTCGGTAACTTTTGAAATTCGAGATGACCATTTTCATTGGCACCCTAGTGAACACACAAAGAAAGATAACGATATTTTATGTTTTGGTTTATCGTTTCTACTTGTATCAGGTCGTTTGAACATCATATCTCATAAAAAGTGATTTTTTAGTTTATTATTCAAATCATTCATTTTACCGACACTGGATTAATCATTGTTTTTATTTTTTCTCGTTTTTCAGGTAAAAAATGGATTTCGTGATGACACTTTATTCAACTTTCGTGCGAACCACAACCTTTCGTGCGAACAACAATCTTAAGCTGTATGTATCTGATTTTTCCGCAACATTTTGATGCAGATCTTTATTTGCATGATAGCGCAAATAGAGTATTCCAGTGAACTTATGCCCTAAAACAGGACAGGGACATTCCTTCCAAATGCAGGAAAGTCCTTCTCGACATTCGTACTCTATCGCGTTGAATTCATCTTAAGAGCGAAATAGATAAAATAGTTTCTAAGATTGTCTGGTCATGAATGAATATACCATCGCTTTTGTTACAAACAAAACGACTATTTGAGCAAAATAGGAGCATTTTGTCAGGATAATATTCCTCAGATGTTTTTTTCATGCAGAATGACGTGTAGAAAATGTTGCGTTACTTTTCTAAGAAAGCTACAATTTCGTAATTTTTTTTTTAAATATCAACATTTCTGTAAGGCCGAAAATTAATAGTGATATTTATTACTTTTTTTTATTTTCTTAAAAAGTCCTTTAAGCCATTAACGGACAGTGGAAACTAGGCAACGGATCGACTCCAACTTGCATTTTTCATGAATAACCGTGTTCTACTAGTCAATTTCTTTCGTTTGACATTAATATTGATGGGGTTTTGAGAAAATATGTAATCCGCCATTTTGTAGTGATCGCCATCTTGGATTTATATTTTTCATCAATAACTGTATTCTACTTGTCAAGCTCTTTCATTTGATACCGATATTGATGAGGTTTTGAAAAAAAAATATGGCACCCTCTTGTAGTGGCGGCTATTTTGGATTTCCATTTTTCATAAATAACTGTCTACTAGTCAATCACTTTCATTTAATACCCATATTGATGGGGTTTAGAGAAAATATGTAGTTCGCCATTTTGTAGCGGCCGCCATCTTGGATTTACATTTTTCACCGATAACTGTGATCTACTAGTCAAGCCCTTTCGTTTGATACCCATATTAATGGGGTTTTGAAAAAAATATATGTATCACCATTTTGTGGTGGTGGCCATTTTGGATTTACATTTTACATAAGTAACCGTATTCTACTAATCAAGCTCTTTCATTTGATACCCATATTGATAGTATTTGGAAAATATATATTTATATATGGCGCCATCTTGTAAGAATACAATACATAATTGAATTAAAAAAAAAAAATTTGTACCAAACGTGTTTGGTACAAATAAATATAAGTTAATAAGAAATTTCACTCAAAGAATTGCAAAGAAACAAGTGTCCGGATTTCAAAGCATGGTTAAAAAAGTGTCCTGATTTGAAATCACGACACGATGAAAGAAATTTCAAATTTTGAACAAATATAACATGGTTTTGTGGAGTTCTGTGATTCATAACATAGATGAAGGCCTTCTAATTCTGTAGGAACGCTAATATCTCATGCTATGATATGTCAATATATTGTAGTAGTTGAAGTTATATTCGTAAGCGCTTAAGGCAGTATTCTAATCTAGAAATATGCAAAAAAAACAAAAAAAAAAATTCCTTCATATTTTTGTAGTTTAGATATTCAAGAATATTCCCTTGAAAGGACTTATCGAAAATCCTACTATTTACCGAGTTAGAGCCATTTTAGTTATGCGGTATCTAACCTCGTATGGCCATGACAATGAACTTCAAACGCGTTTTTCTCGAAACTAGTTTTTTCAAACTGGCTTACACGATATCTCAAGTTCTACTGAACCGATGCATGTCGTATTTATATGTATACAATCTACAGGCATCTCTCTATCGTATGAACATCTAAAAATAATATTTTTCAAATTTTAATATTTAAAAAAAAATTATAGGATGTCGTGTTCAAGACACGACCGCATTGTTGACGTACAACTACGCTGTAGTTTGATTCAAGTCGCTTGTTTATATATAATAATTTGCAACACCAAACAGTCGTCAATCACACCATAAAAAAATTAGGCGATTGTTGCATCGTTACAGGGCCAATGCACACGGGAGCAGATACAAATGGGGTGCGTACGTACGGATAATGAAGAATATACACACACTTATCTCCGTTTTGCGCTCTTCTCAACAAAAACCCTCTGATAATATTGCCAGTCTAGATTAGCTTAGCTGTCATCCTTTGTGGAGAGAGCTTTCCTACCGTGATGCGAAACCAAATCACTGACAAAATTCCAGAACATTTATTTTTCTGGTGAGCTGACGATAGCCTAGCTTGATGATTCCCCACACAATTGTGTAGCTCAGAACCTTAATGGCGTCAGTTTGATGCAATGATTGCAATGCCAGAGACATCAGCGAGTGAGTAATTTGGCCGCGTCCACAGCCGAATCCGAAACGAAGACATGTGATGACGTAAAACAAAGAACAAGCGATATTCATTGCTTTGAATACAGAACGATACTGAAAGTTTGCCTTTGAAAGTCCTTGCTTGAGACTTGAAACTTATTCAGTTCATTCGTCTCTAACCTTTGAAAAAGCCCTTGGAAAACTTTACTTTATCCATAATATTACTCCTCACCCCCATTGCCTTGAGAAAGGCATTCGACCCCTCGCCCAGCAACGATGTTGTTCAGTCGATTTCCTCACGAAGAATAAAAGTTTGCCTCAGCGAGATCCACTGTTTATACTCTAGGCAAATACTCCCCTTCGATCTTCTTCTTTTCCTTTTTTCGCGGAGACTTTACATCTTACGATTTCCCCTTCGTTGCTCGTCGATAAGTTGCTCGTTATTGACAGTTCTGTTCGGGAAAGCACACAAACAGATAGAACAAATGTATGAGGAAATGGGAATGCTTCCAATTTTCATCAATTTAAACCGTATACAGATTACGGGATTGTAATATGTAGCATATCAAACAAATCTTAGGGAATTTCCGATTCCTTTGGTATGTAAATCGCCAAAATCCGTTCGCTGTAAAAATAGTTATTAATGATAACTTTATTTCATAAAAACGTGACCTGTTTTCTGATTTGGCACCCTTAATGAAAGACGTAGTTCTACGTCCAAAAAATCTTTAAAGCCGCATTTTGTTTTTCAAACGGCCGTCATTTTGTCAAAAAAGATGTTTTTGACTTGTCCGAGGTTCATGCGATAGCGGCATATTTACTGATTCAGAAACTGTTCGATTTTTTTTGTGTCAGATATTCAGAAGGGCTGGAATCGTGTACACCATGGCACCATTTTGAACCCACTTCATCAGCTCTTAACTATTCTAGTTATGAATATTTTTTCTCCGTTATATTTTTTCTTATTGTTAAAATATAGATGAACAAATAATGATATAATGGATAGTGAAAATATTCTTTGTTTTATTTTTACGGAGCTCGAAAAAACGTCCGAAATTCGTGTCTCTACACTAGAATACCCCCTTAAGCGTCCAGATTTCAATGCATTACTATATCGTACAATCCAATTTTTGTGTGTACTCCTATACAATGTCACCGTACTCTAATTTCCAACAACTTTATCGAAACACACATAAATAAATATTTGTTTACTAACCAATCATAATAGAAATTGTAATTTTGGATAGCATGTACAAAGATTCAATAGAGATCGGAAAGGGTGAGAGTTTTGTGAAATAAAAAAAAGGTGGGGATCCGAATAAAAGGTTGTTTATTGCAAAAAAAAAATCATTCCGATGTGGTTTTGATATTTTTTTGACCATTTTATTTCACCATTTTATCATTTCTTTTGGATCCCATGGGGACCCCGCAAGAGCTGCAATTCACCAGTAATCCGCACATCATTGTTCCGAATTATTCTAAACTGAGAACATTACGCTAATCTTAGTGTCTAGGTAAACCCATTATTTCCCCATCTTCATTCTGCTAACAATACTTATGTGCTGAATTGTTGAAATTGCCACCTACACTTGATTTGTCCATCGTCTCTGACACGTGCCATCCGTAGCCCCACCTGTCTAAGGTAACGACTTGACGTCTCGAGTGGTTCGAAATCGAAACCGACTTCCGGTTCGATGGCAGCAGCTGCATCATTCCTTCCACTTTCACTGTTCTCTTGAACCTCTTTGATCAACCTTCGTTCAGCCAGACGAAAAACATAAAACTATCATCGTGAGCCAGCACTAAATCCGGTCTGCAAATCTGCTGCTGCTCCCATTTGCTCCCAACATCCCGAAGGGATTTGTTTTGACTTGAAGTCATGTTTTGCCTACCGTTGAAATTAAAACATTCGTCCACCCTTCCGTTTGTTTTGCCATCTCATTTCGGTAGACCTCGGCTGATTATACAAAAGTATCACGTTCGGAGAGTACTGTCAGACGAAACCGAATACTCGGGGTCCTATTCCAAAGTTCAACGGAGCACCGGCACAACACGCCATCATCAACTGTCTGACGGAAAACCTCCGTTTCATCGAACCAAAACAATAGCGCTGCCGAGATATAGAAAGCAACTCTGGCTCTAGTCAAAACATTCAGATTAGAAATCATTTTCGAAGAAAATGGAACATGTTGCTTCTCTGCTCTCACTCCGTCGTTCATTCTGCGGCATAAAATCCGCGCGATGGGCCACCTTAGGTAAGGGTATGCGGGGGAGTGTCTCGTCTCGTGTCTTTGTATTATTCATTGGCTATTACGAAGATAAATACGGCCAACGGGTGAAATGCTCTGTTTGCTAAATATACACGCTAGCGATCTGTAAATGAGAACTTGCGGATGAATTGTCAATATGATATAATTAGTTGAATCATTCGGCTGATGTGGGAACGTGGGAATTTTTCTGTTTCTACTAAATTTGTACGAGGAAACAGTGAAACAAACATTCACATTTCGAATCACTTTCCAAAAATTCACCTCGCGAATACCCAGCGATTTCGATCCCGCCGTCAGCTGTTTTTTATTCACCTATCGAATGCTTCGATGTAACGTTTTAAAACATACAATAAATTTGGGAGCCATAAAATTCTGAAAGGGCTATTTTATGAGAAACCATTAAAATATCCAAGTTTTTCGAGATCAGTACACGCATCCCGCAGACCAGACCGGACGAACATTATTTTTATGATAGAAATAAACTTTATCAAGTTGCACTCGCAAAATTTCCTCGTCCCGTTTCCCACCACCCTTCCACCCAAATCTTCCTTTTGTTGAGAGAGAGAGAGAGAGCGATCTGCACCCGGACAATAGTCGGAACTTGAAAGCATCATTCGCTTTTAATGCATTTTCTCATTATGGTAACATAAAGAGTAATCTTTTTCTCACACCCCGTCTCGCAATCACGTCCAAAGTACCAGGCAGCAGCAGCATCAAAAAAGGCAAATGGATAAACCTGCATTAATTCAGCTTCGGCGTGGGTGAACTTTTCTCGCGCTATTAAGCATTTTCAATAACCGCTATAATCTGAGATCGTCCTCCCACTGGAACTGGTCCAATGAATTAACAGGCACGGACCTTTTCACGAGGATTAGTTTCGAGGTGATTTTCTGCGTATTTTTGAAACTGTTACTGCTAATTTTCATTTGACAAAAAAGAGGAAAAAATAGTGACATCAAAGTTTTTTGGAATCGAAAATGCTGTGACTTTGTAAAAAATTAACGCGTATAGATAAGATACATCATTTTTAAACAAGTTTCTGTTTTATATCGTACTAGCTGACCCGGCAAACATCGTCCCGCCCAGAATGGATTTTTTGTAAAGAATACTTCCATAGATTCACGTTTTCTCAACGAGCGAACGTTAAACGTTCTAATTGACCCTTCACAATTTCCTTTTACTATAAATTTCCTAGTACTTCTACCAAATCTCTTCATTATATTAGGCTGTCAAAAAAGTCCTGCGGTATTTTTTTTGAATTTTCATTTGTTCATAAAATTAGTTACAATCATCTGTTTTAAGTCAAATATGCGCCGTTTTGTTCGATGACTTGTTCCCAACGAGATGCCAACTTCATAATACCCCTTTTATATAAGCTCGCTTCCTTATTGGCAAAAAACTCGGATAGCCAATTTTCACAGGCCTCTTTTGTGTCTAACTTCTGACTACCTAGCTCGTTCGCCATGGACAAAAACAGGTGGTAGTCACTTGGTGCAAGGTCCGGACTACACGGTGGATGCGAAAGAACCTCCCATCCGAGTTTCCGGAGCTTCTGGCGCGTCACCAAAGAAGTGTGTGGCCTGGCGTTGTCCTGATGGAAGACAATGCGGCCTCTGTTTATCAAAGATGGCCTCTTCTTCATGAGTGCTACCTTCAAGCGGTCCAGTTGTTGGCAGTACAGGTCCGAATTGAGCGTTTGGCCATAGGGAAGCAGCTTTTAATAGATTAGTCCAATTTATTAGTCCAAATTATTAGTGACAATCCCACCAAACACACAGCAGAACCTTCCTGGCCGTTAATGAGGGCTTGGCCACCGTCTCAGCCGCTTCAGCGGGCTTCGACCACGACTGTTTGCGCTTCACGTTGTCGTAAGTGACCCACTTTTCATAAAATATGTCGGATTTTCTCTCTATTTTGCTCCATATTTGCGACACTATAACTCACGAACGACTTAACCAAACAAAACACTGTCAAGGACTATATTATAGCGCGCAAAAATACCTTTCCAACAAGCTATGGTATGACTCGATACAATGAATACAACTAGAACTACGCGCTTACAACGACACCTCGCGGAAATACCGCAGGACTTTTTTGACAGCCTAATAATATTCTAGTATAATATTCACACTTCTCGTTCAAGATTCTTCAATCAATTGCAAATGACATGTTTCAATTGCAAATAACATGTTTCTTCTTCAATCAATTGCAAATAACATGTTTCTCCGTTACATGGAATACATGTTTAATATAAAAACATAATAAAATAAAGACAGCTCAAATCGGACGAATCCTTTCCCGAGTTTTGCGCTTACCAACATGTTTGGCCAAAAACGACCGGGACTTTCTCAAGCGGGTTTTTAAAAAGAAACGCGTGGTTACAATTCGGTCGTTGAAACTAGAATTCTTACTTATGCAGCCATTCAATCTTCAGAGAACATACGCAGCGTTGCGCTTGAGTTGAATTTAAATCAGCACGCGTTCAAAGCAAACACGTATTCTCTCTTGGTGCGAAGTGCACAAAATTCATAAGCACGACAGCGCAAAATACACCCGGCGCAGAATTCAGATACTAGACATCTCTTCTCACTTGTGCGATGCGCGCCTCATTTTATACACACACACACACATACACACATACACACACACACACACACTCACACAACAACGTTACGGTGGTCCGGTCTTGGTCGCAGCGCTCGAAGTTAAACCAAATCGGACACTGCTAATCAGAACCTTTAGAATTATGGCGATGAGAGTAGCGAGTGCATACCGAACGATATCTGCAGAAGCAGTATTCGTCATAGCGGGAATGATCCCCATCGACATCATCCTCGATGAAGACAACGTACGCTATATGCAAAAAACAACGAACGCGCAGAGCAACAGAGAATTGCAGAAAAGAGCAAGATTAGATTCAATACGAAAGTGGCAACAGGTATGGAACAACACGTCTAACGGTCGATGGACCCACCGACTAATTCCAAATATCACAAATTGGATTGGGCGAGAGCATGGAGAAGTAAATTTTTATTTGACGCAATTTCTGTCAGGTCATGGATGTTTTAGGCGGTACTTGAACAGGTTCGGACATGCGAACTCACCGTTCTGTCCTGAGTATGGTCAAGTAGACGAAACAGCGAAACACGTGGTCTTCTAATGTCCTCGATTTGTCCATCAGAGAAGAGAATTGATCGTTGCGTGTGGGCCCAATTTGAATGCCGATAACATCGTCCACGAAATGTGTAAAAGCGAGAACTCGTGGAATGCAGTGAATAGTGTCATAGTCGCAATAATGACGGAACTCCAACGAAGATGGAGAGTAGACCAAAGAATGAGCGCAAGAAACACAGAGCAGTGAGTGCATAAGCACAGCCACCTCCCGAAGTAATACCAAACGGTGGTTCCGGGAGGGAAATGGCATGAAGAAGGAGGTGGTTTTTGGTGAGTAGGAATCTCACACTATCCAGTCAACACGGCGACTGGGTGTCTATGTAAGATTTCCACCTTCTACAAAAAAAAAAACACACACACACACACACAACATTATAGCGCCCGCTTTGTCTTCGCTCGTTCTAAACAAAGCATAAAAACAACAGCGCGCCTCCATACGAACCGTATACGCTTGTGTGAAGAAAAATCTCTCAACAGAGAAAGCAAACCAGATTCAAGCGCGCTGTGAAACGGGTATAGAAATACGG
Source organism: Toxorhynchites rutilus septentrionalis (assembly GCF_029784135.1). NCBI lineage: Eukaryota > Metazoa > Arthropoda > Insecta > Diptera > Culicidae > Toxorhynchites > Toxorhynchites rutilus. The sequence goes on along the minus strand of NC_073745.1, from coordinate 209,749,862 downwards.
CGCAAAGCAGGGCGCAAAATTCAGCGTAAACTCATCGCAAAACTGGGCGCAAAACGGCGCTGACAACCAAACATTTCATCTGTGTTTCGGAGCGTGCTCATTCGCCAGAGCGCATGTGTACACGAGGAGTGGAAGCTAAACTGGGTACAAAAATCATGTTGCGCATTAGCACCGAGTTGCATTCTGAAGACTGCAGCCATTCCATGCCAAACCGATATAGTGGTTCTTAGATTTTCGTGAAAAGGTGTGTATTTGTTCTTTATCGCAAAATATTAGACTCATTTTTTTTTCTTAGGGTGACCATTTTTAGAGTGGCCCGAAAAATTATTTTTTCCACTTTTTCCCAAAAAATACAATTATAACTTTTGAACGATTGAACCGAACTTGCAAAAAAAAGGATTTTATTTTCGTAATTATCGTTTTCTATTGTTTTCATGTCTTTGGATTAGAGGGCTCTATATTTTTTATATTTTTTCTTGAAAGTTGAGAATTTTTTGCGTACCATGTCATGATATCAGAGATGCTATTTTTTCTTTTTTGGGATATGATTTTTCATAGTTAACCGATGGTCCGAATAAACCGTGGAAAAAATATAAAATAAATATAATGAAATCAATTATAAAATTGAAGACAATAAGGTACCCTTGTTTGAAAAAATATCACACTTGCAGGAAGATTGAATTCTAGTCCCATATGTCTAATCTAGTCACAAATTTGCAAAATAGTATCTCAAAAACGAAAAATAACACTTCCCCGATTTTCGGATATATTATGTAATAAAAAAGTAAAAAAATTTTTTTTAAGTTAAACGAAAATAAAATCGTGGGCATATGATGAAACAACTAACTGTGGATAATGAAAATCCGATGTGCCCCACGATTTTATTTTAGTCTCATCATTGCCCTAGATTAATAAAGGAAGGGATGTGATAACTACCAACTGCTACTTGCTGAATTATTTTCTAGCATTTAGTACATTAAACCGTTTAACTTAAAAAGTGTTTTATTTTCTAGTTTTTAGTACATTATCTGTATGCTCTACAATAAAACCATTCAACCTTTTTTTTATTTTTATTTCTTACCTAATTTTCTTCGGAATATTTTGATGATGTACCGTATTCTGTTAGTCAAATCATTCCATTAGATACCGATATTGAAAAGATTACAAAAAAAAATACATACACTTTTTGAATTTATGTTGTTTATAATGTAGTGTGTTCCCCAAGTCTAGCCATTCAGTCATTTTTTACCGGTGGCCAAATTGGATTTTTCAAGATAATGGAATACACAGTATTATAATGACAGCAGAGATGAAGGTTTTTTTCGAAATTTCAAATCAATAAATCAAAAGTAACGGGGTCAAATTTTTATTAATGTGAGACAACCCTACAGTCATACAAACATACATGCAAACAGGTCAAGTTGAATGAAACCGTTTGGTACCCAACCCGCCATTTTGTGGTGGCAGTCATCTTGGATTTACATTTTTTTATAAATAACTGTGTTCTACTAGTCAATCCCTTTCATTTGATACCCATATTGATGGGGAAAAACCCATATTGTTGGGGTTTTGAGAAAATATGTAATCCGCCATTTTGTAACTGCGTTTTTAATTATTCCAAAAATCCAAGATGGCGGCCATCTTGGATTTTTGGAATAATTAAAAACGCAGTTTTATAATAACTGCAGAGATAAAGCTGTGTTCAGAATTTCAGATTAATCGGTCAACAGGAAGGGATTCAAATTTCTATCAATGTGGTAAAGCGATACAGACAAACATGCTACAAACATACAAATTACAGGCCAAGCGAAATAAAACCATTTAAAAAACCTCAGATTTCCAGAAAAACAACATAAAAAATTGTAAGGGGTTGTATCTAGGACACGGACACGGACGTTTAATTGGATTCGTTCTCACTTTACGATTGAACTGATTGAACTTAACTCGCATAAGACTTTCTCCTTCCCACTCAGATATCGATCACAAACTCTAAACACTTTTGCTCCAATATTCAGCTTGAGATGTGATCGAACCCCACAGCATGCAACATTATGGTTTCCTTGCTGGAATTTGAAAGCATACTTCCATGAAAGATAAGTTGTATCTAAAAAATGTCTGGCTGTCTAATTCTTATGGACTCGGAAACTACTGAACCGATCGACATGGAAATTGGTATGTAGGGGTTTTTGGGGTCGGGGAAGGTTCTTATGTTAGTTCGAAACCTCTCCCCCTCTCTTAAGGGGGGGGGGGAGGTGTGTCATGCAAATTAAACACTGATTTCTACAGTACTCGAGAACTAATCAAGCAAATGAAACGAAATTTGGCATGTGGGGGTTTTAGGGTGCAATAAATGATTGTATGGTGGTTAGATACTCCTCCACCCTCTTTCAAGAGGGAGGCTGCCATACAAATGAAACACAAATTTCTGCATACTCGAGAATTAATCAAGCAAATGCAGCCAAATTTGGCATATGGAGATTTTAGGGAGCAATAAATGATTCTAAGTTGGTCATACTCCTCCTCCCCTCTCTTTGAGGGGGGGCTGCCATACAAATAAAACACAAATTTCTGCATTACACGAGAATTAATCGAGCAAAAGTAACCGAATTTGACATGTGAAGGTTTTAGGGTTCAATCAATATTTCTATGGTAGTAAGATACTCCTCCCACCTCTTTAAGGGGGCTGCCATACAAATGAAACACAAATTTCTGCATTACACGAGAATTAATCAAGCAAATGCAACCAAATTTGGCATGTGGAGGTTTCAGAGTGCAATAAATGTTTTATGGCGGTTTGACACTCCTATCCCCTCTCTGAAAATGGGGGGGGCTGAAAGTTGCCGAACAACTTGAGAACCAATCAAACAAATGGAATCAAACTTAGCAAATAGAGGTTTGAGGGTTCGATCAACGTTTCTATGGTAGTTCGACACTCCTCCCCCTTCTCTAAAAGAAGGCTGCCATACAAATGAAACACAAATTTCTGCGTAATTCGAGAATGATTCAAGCAAATGAAACCAAATTTGGCATGTCGAGGTTTTAGGGTGCAATAATTTTTTTTACGGTGGTTAGACACTCCTCCTTAGACACGCTACCATACAAATGAAGCATAAATGTCTGCATAACTCGAGAGCTTATCAAGCAAACAGAACCAAATTTGGCATGTGGAAATTTTAGGAGACAAGAAACGTTTCTCAAGTGGTTTGACATTCCTTCCCCTCTACATGGGTTGCGCTGAATAACTCGAGAACTGATCAAGCAAATGGAATCAAACTTGGCATATAGAGGTCTTAGGGATTGATAAATGTTTCCATGATAGTTCGACACTCTTCCCCTCTCTCTAAGGGGAGGCTGCTATACAAATGAAACAAAAATTTCTGCATAACTCGAGAGCTAATGAAGCAAATGGAGCCAAATTTGGGATGTGAGGGTTTTGACATAGGACTACGTCTTACATTAAGGGTGCCAAATCAGAAAACAGGTCAGGTTTTTATGAAATAAAGTTAATGTTAATCACTATTTTTGCTGCGAACGGATTTTCACGATTTGCGTATCAATCGAATCGGAAATTTTCTAAGATTTGTTTGATATGCTATACATTACAATCCCATAGTCTGTATATGGTTTAAATTGATGAAAATTGGAAGCATTCCCATTTCCCCATTCATTTGTTCTGTCCATTTGTGTGCATTCCCGAACAGAGCTGTCAATAACGAGCAACTTATGCAGCCGCTAGAATAAAAACAGTCGGAGATGAATGAATCGTTGGATTTAAAGTCTCCGTAAAAAAGAAAAAGAAGAAGAATAGAAACAACGAGGGGGATAGCGAAAAGAGAATAATTGCGAAGTAAGTAAGCGTATAAGTATTGCATCTCCTCTGAGGAAAATTCTCAGAATTTGTTCTGTGCCCGAAACAACAAAGGTCGCTTATTCTGCCCGTTTTGTGTTTTATGTTTCCCCTCGAACTGTGAACGCTAGTGAATATTTCACTTAAAGTTTATCGCTACAACTGTGTACATCTGTTAGACGCGTGTTTGTTGCTTGTTGAATGGCGATGCACAGAAGATGCCTCTCGTTAAATACTCAGTGCAATGCGTGCATTGATATAAAGAAACAAATTGCGACATATGACCAATTAGTGTATTGTTCTCGCAAGGGCAAGAAAGAATCGTTGCTTCTCGAAATGATTCTACAAAACCACGCAAGCCTTTGAACCTTTTCAGGGTCCCCGGAACTTTTTAATCAAGAGTTATTTATGAATTTTCGACGTATTCGCAAATAATATCCGAAATGATAAACCAACAAATTAAAAACAAAAATTGCGTAGTCCTACGTCCTAAGCGGTCGTGTCTCGGATACAACCCCTCGATTTTTAGGTACGAAAAATGTTTCTATGGTGGTATGACACCGCTCCCTTCTCTGGAATGGAGAGGGGGTTCCATAAAAATAATACACATATTCCAACCAAACATGACAATTGAAATTTTTCGGAAAACTCTGAAGGGAAATGAAAAAAATCAATTCGATTGTGTTCTACAAAACTCGAGAAAGGAATTGTCCGATTTAGTTCTGTCTTCATTCTATCATATTTTTTGTATCAAACATTTATTCCATGTAACGGTGAAACATGTTATTTGCAAGTGGGTGAAAAATCTTGCACGAGAATTTTGTCTGAAAATAATCTGATAATTTTAAAGGGTAGATTAGAAGATAAATCAATGAACAATTCTGCGATTGGACCCATTAACGTAAAATTTGGGCAGGACGAAGTTTGCCGGGTTAGCTGTGTATGATGAATTTGATTATTTCTGTCGATCAAATAAGAGTCTCTTTGCGCTCTACAATACTTCTTAGACATCCAACCCCTTTTGTTAGTATTCGCTGGAATATCATTTAAAACACTTGTTCCACTTGCATTGATGATCCAACCCATTCGGATAACGATACTTTTCTCGCCCAACATAAACATTGCAATCGAAGAACATAAACGGTCACGGCGCGTACCAACGGGAATGGTTAAAACGGTGACGGGTTCTGCTCATCGGGGGCACTTACGACCCTAGCACATACACACAAACGCACACAATCTCCCATAAACAGTCACGAACGCAGCAAGTGCACTCCCAGCAGGGTGCATCAGCAGAAGAACACTGTGAAAAATTATAATCAGTTACCAGGAGTGCGACATTAAACTTCAAAATTAAATTAATGTCATCCTGAGAGAAAGAAATAATAACTTGATTGTTCAGTGTATTCAAAATGTCCGGTTTCGCTGTGAAAAAAAGAGTATTTGCAGCATTCGTTACTTTCATTTTTTTTTTCATTTGAAAAAAAAAATCGGTCGAGGGACATCGTTTGCTCGTCATAACATTGTTTCGCTGAAAGACGATAATTTGTACGTGGAGGGACCTGAAGGGTATGGTGTACCAGAAGCTACTAAAACCCAGTGAAATAGTGAATACAGATCACTACGGATAATAAATGCTCAATTCAAACTTTGTATTGACGGAAAAAGTACCGGAATGGGCCCGAAGGCACAGTAAAGTGATATTACAGCATGTTAAATTTTTCAAAAGAATAAAAAGTTAAGCTCAATGATAGAAATTCAAAATTGTGCTCCCGTTGCCGAGTAGTTAGCGTCCCGCATTATCATGCCGGGGGCTCGGGTTCGATTCCCGTTCTGGTCGGGAGATTTTTTGTCAAAAAAAAATTCTTCTGCCTTGCGCTGAGGTCACGCGTATTCTTGATAAAAACGACAAAATGAGAAGGCAAATTCCACTGGGAACGTTAGTGCCATCTAAGAAGAAGATAGAAATTCAACAACATATTTCTTACAGTGTCCGCTTGCGCGCGGTCTCATTCTTTGCTTATTGGGCACAGACGGCTCTCTCAATCTCAGCTCCGTGTGAGCTCTCCAATGCGCTGTAGTCGGGTCACCCCGCTCACTCGAGTCGGCCGGGTACCGAGAAACCGGGTTGCATATCTCGTTTATTGGCCAATGCACTTTTCTCTGTTTGTCCCCAGTCTAGACGGAAATTCAGATTGCATTTATGTTATGTACGGTGCACATGCAATCCAACAGCGACGTCGATTCGGTACATCGGCAATAGTGTACCTCCTCCGATTGGATGATAGTGCCGCCGCCATCGCAGCCGCAGCCGGAGTCGCTGTTGCTATTGGTGTATGGGGATACTTACATGCGTATGTTCCGAAACGGGTGACGGCCAGCAGATTGCCAGACGGTAATGGTTCGATGGTTCGACGATATTGGTCTGAATATTTTATCAATCGGAAAGACAACAGTAACATGTATTGAGAATAATTTCGAACGGTGAATGCAATCCTGTAAGACTAGAAATAAATATTGGATGACTATTTCTACATTTTTGGCACTTGGAACTCTCCACAAAGCTTTAATTGTTGATTTATTATCGCAAATGATATTCTATGAGAGACCAATTTTTGTTCCAAGATAAAACGGTAAATGGAAGAACTTTGCTCGGAACCAAACAAAAATGTGAAATGAAACGTGGCTGAAACACTGGAAATGCCATATATAGAGCAGTGACCGCTCGTGGCACAGGATGTCTTTTCAGGCGCTTTTCACTTCAACTTGCGACCTGAGGAAACTCCGCCCACATACTTCAACATCATCTGTTGCTGTCTTCTACTGAAAACTGCAGTACTAGAAAAAATAAAATAAGCACCAAAAAGCTCATCGTTCCATCGATGAAATTCGTATTATTTTTTGTCAAAGCTAGTACATTAATGTAGAGCAAATGGAAGTTTTTTTTAAATTTTTCTCGCCACTTGCATTTTTTCACAACGCTACATGCAGCATTTTTGCATACAACAAAATTGGATGGTAAAGAGGCTTTCTTCATGCTCAATGTTTATTTTTTTTATAGTGTACACTGCGCACTGATCGATTGTTATTTCTGTACTGAGAGTCAAGTGCAGCTCCTTCCCCCGTTTCTCACAGTATCACATATATCGGGACAACTAGCGGCCCAATCCCATGTTTTTTCCCGTATACTATTTGGTATAAATGAGCTCTGGTATTGTTTGTTCAAATTGGTCTAATTGGATTACCGAGTTTGGCACAACATCTTAATAATTGTTATTACTGTAATCTGAGTGAAATTTCTGTTTAAGTAAATCCAAATGAAATCGACAAATGACAAAACATGAATATTTTTGATTCGAATGAAAGTGTGTATTCCGTTTGGGTTAGAGGAAAAATGAGTTTTCCACAGCAATTGGGAATTTTTTGACTCAAGCGTAACTTTCGGAAAGGGTGTATCGATTTAAGTAAGAGAAATTTTGATAATTTATATCTCAAAAACTATGAGTCGTACCGAAATAGTGTCTTAGAACGAGTTATAGAGTATTGATGGTTGAATATGAAAAAAATGTGCAATAAGAAAAAAATTAGAACTCTTTTTTTTATTTACAAAATAAAAATTCAATTTGCAATATCCAAAATACATATTCTTTATTTTTTTTATTTTTTCATACTAAATAGAAGTCATGCAGAAAATTTTAAAAGTGGGCCCAAGATGGTAAAACTATTTTTGACGAACTTTGTGGAACATCGATTTTTTAGGAATTTTCGAAACTTCGAATTTTTGTATGTTAACAATCATTTTTAGCCACAAATTATGAATCCTGATGTGATTTAAAACAAAAAAGGTTATTATGAATCGCCTTCTAAAAATAGCCATTCTCGAGATATTCAAAAAAATATTTCTAATTTATTGTCTTTTTTATATTAAATAATCTCTTTTAATATGTTTGTCGTGTTATACCGTCATGTTCATTAAATTTTATGAATTTGCTTATAATTTCAAACAACTTTTCCAAATACATCATCATGGTTCATTTTTTGACTCAAGCGTAACTTGTGAAAAGGGCGTATCGATTTGAGTAAGAGAAATCTTTGAGAAGAAAAATTAGTACTCTCTTTTTTATTTACAAAATAAAATTTTAATTTGCGACATGAAAAAATATGTATTTTTTATATTTTTTTCAATTTTTTCATATAAAATAGAAGTCATGTAGAAAATTTAAAAAATAGGCCCAAGATGGTGAAACTATTTTTGACGAAATATTGTGGAACATCGAATATTTAGGAATTTTCGAAACTTCGAACTTTTGTATGTTGGCAATCATTCTTAGCCACAAATTATGAATTCTGATGTAATTTGAAACAAAAAGGTTATTATCAATCTCCTTCTAAATGCAACCATTCTCGAGATATTCAAAAAAATATTTATAATTTATAATCTTTTTTATAGTAAATAATCTCTTTTAATATGTTTGTCGTGTTATACCGTAATGTTCATGAAATTTTATGAATTTTCTTATAATTTCCAACAATTTTTTTGATTTATTAAAGTTTGTATTAAGATAAACAAGATTTTTTAGTTTCGCTACGTTTTGTATTAACCCACATGTCTTCGAATGTTTCGTAACGTAACTCCTAAACATATGTCTTTACCATAATGATGTATTTGGAAAAATTGTTGGAAATTATAAGCGAATTCATAAAATCTCATGAACATGATGGTATAACACGACAAACATATTTAAAGGGCCTATTTACTATTAAAAAGATAATAAATTACAAATATTTTTTTTAAATATCTCGAGAATGGCTACATTTAGAAGGAGATTGATAATAACCTTTTTTGTTTTAAATAACATCAGGATTCATAATTTGTGATCATAAATGACTGCTAACATACAAAAACTCGAAGTTTCGAAAATTCCTAAAAAATCGATGTTCCACAAAGTTCGTCAAAAATAGTTTTACCATCTTGGGCCCATTTTTTGAATTTTCTACATGACTTCTATTTTATATGAACAAATTGAAAAAATATAAAAAATACAGATTTTTTGATATCGAAAATTGAAATTTAATTTTGTAAATAAAAAAAAGAGTACCAATTTTTATTCTCAGTATATATTTTTTTTCAAATTAAGCCAATAATACTCTATAACTCTTTCTAAGACACTATTTCGGTACGATTCATATTTTTTGAGATATAAATTATCAAAGATTTCTCTTACTAAAATCGATACGCCCTTTTCAAAAGTTACGATTGAGTCAAAAAATTCCCAATTGCTGTGAAAAAATCATATTTCCTCCAACCCAAACGGAATACACACGTTCATTGGAATCAAAAATACAAGTTTTTAAAATCTGCATTCTTAGGACGATATCATTTGGAATTGCTGATTTGTCAAGATCTCAGCAAAACTGTAGTGTGGTAGTAGTCTTGTTTGCAATGAGCTTCAGAGCAATTCTACCCAAAATCAGCCGGCTGCTGACTCTCTTCGATTTTTGGTACTTATGATGGAAACTTCCTAAAATCTCAATTTTCTTTATCATATGGCCAATATAAATTACGAATGATTTTTCAAAAAGGTGTAATCAAAATCACTTATCTATCTTTCAAAAAATCGTAACTCAAAATCCAGACGTCTGATCAAACATAATATATGTTGTAGGAAAATGAATAAACCGTTTTGGAACATCGCATTTTATATGTGCTGTTAAAAAATATTTCTCAAAAATTTAATTTAATATTGAAAACTTTTATATCTGGAAACAACCCCCGTCGATATGTTTTTTTTTTTGTATATTTTTATTGGAAAGCCCTTCCAATTTAACAAAGATTGATGTACATTGGTGCCTAAACAAAATGGAGACACGAGTTTATAATTTTTTTTGAAATTTCAATACTTTTTGAAATTGTAACCATTCATTTAACATGAAAAATGGAATCTACACGCGATTTTACATGAAAAACTATGTGTAACATTTTATTCTAGGACTAACCGTTCTCGAGATATAACCAATTGATTTCCGTTTGCTTGATTAATTCCCGAGTAATATAGAAATTTGTGTTTCATTTGTATGGTTGCGTCCCACACCTTAGAGATGGGCGAGGAGTGTCTAACCACCATAGAAACATTTATTGCACCCTAAAACCTCCACCTGCTAAATTTGGTTTCGTTTGCTTGATTAATTCCCGAGTAATGCAGAAATTTTTGTTCCATTTGTATGGCAGCCCCCCTTTGAGAGGATGGAGAGGTTTAGAACAATCATAAAAACCTTCCTTTTGATTGTTTTATGGCTTTGGACTAGAGGGCGCCATATTTTTTTAATGTTTTTTTCTTGAAAGTTGAGGATTATTTACATAACATGTCATGATACCAGAGATGATATTTTTGACGTAGAACTACATCTTTCATTAAAAGTTCCAAATCAGAAAACAGGTCACGTTTTCATGAAATAAAATTAACGTTATTAACTATTTCTGTCACAAACGGATTTTAGCGATTTACATACCAAACGAATCGTGAATTTCCTGAGATTTAATAATAAAAAAATAAAGATAATTCAACAATAAAAAACTATTACAATCAAATTAAGAAAATTAAATTCAACATTTTTGAACAAAAGCTCGTTGTCTTCAATTTGATATGTCGATCATTCAAATCGGTTCAGCGGTTCAAACGTTATTAATTTTTGAAAAAGTCATTTTTGGGAAAAAGTGGAAAAAAATATTTTTCGAACCACCCTAAAATGGAAATTGGCACCCTAATGAAAAAATAAAATATACTGGTCTGATGTGTTGCGATAAAGAACAAAATTACTACTTTTGACGAAAATCTGAGAACCACCATATCGGTTTGGTATGGCTGAATAAATAGAATCAATTTAACTTAACAAACATCCAGAACAAATCATGCACAAAACGCTTCTATCAATCGCATTCTTGTAATTCAATATACTGTTTTTCTACCTAATTGGCCAAATATTTAAAAAAAAAGTTTTTCATTATTTTCTATTGAAATCGAAACAGACCGAAAATTAAAACATTATTTTCGATGCGGGTAATATGGATAGGTTTGTAATATATGAAGCGTAGAGATTTATCGATCGCGAGAGGAATAATTTTATTCAACCAAGGCCTGAACTCTGTTAATGGTCCGTTAAATGATGAAAAAATTGAATTGATCCACCTAGAAGTGATATCGTGCTTTTCAGAAGTATAAACGGACAGACCCTCAACTATTTAACTTTTGGTTCCAGTCCACATTTGGCGATTTGATTTCCATTTATAGACGCAGGGCATTCCTTATGAATAGATTGAACAGACTTTTCACAGTCCACCTCACTCCTACTAGCAACTGTCTGTTTTACCCCACTAGTACAATTATTTTAATAATTTAAATTTTCCACTCAAAAATGAATTTACTTTTCTGTACATACCTTATATCGCTTCTCTGTTAATTCACAACCAAAATATAACCATCAGCGAATTGAATATTGTAATTAAAACACTCAAAATGCTTAATATCGAAGCAGCTAAAATTACATCCACACGCGGAATCATGTATGATTTTCGGTTTTTGTTTCCCTTTTCCACTTTTGAATAATATTCATTTCCATAGAGTGGCTTAAATATTATAGAATAACATGTAGAAGGTGTTCTCATTAACAGAAATCTGAAATTCACAATGTAACTATACAAATCAACCACCTGTCCATATTACCCCCACTGTCCGTATTACCCGCGGTTCCCCTATATACAATTAGCACTGTGAAATAATTGACATAACAATGAATTCAGCCGAATAATAAGTTCGTTATGGCCAATGTTCGACTTTAGAACAATTTGTTTTTCGGTTTATTTTTTTTTCTTGTAAGATGTTTAATCGAATGGTTTTTCCCCTATATCTCAATGTGTGTTCTTTTATCAAAGGAATATTGCGTTTTATTAGGTTTCGTTATTGAAATTGAAAACACCTTCCGCACATAATTGCTTCAAACTGAATTTATTACTCAATAAAATTATACAACATTAAATGAAATTTATGGTAAGTGGTGTAAATACCTTATGCAAAATATCAGCTCATTCGGACATAATTTACTGTGTCAAATTTAAAGTTTACTGTTATAAAATTTTATTTTTTCTGAAAATCGAAAAATCACTCACCCAAGGAAATCGGGGGTTTTAAAAAAAAATTATGCCAAACGTCTTAGAATTGCATGAAACCGTCGAGATTTACTGTTAGCTTAAAAAAATGTAAGAAAAAAGACTTTCAGAGATATATCTTTCAAGTTGGTTTTAAATGATTTTTGATGAACAGTCAGTTTTCAGTCAAATTTCCTTTTATTTCAAGGAGCCAAATAAGTTATAAAAAATAGATCGAAACTTAACACCTATTTAAGCATTGATTTATTTACTTAGTCTTTGGATGATTAGCGACGATCTCAAATCTTGAAGATGACTGAAGAAAAAATATATTATTTGTCTCTAAAAAAGACGGGTGGGTAATGTCGGGGACATAACCGGAGTGACGTAGGACTATACAAAGGGGACAGCTTTTGTTAAATATATATTTCAAATATATTGTTTTATTTTCTTCTCCTACGTGAATACCTACCTATCTACCTGAAAAATGGATTAGTTTACTGTTTAATCACTCGATATCCCCATCTTGTTCGGTTAAACCTTCCTGTTTAGCTTTTGCGTTTGCCGCTCGCCACAGCTTTCACAGTTGGAAAATTTCTTCCCATCCAGCTTGTGGCATGTTGGTCAGTAAATTAAATTTAATGGCACGTCGCATTACCACCACTCAGTATCGGATTGGAGGTAATTTTAACCTGTAATTGAACATTTCCGATGACAGTGGTACAGTGTCGACTTTCAATGTGGGGTCATAATTTGGACCCCGAACTCTATGTTTACAAAAATGTCGCATTACAGATCCATCCAATTAGCTCAATGTCGAGCTAAATATAAATTACTGTACTTTCAATCTAGAAGCAAATTAAGAATTGGTGAAAATTGGATAATCGGGAAAGTCCCCAACCATCAATAAGCTCAGAACAACTGCCAAATTCACATACTGATCATATCCTGGCAAACAAATTATAAAAAAATTAATTTGTGTTTTATTATTATTTTGGATATTATTTTAGAATGCATTGAACTGTATTCCGTAAACTCTTTTCTGAAAGGTTTAATGGCCCTGATAAGCGCCGTGTTTTATGGAATGGTTCCAATTTAGAAAACTTAGTACTCGTGGTTTAAAAAAAAATTAGTGGGTTAAGGTTCACGTGGAACTACCTTAGCTTAGCAATCATTCGTTTGTATTGATTAAATTCTTGATTCAATGAAACAGTTTCCAAATTCAATTGAGTTCAATATATTTGCTCTGTGAGTGAAAAAAATGAACAAATGCCGTGTAAAGTCAATTCATTTATTGTGATTGATTGTTCTTCGTTACAAGTAAATTTAATGACGGACCTTTTACGTTTGGTATGATGACTAGAACAAAATATATGTACGGAAGAATTATCAAACGTTTGATGAACCAGCCTAAGGCTGAAAATCTTTCCAATAAAGACAAAAAAAAATTATCAAACGATTATTTTATTTTACATTTCCCTCTGAAGTTTACATCCCAAAAGTGTACATACTTCTCGAATCTCGAATTTGCTTGAAACTGGGAAGTTCATTCGCTTCTAGTGGCTGCACGATTTTCCCAGGTTCCTAAGTTTAGAAGATCATGTTAGGACAGACATATTCCACTCTGCACAAAGGTAAGCGAGGACAAAAGTACTCGCAGTTTGCATTTATTTGCAGAGCCGATTTCCCCAGAAACCTCGGTTTTGAAGTCTGTGTTAGGGAAACACATTTCAATCGGAACAAAAATACCCCCGATTTGTATGAATTCGCAATGCCGATTTCCCCACGCTTCATGGATTTGAAGTCTGTGTTAGGGAAACACATTCCAGTCGGAACAAAAATACCCCCGACTTGCATGAATTTGAAATACCGATTTCTCCAGGAACCTTGGTTTAGAAATCTCTATTAGGGAACACATTTCGGTGGGAACAAAAGCTCCCCCTACTTTCATGTGTTCTTTTTCTTCTTTTTGGCTTTAAGAGGGTTTAAACTTTTCAGTTCACCCGCCTCTAGGCTCTTTCGTGTGCTTGCAATGCCGATTTCGCTGCTTGGTTTTAAAGTCTGTGTTAGGGAACATTTTTCGATGAGAACAAAAGTCCCCCTACTTTCATGTATTTGCAATGCCGATTTCCCCAAGGCTGCTTGGTTTTGATGGCTGTGTTAGGGAAACCGTAAATCGGGCCAATCAAAACGATGCAGTTAGGGCGTTTAGATAACGCCTAATATTTTACAGTTATTCAATTGTTTATCTAATGAAAAACAACATTTTGTTAGTTGCGATAGATGCGTAGAAATATTCCCTATCAAGTGATGCAAACATCTCTCCTATCCAGTACGAAATGTTCGAGCTATAAGCATTCGAAATCTTTCATTTTTTCCTGCATGTTCTGTGTTTAGGTTTTCATTTTACCCTCCATATATTCCGGTTAGACGTAGTCCCACGTCAAAACCATTTCGAACGCCCTCGATGCCGCCTTGTTCTGGATTTGCCACCAAAGCAGTTTGTATAAAGAACAAACTTTTTTCTTCTGCTACCTGATGCCGTTTTGCGATTGCGTTTGCCACTCGCCACTCGCTGCAACTGCCTGTTGTCTTGATGTCCACCGAACCGAATGTGTTCTGTTCCGAATGCAGGTTTTCTTATCGTCGCGAGCAGCTTTGCCAGCTAACTCGATCACTTCGGCGGCCGAAGCTATATAACGCCGGCTAGGTGGACTGGTACACTGGTACTAACGCGCTCGGCCTAGCTACCCTTGCGGGGAACTCCAGGTCAACACGGTTCGAGCGGGATTTGTCCTCCTTTGCCATGTCCAGACATGGCTGCTTGGGTTGGTTTGTTGATGTGTTGTGGTGCGAACCGATGTGGTGTACGGTTTGGATGAGAATGATCGTTACGGCAGCGGAGCGGGGATTTTTAAGCTGACTGGCTGGCTCGAGAATTACGCATGTGTGAGACTGCGACCAATGTTTCCCTCATTTTTTTCTTTTTCCTTTCCAATCGTGCTTCATTCTATTTCGCTGCTGCTCTGGTTGCCCGTTTTGGTCGGTGCGATTTGAGGAGCACAAAATGGACCAATCAAAAATGGGCACATAGTGTATTTGGACAATGCTTGCTATTTCACAATTATTCAATTATTTATCTCAAGAAAAATGAAATGTTATTCGTTATGATAGATGCGTAGATATATTTCCTATCAATTGATTCCAAAACCTTTGCGATCTATTGAGAAATGCTCGAGTTATAAGCGTTCCAAATCTTGCATTTTTTCCTACTTGTTCAGTGCCTAGATTTCCATTTCACCCCCTATATCTTCCGGTTAGACGTAGTCCTACGTCAAAATCATAGTTTCTATGACAATTCCCAATGGAATGACTTTTTACGTTATACAGATTTTCATTCTCCCTTTTTTTTTTACATTCTGATCCTTAGACCGGCTAGGAACGGTCCAGTGTCCCCAATAACGAACCAATCCGAGCTTCTGTTTATCTCGATTCATTATCCATCTGTTGTACTCTGCATAAATAATTCACCGGCACAACTGTTGCAACTTTGAGCCTCATTTCGCAGGCGTTTCCTCAGCATCCTGGCTAGCCCGAGATGTGTCCGTTTAAGTGGTCTGGGGAATTGGTATCGCCGGCAGGAAGTGTTATCTCGCAAAAAGTGTTCCTACAATGTAAGTTTAGCAGTTTGGTTCTTATCCGGTTTGAGTGTGTCCAGGGGGAGCAATATCCCTAGGGTACTGACACTGTCGCTCTCCACAAGCACCATTTAGGTAAAATTAGACATTAGCTCTATTCGATACATTGAATTACAGCATTGTCTTAGTTGGGTGTTTCCTTTGTTCAATTTGTTCCAGCCGCAACAACAATGTTGATTCGCCCTCTTTCCCGCCGGTAATGGGTGCATTTCCAGAGGGTTTGGTGCTCTGTTTTCTGCCGACAATGTTGTGTTCGATTGCGGCTGATCGGAGGAGAGCAGGATCCATTCAGAAGGAAGGTGGCAGCACACGAAGGGCTACTTTTTGCCTTTTGCCGATTCTTTCGAGCACTGCAAATTGCAGACTCTTTGCCTCGTTTCACGAATTATTTATGCCAATTATGGACTTGTTACTGGTCGGAGCGTCTCGATTTTCCGCCTGTCAGTCTGTTTCAGCCATTGGTGTAATTTGACTTATTTGCTTGGTTCCGATCGATCGAGACGGCGAATTCGAGAATGTTGCAGAGAATGGGACATTTGAGATTTTTCTTTTCGCCCATTGGATAAATATAATATTCTGAGGCATATCCATTATCTGTCAAACTAAAAATTGATGATAATAAAACACATTTAGTTAAGGAGAATTTCAGCATAAGTAACCAATAAAAATAATTCGTCCGGAGGAAAGCCGGATGCTGCTCTTAATACACGTGCACTTCCTGGAAGCTCAGTTCATCGACTTTGTAACTTCTACACACATTCTCGATAAAATAGATTTCTAGGAATCTGAAATCAATGGAAGAAACCAACAGTTTCCCAACAGAATAGTTCAATGACACAAAATATGTGTTTCTTTGCTTTCCTCGGAAGGACGATGACAACTGAAAGTTGAAGTTTAGACAATACAAACAAGATAACATCAAGAGTGTTCAGTTTCAATTGGTTTAATCCAAGAGACAGTTCGAGTTTCACAAAATTTCCTAAAAACTACGAGCAGCATGAGGCTCGAGCAAATAATTATTGTAATAATGGATACAGATTTTGAAAGTTTGGTTTTCTATTAAATTACCATATTGCAAAAACAAAAACAAACATTTTTTGAGATAGCTAGAGGAAGAAGTATCGCTAAAAATGAAGTGTATCGGGTCCTTATAGTCTACATATAAGTTGATATATAAACAAGCTTCTGTCAGACGCATTATTAACTGAAAGCCACTGTATGAAATCATTTGAGTTCAAAGTGCTGCGGATCAGTTTCGAGTCATCTTTTTTAACATAATCGCATAAAGCTGATACACGATTACGTATAAATCCCGCACAACCTTCAACCGTGTTCCTATCGACAAAATCGATGGCAAGCTTCAACCGGAGAATGGTCCGTAGAATTCGGCCCGAATTGCACGTAAACATAATTAAAATAACATCATATTTTTGAGCTCCTTAATACGATACGTTTTGGCTTTCTCACGTCTGCTGTCGAACCGGGATCACGCTACACTTTGGACTGACAGAATGTAACGAGTAGACAGGGTAACGACCAGAAAATTACATCAACGTTGATGCCTTTTTACACCTTTTCGACTTTTCACTCTCGAGTTAATTTTTTTTGTTTAAATTTCGATCATTGCCGGACAACATTGTCGACAGACACATCGTCATCGTCGTTGTCATAGTTGTCAAAGGTATCTTTTGGTGCAGCACGGAGGATTTGAGCTAACAGAGGTGATGATGGAAAATCAGAAGCGGAAAAAGCATAGTGTTTTGTCATGCTTCCGATAATCTGCTTTCAATATTGTATTATCAGTTCCGGTGACGCTAATGGAATTTATACCAACAATTAGCACGTGCGTGCCATTGGTTTTCGACAAAATGCTTTCTCGGTACAAGGAAAGCAGAGGATACGTGCGATTTTTTTTTCAATTGCTGCTTATTTTTATTCCAGTAAGTATGTTTGAGTAAGCACATAGATGACTCTTCGAGTGCTCAAACAATATCAATGAGGTCGCCAACTATATATAGCGGAACTGACGCTTGTTCCGGGTAGACTAGAGATGAACAAAACGGTTCATTTCAGTGAGCGGCTCAGTGGGACATGTGCGTATGAAGTAATTCTCGCAGTTGTCATTCAACCGAGTATATCCAGCAACGTGTGGGACTGAATACGTGTAATGTGGTAATGGAGTTCATTAAAGACATATTTTTTGTTCGAACACATGTGCTATAGGGTCATGATAGTGCATGCCGATTGGTCTAGCAATAGTGAAGGCTGTGTCGGTGTTGCTCATGATAGCGTCGCGCAAGTGAATATATCATTTTGCATGCCTCTTCTGTTGATTGTGTCGTTGGAAACGCAGCCGTTCGCTTTCTACTTTTGCGTACATGTCGACAATACATTATTGATACAGCTCACTACATCGGATAATGACGTTGTCCTGATCGCGTGAAAAATGTGCTTGTTTGCATCGTCTCCTGAACCACATGGTGCTTCTTCAGAATTGATGACAATAGCGTGATTGTGATTTTGCAATTTGAGCATGTGTGATTTTAAGAATTTCAATAATTCATTGTGCTCATTCAAAAAGGCTTTCGAGCTCGCCGGCGATACGCCTGGCTTTAGGCGGATTGATGTTACTGTGTGAAGGCGCACGTGTGAATGAAAGCGGACGTAACGCAATCTATCATTTAACAACGTAAATAAATTCGTTCTTTTTGAAAATTGAACCGTGAAATTTGAAAAATGAACCGTGAAATTATTGGGATATACAAAATACTAAAATACTAAAATCGCGAGAAAAATAAAGAATGGAGGATAAAAGTCTACGGTTATTTGAATTTTTGTAGCCAAATTTAAGAAAAAATGCAAAAAAATATTCCGATTTTTTTTTCTGGATAAGCTCACTCTTATCGGTATTACATATATAATATATTTGGGGCTGTCCACATACCACGTGGACAAGTTTAGGGGGGGGCTTGGTGGTGGTGGATTGGTGGTACGAAAATGTCCACGCTTGTCCACGGTGAGGGGGTGGGGGTACAGATAATGTCCACGTGGACACGTAAAACAATTTTTTTAAATACATTAATATCTGTTTTGAAAAATAAAATTACAAGAATCTTTGAACTTTCCGCCCATTTTGAGTACTCCATATTTATCCATAAAATGGTGGTTATGTCGAAGATTTTTCCAGATAATCGAACTTCTAAAAAATGTATTCTGCATGAACCTCACATAAAAGGTGAGCGATCAAGCTTCTATTGGTAGTAGATGATGATTGTTTTCAACTTCTAAGCTACGTCATTTTTGAGCATAAACTGATCTCTATGTTGTAGGTCCAGGTCTACGTGAGAGTAAATTTGACATGGCGAACTGCTGATACATTTTTATCTGCAGAGTACATGTGGGATGTTGATAACATGATGAAATGACCGGAATATTTAACGGATTTTTCAAATAATTTGAGAAGGACTAAGCGAAACGAGTGCTATACAAATTTTTATAATACCTACTTAAAAACAGAGTTCATGCGCAGAACTCTGTACTGAAAGAATTCAGCCCACCTTTTCTAATGGGTAGTACCCTCGTTCCCAAATGTTTCCCGAATTTAACGTCCATTTCGCGACGTTATCTTTGATACAGCTGCGTTGCTCAGTACCGGAGAGTATTTTTTTACGGATCACTTTGTCCTACGAAAGATTAGGATGTTACATGTGAAATTTCTGTTAATTAGCAAATGTTATTACGGCTTTTGAGTTTTTTTTTTCAAGGAGGCTTTGAATCCGGGATTAGATTACAAATTCTACACCACAGCCAAGAGGAAAATCCTATCAATATGATCAATGTTATGGTCGAAGTCACAAGCGATAAGTCTTCCTGCTTTATATTTGGAATTAAACTTCACAATTCTACGCTCCATGGAATTAAACGCATCGAAAATATTTTTCTTCAAATTGGATTGCTTGATTGCGCAGTTTTACTGTTGAAGTCACCGAAGAAATGTTTCTAATTTCAGTAGGATTTTGTAGAGTGCAATCCTAATGTCGGATGCAATCAATGGCGTTTTTGTTTTTGCTTTGGAAACAATCTCCAAGTTAAAATAATTAAAAAAGCAAACATGTATTTGTCGTTGATTCTTTCGAATGTTCTCGAAAAGCGATTTTGAAAGATTAGTATTTTCGGGCAGTTATCATACTGGGATTATTACATAAATGATGAAATAGATTTCCATACGCATTAGAACAAATGGGATGAAAAAAAAAACGAATTTTTGTTTTATCAACTTGACCCACCCTTTCATAAAGTCACAGGAGGGTTGTGTCCGAGACACGACCGCATAGTTGACGTAGGATTCCGTTAGGCTATCTGTTGATTTTGGATATGTTGGAAAAATTACATAGGTAAACTCCGTTTTGTTTGGTTGTTCGGTATTGTTTGTTCACTCCACAAGTGTTTACTGAGTGATGATGATAGAAGGATGGTAAACAGTTCTGGATGGTGTGTATCAGATGCCGAAGTGGAACGAGATATGATGAAAATTGCTAACTTTTCAATATTCACTTCCAAAATGTTACTTAATCTCACTAATTCGGAACATATTTTTTCGGAATTCGGAACTATATTAGTACTTACTAATATAGTACTTTTCAGTGTAGAGCCAGTTTAAGGCAACAGAGTCCAAAACAAAACAAAATGTTCTATAGCTCAGTCTTTGTTGAAATTCGAACATACACGTAGAAGGATTTTTTCATCAAATATGATCATCTATCATCTCCTGAGAGATTCTGGGAAAAAAATATTCATGTGAGAAAGGTGTTTTCTGGCTTTAGGGGGATTAATCAAAAATTAAATTCTTTGAGGAATTCTTCTGAGGATTTGATTATATACAGTGAGGATTTGATTATATACAGTGAAAAGAAGTCGGAAACTGTATATAATCGAATCCGCACTGTATAAGATAATTACCAATACCGTACACAATTATCAATTTTTCTCATCAGTAAAAACTTAGTTACTTTAATATAGACTTTAATTTTTCTCGCAGTATAAACTTCCCTTGGGTGAAAATGAACACAACAAAACAGACAGCTTAAAACGAACGACCCGTTCTCGAGCGGGAACACACCTCGTATCACTCATCTTACATGCAATATAAAAATGTCCCCGACTTGCATATATTTGCCATGCCGAGTTCACCCGGGTACCTTGGTTTTAATATCTCTATTAGGGAACACTTTTCGGTGGGAGCAGGAGCTCCCCATTCTTTTATGTATTTTCAATACCGATTTCATCCAGGTTGCTTGGTTTTAATGTCTCTGTTAGGGAACCGCCGCATGTGTCGTCAATTTCGACCAATCAATAGACGGTATTTCCGATAGGAAAGGGGTTGAGATTTTTCAATTGTTCGATAGTTAGTTTCATGACATACATTACTTTCATCAATATAAAAAATTGTTATGGAGTGCCGAAATCGAAAAATTCATCAATCCATCATGAAATGACTGAGTAATAAGCGTTTGAAATTGGACAATTTTCACGATGTGCTCGATTTTCGATTTTCAATTTGTACCCGAAAGACGTAATCCTACGTCAATAAAAAACAAACGTTACTACTAATAAAGCCCATTGGCATTTTTTTTTTCAATTTAATTCAATTATTATCAGAGTAAAACGATTTCAATGTTGCAGGCCCCGAAAGTAAAGCAGTTTGCGTTACATCGAAAGAAAGAGAATTGTCTAGTGTAATTTTGACTCATGAGCACTCTGGATATCGTCTGGATATTCAATGCAGAATGGTCGCTGAGAATTTGTTCATAAAACATATTTTTAAAACGCTCTTAGCCGATATATGGAATGGAACGCGTCGTCTGAAAATTTTCCAAACGATGACGGGAAAGGTTTTGTATTGAGCTGACAACGACAGTCAAGTTGAGATACTGTAGCTGGACAAAGTATAGTTGAGAAGTTTTCGAACTTTTGCCTACTTAATTTTTTGAATATGTGATTTGCGAATGAATCGAAAGATTTTTAGTCTCCATTAACTAAAAAAGAACATGTTTCTTTCTTGGAATACTTTTTATCAATCAAAAATACCAAATATAAAATAAGACTAATTTAAAATTGAATATAGGCACAATGCAATTATTTCCTTTTTTCAATCAAAATACATGGAAGAATGTCCACGTGGACAACAGGGGAGGGGTATAGTAAATGTCCACGCTTGTCTACGGATGAGGAGGGGGGGATCTAAGATCGTGGTATGTGGATAGCCCCTTGGATTACCTGACGTGCAGTTCTGAATGTATTTTGAATAAAAAACAGTGTTTTCGGACTGATTAAGTCGGTGCGCAAAAATTTTTCGATTTCACGAACGACGAAAGGTAAACAAAAAAAAAGTAAAGAGGATGACGTTAAGGTGAAGGTGGAAGCTAGCCACAAATGGCTGCCACAATGGCGCTCATTTCTTTCATCTCCCTCCCTCACCTCTCGCCCGAAAATCAATAATTTTGCGAAACAGTGTGAAGAAAATGATCGTTTTCGCACACTTTCCATCAAGTAATATCAACCAAACTCTAATCGATTACTCACAAGATATTAAATTTTCATCTGCTTTCGCACCGTATAGTGAAGAACGTCGGAAAACTCGAGCAAGTGCTCTGAAAGTTAAATTTTCGTTTTTCAATCTTCTGCAATGGTTTTGTTTGTATTGGTGGAAGCATCGTTATTTTTTCGACACTGATGCCAAACAACATCATCGAAACAGCTATAAAAACCACTCAATAAAATGTTATTCCGGAGTCATAGCGTCCCATGTCATGAAAATCAATAGAATAAAATTGTGTTGATATCACACACTATCAAATGTGTAAGTTTTAGCAACTTTAACATTGGGTAATAAAATTGTATTGCAGAGCTCGGAACACTGCCACGGCTGCCTATGCTTTCAAAAACAGTAAACGGAAAAGTATTAAATTCAATCTAAATGCCTCGGCCAACGAAGAGAAGGGTTAAGGCTTTCCAACGTGAATATGTGAAAACAATACGATCAACGAAGGAAAATATTAAGGAATTATCAACATCGAGTTACTATGCGGAAGAACTTGTTAATACCAGAAGTGCCCCAATTCGCATGTGTTATAAATTTGCTCATGTTACGCTCGCATATAATCAGAATCATATGACAGGGTAGAATGGTAGATGAAGTATATGTGAATGGGTAAACAAAAAAATTATATCGTCATTGATTACATTGAATATGAAATTTATGAGGTGAAATACACATGAAATCATGAAGCTGCTTTATTTTCAATAGATAGCTATAGTATTGTGATTTCTTTCCATTGCCATTGAGAACTATGAATATGAGTCATGAAGATTATTAATATTTCATTTCGTTTCATTTTTGTAATGCGATGTAATGCCGATCTCAATAAATCCTCGCATGATAATCGCTGCCTCCTCCTAATTAATAAACGATTTTTTTTTATAAAATGATGATGGTCCCACCTCTTTCCCCTACATAGGTTTGAGCTGGACAAGTTATCTTGTGGATAATTATATGGAGGAGTTTCTTTGTAATATCAAATCAACCAGTAAGCAAGTTAAAAACAAAAAACTGTCCGGTTGTACCACTGGCATAGATTGTTTATCAAAAGAACAAGTAAGGGCATTATCTGAACGCTAAATATTCCATGGCATGTCAAGAGAATTACCAATCCGGGAAGACACTTGACCGATCGGGAATCGAACCCAATGCCTACATCAGCATTAGCCATGAATTTACAAGGGATTTCCCGCTTTACTAGATTCCCGAGAACGATCTACTAATGCGATCGCTTTCGAGTCCAGACAGCTGAGCAACCCCGGGCCTACTTCTAGCCGACACTTCAGGCCCAGTAACTCTCCCAAGGCATGTCAAGAGAATTTCCAACCCGGGAAGACCCTTGACCGATCAGGAATAGAACCTAATACCTATGTCAGTACCAGCCTTGAATTTACAAAGGAAATCCCGCTTTACTGGATACCCGACAACGATCTGTTAATCGTTTTCGAGACCAGACAGCTGAGCAAACCTAAGCCTAATTCCAGCCGATACTTCAGGCCCTTCATTCAAACTGGGGTATAATCGCTTCAATCTGAATCTGCAATGAGATCTGCCACAACACTGAAAGATTTCGTCAATCATCTGAAAAAAAAGATAAATTTACAAGAATTCCGGTTGAGTTATCCCTAGCTTGTTCGCAATTTCCACTTTCAATCCCTTAGAATAATATGATTTTCTTAAAAACAGAACCATTATTTTTAGCCAATGCTCAATTTTAAGCTTCTCTATGCCGTTTCACGTGCACGATGCTCAAACTGTTGTAGACTACTCGAAATGTATAAAAAAATAAATAAATTAAAAACGAGTACAAACAAATAAAATACCACCATCATCATAGTCTAATGATAAAAAAGACGAAAGCACAAAAAAAAATTAATCCGTCATACTTCGTCATCTTACATACTAACATTGATTACACACCAGGTCAAAAATCTAAATCATGCTTCAAAAACTCTTTACAAATACTACGAAACATTCGAAGGCTTGTTGCTGTCTTTGCCTCATTGGGTAAGGTATTATACAGTCGATATCCCTTATAAAATATTGAATTTTGGGTACATGACATTCGGAAGTTCATGGTTCTGAGGTCGCTTGCTTGTCTTGTATTATATCGATGCATGTCTCTTCCATACATTATAGTGTTTCGTAGGTGATTCGGCGTCATATTATAAGTCATTTTGTATATAAACGTGAGCGTGCAATATTTAATACGCTGACTGACTGACATCCATTGTAGGCATTCTAGCATGAATCTCCGCGGAGTTCGTCGATCACATCTCAATATCAGGCGTATAGCCTTGTTTTGCAACATTTGCATTCTTTGCATCTGTCTCTTATTTGCAAGAAATAGTACAGATGCACAATAATCAAAATGTGGAGCGATCAGCGCTTTGTAGATCGTTATTTTGCTTTCAAAAGTCAAGAAACGATTTATTCTACAAAGCACTCCATATTTTTGAGCTGCCTTCTTTATAGTATAATTAATGTTCTCTTCAAAAAGCAGCGTTTCGTCTAGAATAGCGCCAAGATATTTGATTGATGATACTCTTTCTACGGGTTGCCCATCTATACTTATACTTAGACTGCCACTATCAAGACTGCGTGTCGATACTACCATGTATTTCGTTTTACTTATATTTAATTTCATTTTTATCCATTTTAACCAGTCATCTATGTTTTGTAGTTCAAGATTCATTTTTCTGTAACAGTCTTGCAATGTATCTGCCACAACAAATATCGCTGTGTCGTCAGCGAACAAATTCACGTCGCTGTCATTTAACACCTGTTTGATGTCATTGATATAAAGCAAGAAAAGTAACGGCTCCAGAACACTTCCTTGAGGCACACCCAGATTCACTGATCCCGCCGATGATTTACTGTCCCTATAAATAGTGATTTGTGTTCGCCCGCTTAAGTAGCTTTCAAACCACGTCAATACAGGTCCAGTTACATCATAACTGGAAAGCAGCTTTATCAATTTACACCGGTCTACTGTCTCGAAGGCCCTTTCCAAATCAATAAATACCGTCAAAATAACTTTCTTCTCCTCTATAGCCTGTTTCCATTTTAGAAGCAACAAATTAAGAGCCGTTTCACAAGAGTGGTTTTTCCTAAATCCAGACTGTTCATCTACCAGTATTTCATTTTCCGTTATATGTTCCAACAGTTGATCTTTGACAACGATTTCTAGGATTTTTTCGTACATTGGTAATATATTAACTGGGTTACGGTCTTCTGGTTTGGTCGATTTCGGATTTTTTGGAATCGGTATGACAACGGATTTCTTCCAACTATGTGGACATTCACCTCGAATCATCGACTCATTTACTATATATAGTAGATTCTCTTTGATTAAATCAAATGCATCTACTAATACCGTTTTATTGATATCGTCAACACCCGCACAGTTTCTTAAATCCATCACAACCTTCCTCAGTGTTTCCATACTGATAGTTCTAAAGCATCTCCATTGTGAAGACAAACTAGGAAAAGCAAGATTTAGTCGATTTGTAGGAGGCACAATACCATTGTGGATTTCCTCCACACTTGACGTGAAAAATTTGTTCAATTTTTCAGCTGTTATGAAATTACTTTCTGTATTACCGTCAAATTCAATGTCGATATCTTTACTTCCGCATGGATTACACAAATCTTTTATTTTTTTCCACAGCTTCTTTGGATCATGTTGAACTGCCATTATTTCACTTTGAATTAATTTATTTTTGGAATTCTTTAGTTCACGTACATAAATATTTCTCCATACTTTGTACATGTCCCAATATTCAATACTGTTTGTACGTTTAGCTATTATTAGGTAATGATCCCGTTTTCTTCTGATGGAAGCTAGCGTAGTGGTATACCAGGCTTTGTCTCCGCTCTGTCTTTGTGCTGGAATGCCCGATCCTCTAGGGGTCAATATCTTTTTCATTGAAGAGCAAAGTGCTTCCTCAAGATTTTTTGCAACATCATGAAGAGAGGAGTTTTCTCCAATCGGCATTAATTTTGACGTAGGATTACGTCTTTCGGGAACATATTGGGGTACAAATTGAAAATCGAAAATCGAGCGCACCGTGAAAATTGTCCAATTTCAAATGCTTATTGTTCAGTGATTTCATGATGGATTGATGAGATTTCTGCGTCAATCTATTTCAGCACTCCATAACAATTTTTTACATTGAATGAAATAATATATGTCATGAAACTAACTATCGAACAATTGAAGAATCTCAACCCCTATCCTAACAGAAATACCCACTTCTGATAGGTCGAAATTGACGACATATGCGGCGGGTCCCAAACAGAGACATCAAAACCAAGCTGCCTAGGGGAAATTAGCATTGCAGATAAATGAAAGTAGGGGGAGTTTTTTTTCCCACCGACATGTATTCCCTAACAGAGATTTCAAATCCATGGTGTCTGGGAGAAATCAGCATGTGAATACCCTCGATAGTTTAACTAACGACGCGCACAAATGGATAGTGCTCATTGTAACTAGCGTGGGCATTGCTGATTGCATACGTGCTGGCGAATAAGTTGAGAGCGATGAACAAGTGTTTTTTCGTTCCAATAAGAATCTTTTGAGTGAAGAATGATGTTTCAATGAACTGAATAGAACTTATGCTTGATAGAATATGAATAAAATTTAAATTTCGAACTTTTATGTTGGTTGCTTCGTAAAAGTTTTAGCACAACTGTAAGTGTAAAATTGTGTATGGTAGCTATTGTGTTAAAATGACTTGAAATATGAAACGATTTTTTTTCTCCCATGGAAAGTTCATGCGACGAGGAAAATTGGAAAAATGAAGGAATATTCGAAAAAGTGATTTCACATATGCTCTACATACGTATTGGGTGCTGTTAGCATTGAGGCATGTAGCATCGTGTTCCGTTGGGTTTAAAGTGAAAAGGAAATGGGTTGAATAAATACTCAGAAAATAAAAAGCTATGAATGAAATTACTTTTTCATTTCAAATATATTTTCTCTATACTAAAGTAACACTTTTTTTCTGGTGAGAAAAATTGGGTTCGATAATGAAAATTATCTTATATTGCTTTGATGAGCTTTTGACGTAGGACTACGTCTAACCGGAAGATATAGGGGGTGAAATGGAAATCTAAGCACTGAACAAGTAGGAAAAAATGCAAGATTTGGAACGCTTATAACTCGAGCATTTCTCAATAGATCGCAAAGGTTTTTGCATCAATTGATAGGAAATATATCTACGCATCTATCATTACGAATAACATTTCATTTTTCTTGAGATAAATAATTGAATAATTGTGAAATATCAAGCATTGTCAAAATGCACTATGTGCCCATTTTTGATTGGTCCATTTTGTGTTCCTCAAATCGTACCGACCAAAACGGGCAACCAGCGGCAGCAGCGAAATAGAATGAAGCACGATAGGAAAGGAAGAAGAGAAAAATGAACGAAACATTGGTCGCAGTCTCACACATGCGTAATTCTCGAGCCAGCCAGTCAGCTTAAAAATTCCCGCTCCGCTGCCGTAACGATCATTCTTTGTGTGGACACCGACTGGACAAAATCGTTGCTGGACGAGCTGGACGGCGAGGGATCGAGTGCCTTTCTCAAGGCAAGAGGGCGGAGGTGGTAGCGCTGGAGTAGAGTAATAGAGTAGAGTAGAGTTTTCAAAGGGCCTTCCTCAAGGCTAGAGACGAATAAACTGCAAAAGTTTAAAGTCTCTATAATACAAGACCTTCCTTCCTTCCTTCCTTCCTACCGTAACGATCATTCTCATTCAAACCGTACACCACATCGGTTCGCATCACAACACATCAACAAACCAACACAAGCAGCCATGTCTGGACATGGTAAAGGAGGAAAAGTGAAGGGAAAGGCAAAATCCCGCTCGAACCGTGTTGATCTGAAGTTCCCCGCAAGGGTAGCTAGGCAGAGCGCGTTAGTACCAGTGCACCAGTCCACCTAGCCGGCGTTATATAGTTTCGGCCGCCGAAGTGATCGAGTTGGCTGGCAAAGCTGCTCGCGACGATAAGAAAACCCGCATTCGGTTCGGTGGACATCAAGACAACAGGCAGTTGCAGCGAGTGGCGAGTGGCAAACGCAATCGCAAAACGGCATCAAGTAGCAGAAGAAAAAAGTTTGTTCTTTATACAAACTGCTTTGGTGGCAAATCCAGAACAAGGCGGCATCGAGGGCGTTCGAAATGGTTTTTTTTCAAAACCACGAGTACTAAGTTTTCTAAATTGGAACCATTCCATAAAACAAGGCGCTTTTCAGGGCCATTAAACCTTCCAAAAAAGAGTTTACGAAATACAGTTCAATGCTTTCTAAAACAATATCCAAAATAATAATAAAACACAAATTGATTTTTTGTGAATTTGGCAGTTGTTCTGAGCTTATTGATTTTCACCAATTCTTAAATTGCTTCTAGATTGAAAGTACAGTAATTTACACTTATCTCGACATTTAGCTAATTGGACGGACCTGTAATGCGACATATTTAGTTGGACATTTTTGTAAACATAGAGTTCGGGGTCCAAATTATGACCCCACATTGAAAGTTGACACTGTACCACTGTCATCACAAATGTTCAATTACAGGTTAAAATTACCTCCAAACTGAGTGGTGATAATGCGACGTGCCATTGAATGTAATTTACTGTAAATTTTTTTAATTAATTTACAAAAGCTGTCCCCTTTGTATAGTCCTACGTCCCTCCGGTTATGTCCCCGACATTACCCACCCGTCTTTTTTTTTTCTTTATTTCATCCATACATAACACAGGCGCCATCTCGTCCAGGATCACAGAGGGCGGCTTTGGTACGTGATACGCACCATCTAATCTATCATTATCACTCGGTTATGGACACTGGTGAAGTGAACAAACAATACCTAATAACCAGACAAAACGGAGTCAAATCATTATCGAAGAGTTTAAGGTGAAGGTGGAAGCTAGCCACAAATGGCTGCCACAATGGCGCTCATTTCTTTCATCTCCCTCCCTCACCCTTCGCCCGAAAATCAATAATTTTGCGAAACAGTGTGGAGAAAATGATCATTTTCGCACACTTCCCATGAAGTAATATCAGCCAAACTCTAATCGATTACTCACAAGATATTAAATTTTCATTTTTCAATCTTCGACAATGGTTTTGTTTGTATTGGTGAAAGCATCGTTATTTTTTCGACACTGATGCCAGACAACATCATCGAAACATCTATCAAAACCTCTCAATAAAATGTTATTCCTGAGTCATAGCGTTTCATATCATGAAAAAACAATAAACGGAAAAGTACTACATTCAATCAAAATGTCTCGGCCAACGAAGAGAAGAGTTAAGGCTCTCCAACGTGAATATGTGAAAACAATACGACCAACGAAGGAAAATATGAAGGAATTATCAGCATGCGGAAGAACTTGTTAATATCAAAAGAGGCCCAATTCGCATGTGTTATAAATTTGCTCATGTTACGCTCGCGTATAATCAGTATTGTCAGTGTCAATGACGCGCCACACAGTCTGATAAGTGAATTGATCTATTTACATGTGCTTCGCTCTTCTCTCACAAACACTATTACCCCATTTTTACACGTGGATTTACCTATACTACTACCATGGCTAGCTTCCACCTTCACCTTAACAATGTAATTCTTCAAACGTATCCAAAATCAGCGTGCAGTAGATAGCCAACTATGCGGTCGTGTCTTGGGCACAACCCTCCTGTGACTTTTTTCTATAAAACAGATTCCAATTTGCGTTTCGAATAATTGTTCCAGCACTTATATAACTTGTCCTTTATTTCGATAAACTCAACATCAGAGAAGTTATAGATCATACCAATTGTTTCATGATCCGAGATTTTGCTGTCATGAAGAATCTCGATAACACCATCGTCAAAATTAGTAAAAACTAAATCAATAGTCGTCGAAGTTGTCCTTCACGATCACTGTATGGGTGACAATTTTCTCGTTGCTTTGATGGAATCTTGCATGAAGTTTGAATGATGCATTAAATCTTGCATCTGATTACTTTAACATTTTGCTATTTTTTTTTATCCCATTTATCTATTTATTAGGCTCTTTAGCATTTTAGCTGTAACAGAGCCGGGTTTATGTTTATGTTTCTATAAATTGTATATTACACTGTAGTTAGTAGTAGCCATTTAGGCGTTAAGTTTTCTGTTCCATTTCATTATGGTAAATTACACAGTAGTAGCCATTTAGGCGTAAGGGTATTCTTTCTGTTCTTCCATTGTTCAGCAGACTGGACAGCGGAGACAGTTGATATTGATCATTGTTGGGTTATTTATAGAACAGCAGTCCGATGTGTCTTGCAGAGCAGAGCAATTGTATGGATGAATCGATCTTATTTCGACCGTGGATCGTTCTCCATCGCTGATGATTGTTGCGTGGACGTAGTTATTCTATAATAACACAAAGATGGTCAATTGAGGGCCCTGAGTTTGAACTCACGATCGACCGCTTGGTAAGCGAACGCGTAACCAAGTGGCTACGAAGACCCCCTTGCTAATTTGTTAAACAGAACGAATTATTGCACGCAATTTTGAGTTACATACAATCTTTAATGGAAACGAAGTTGAAAGAAACAATGCATAATACATGATTTACCTTCGCATCCGCTCGCAAAACATACCTCTTTTATTTGTTAAATTGCTCACCTATTTTATTTTTTCCACTATTGATGTCTCAGGCGAAAAAAATACTGGATAAAATTGCCGTCTAATGGTATATATTATAGCATATATCGTGAGAACGTAAGAATGCATTCATTCAGAGTTTTCATCTCAATAAACGTTACATTTTTCGTAGAGTGACCCCCCTATATAGAAATCAAAGACGTTCTACGTTAGTTCTACGTCAAAAATATATATCACGATGAACCATTCTTAGTAAAAGTTATGGCTTCCTATTCAACTTATCCCGTGTTTGAACTTGCACCGGTTTACCTTATTCATATTTTTCATGTAGTAAAATATATCTCAGCAATAGCGGTAAGTTACATTTTTTCCTAAAAAGTTTTTCCACAGCATCTTATTTTCTGTGAAAATACCAGAAATCGGTTGAGAGTTTCTGAACTTTTTTTCGAACGAATCTTAACATATAGAAAAATTTAAAAAAATACTTAAATACAGTGGTTCAAAGTTAAGAAATAAATCAAAAGGTATATCCGGTGAAACCGACATAAATCAGGAATTGCTCTAATATTCATAAATCATAAATCATAAATCAGACATAACTCAGGAATTGCATATAGTGTTCACACATTTGTTTACAATTAAACTTTTCTGGCAAACCGAAAAAAATGTTGTCTTTAGAAATTCAGTGTGATGAATATTCCACCAAATTTGAAGCTTCATACAAACGATCGTCTCAATAGATATTGAGACTCCCCATTCTACAATCCAATCATCAATCTATTTGAACGAACTCCCGATGTTGAGCGACTATCCAGGAAAAACTCTGCACCAAAAGAAAAGAGCCATTTCCAGACGGCTACAGCGAAGGACCCGCCAAGTGGTCGGGTTGCTGTTGATGTCCCGACGGAAGAGGTGGAAAAAAAACCAAATGATACGTCCGCCAAACATGGGGAGTATTCAGCCGTGGCAACAGAAGCATGACTGAAAAACGAAACCGAAAGTGGATGACGGTTGAATGGGTTTTCCTAGTTTCACTTTCACTCACGCCTACCCTCGACAGATGGGTGGGGTGGAGTTGGGTGTCAGGAGAGAACGAGACGGGGTTTGCACGGTTATGGGTCTCGATTATTATACGCTCATCCAAATGCACCCGAACGGAAATTGGTCCTGACAAGTGAGACGTGGGATGCTTTTCTTCGGTCTGTGATTTCAGTTCGACAACGTTTATTCGTGCAGTTGCCAAAATGCCAACCGGGCGAGAAATGATTCTCGAATGCATTATTTCTCAACTCCAAACCAGTATGTGTTTGTGGAGACGGATGAAGAATTTTTATGTCCAACTGAGTGCGATGATTTGAAACGACGTCGATTCGGTATGAGCGGTCAAAAGAAAAATCTAGTATCTAGTTAACGTTCGCTAAACGAAATCGAAAAAAAAGGTTTTGCTTTAACTGGAACTAATTTCTATTTTCTGTATTGAATCCAATTTTTCATTAATCACAGCGAAGAACGGAGCACAACCACATTTCAGCTACTTAGCTTTTTATTGATTCCTGAATAAGAAATGAGTTTCATTTCTGAAATTTGTATTATTGTATTTAAAAAAAATGCGTAAAATTTATTATAGTTTGACTATGTGACTATCCTGAGATATTGTAGGTTTCCAAACGGAACAAGAAAAACCAAGCAATCATCCGAAGCTGGTTTGGCAGAACGTTATTTCGAAACATCGTGCGGCTACCAATTACTCCTAAATTAGTATTGATCGGTCTAGCCGATGGCAGTTTGTTGATAGAATGAAAATATTTACACAGTAATTTATCAAATCAATGAATTTGGTGCTAATCTGTTCGCTAGACTCGGCGCTATAATCAATTAAATTAATTTGTGTTCTATATCAAAATATTATTCTCAGCTGGTTATCACCTGGTCAGAGGGAAAACCATAAGATTCCAATTGAATTTTTGTTGCTGAAAATCACATAACTGCTGTACTGAGTATTCAGAAAACGCGTCGGTATTCTAAGGTTCCACCTCGGTAATATTGTTGACAAAGAGAATCGAAAAACATGTTGTAACTTCATTTCAATTCATATTAATTTCAACAGTCTGGTTTCCAGCCATTTTCCACGAAATTGATACATTGATCTACTTCAGCATTCGAATTGTCATATTCGCCAATATATCTGTCATTTGTGGTTGGCACTAACGAAGCTCAAAATACTCAACACCGTTTCTGTCATATATCATATTCATCATCTCGTGCACCGCAAGTTTTCAGGAACATTGATTTATCTTGTTTTCGTATGTGTGTACGTTAGTGTCTCACCGTCGCACAGCGGTCTCTGAGTAAATTTAGGCGGCCAAAACTCTGATTTTTGAGCTAAAAATCCAATTTTTGGTAGACTGTGGTTTTCGGATACGCTGAGTTCATTTTTCGGCTCTGTTTCAACAAAAAACCATGAAGGGTGGAGGGGCAAGGGGGAAAGGTTCAAAATTTTCAGTTTTTATCGTGTTTGGTATCAAAGTGTACGATTTCGGATACGCTGAGTTCATTTTTCAGCTCGGTTTCACAAAAAACCAAAAGGGGGAGGGGCAATGGAGCAAAGTTCAAAATTTGCATTTTTCTACATTTTTCTTAATTTTTTTTTCAGGCCTCCTTTCTAGATATGAACCATTTTCATTGATCGGCGCCGCAGTCCCTAAATCACATAAATAATATTGTGTTACCGTCGAAAAACGGAACAATTCAATGTTACCGCTGTAATACTTTGTACTTGTTGTTTTTGTAGAAAATTTGTTTTTTTTTTGTGACTGGTCTCAAATGAGGATTGTCGTTAGATTTAATTTTTTTGGCCAATCAATATTGTATCCACTAACTCAAGCTCACTGTGCCGAAAAACGGGGTAACGCTTGGGTGAATCATCAATCCCGCCCAGCTGTCACTGTCACTACCTCTGACAGTAACCGGAAACAGGAAGGATGGAAGGAACAGAGGGAAAGGAGGAGAAGAACGAAGAACGAGGAGGGCAGAGGAAGTTTAAAAGGAAAGCGGAAACGATTGGATCGGGCATTAAGGTCTAAAATAGAAAGCGATATAGACGTGAATTGAGAAAAAGCAAATTTTCTTGAGACAGTAAGCAGCTGTGGAGCGAAAGTACGCGAGGAGTGCCAGCCACAGACACTTGAGGGTGTCAGTGGTATCATCACGACACGATTTCTGTCCACCGATTTTCGGTGCAGTGGAAGCAAGACCATTGGGACCACCTTCCTGAGGGAAAGCAGTTTTCGCCGTTCGGGAACACAATTCGTCCACGAAACGAGGCAGCATCATTCTGCTTTCTGGAGGAGTCAACTTTCTTTGGGACCTTGCGAAGTAGCGACGATGGTGGCTGTGAAACGCAGCAGGAGTTTGAGTCAATCCTGCGTTCCGGTTTCATCGGGAATAAGAGAAGGTACGATATACCTCCCTTTCCTTCCCAAACCCCAAAGACCATCGACGACGGAGCACATGGGCATTACTTAACCGAAAATAAAAATCGATTCAGTAAATTTAGTAAATTTATATTTATTTTGAATAAGACCAGTCCCTTCTACTCCGGTGGCGTTCAATTGTCCGTCTTGATTACGCGCGTCTTAGTGTGAGTCCTCCCGAGATCGGAAGCCGACCCTGAGAAACGGTACAGGTGAGCTAGCTGGGCAAAGTGCCGAGCAAAAGGTTACTTTCCATTGTAACCTATAACATATTTTTAGAGCACCATTTATAACAAGAAAATACTACAATTACCAGTTTCTGAAGGAATTACAAATTCTAACATCAGCCATGCATCTTCTTCATTTGAAAATCGGTCCACAATATTGTTTGCAGAGCCCCATTTCTCTACTAATTTACTAACAAATAATCCAATTTTCTTTCGTAGAAGCGCTTACAAAGTTGACGAAACGTTGGTTAAATTTGTTTTTCCTATACCGAAGTCGTATAATCAATTCCTCACGTGAGTTGAAGCAGTTATATCCTGCCCAGTTGTTCTTAAATGATCGAACAAATTCTAATCACATAACTTGGAGGCCATATCCACAAAAAATATTCACATTATCAACGAAAAGGGACAACTTCAAATAACAGTTATTTCTAATTAACATTTTGGGTTAATATTGAGAAAAAAAAATCCAGAAAGAGGAATTTCTGGTGAAAAATTCAAGTGCTGAGTGAAAAGAGACACTTCGAGGAACACTTTTATTAAAAAAGTTTTGCGGGGAAATGCGGGGCAATTTTTATAAGTATGGATAAGTACGCAAAATTAAACTTCCAAAACAGTACTTACTTTGAGTTTCTTCGTTCAAAATCTCCGTTAAAAATGCTTTAAGAAACTTATTGAGCCAAGAAAAATTCGAGCATTCGAAACGGGTATCTTATCGCGTTGGCAGGGCAATGATGCGCGCGCAGAATGTGCTAAAACAGGTAATCCTAGATGCCTTGATCATCATAGAATATAGGTTAGACTCAATGAGGTACATATTGAGGTGGAGCAATAGGCGAAGTATATCTGTATTGGCAAGCTAAATATCGTGTCGTAATTATTTGCATTCAATATGGAGTGTATATGGAAAAAAAAACAATGTTCAAAGTACTCACGGTTGCATAATAATTTGAGCCGAAATTTTCATGAAATCATTCAACTGTTTGTTTTTAACAGATGACAATTGTATTGTGACTTATTTCGATTATTGATGTAGTAAAAAGGCCCAAATAGCAGTCATATACTTAGATCTCAAAAGCCGTAAAATTTCGGTGAAATTTTCATTAATTGCAGATTATTTTCTCACAACATACACACCGACACTGAAAGCCTTCAAAAATCATCATCGTAACGTTGAAATAATGAAATTTCGTTTGCTTCTATGAACGTGAGGGAGTGAATATGACACATGGAAATATCACTTTTATCCGTCTTTTTCAACGTGATTTCACAAATATTCACTGCACGCTGTCACATTAGCTTCATATTCAGCGAGAACTCTAATAAAATGTACGTTTTTAATTGATAAAACACTTCCTGAGAATAGCATTTTCACATGGATATGGTAGGCAATCAAATATAAACACAACGACTGACGTCACTAACTGAGAAATAGTTATGGCAGCGCATGCTATGTCGCTTGAAAAACCACCATCTTCATTACCTTTTTTCCAGGACATTGGGTTAGACTATAGGATTTTTTTATGCAACTTCATTTTTTGGGTTTTGGTCGCCTAAATTTTCTCAGGGACCACTGTGCGACGAATCGATTTGTGATTCTCAGATTTCGTATGAATTACTTCAGTTATTATTTTTCACGTGCTCTTCTAACTAATGTTACACCTGAATTGACGGAATCGGATCCGTTGTTGTTGTGTATACTCATAGGAAACTTCCAACTTCCAATCTGTGGGCTTCTTCAAGACACGTGCTGTTTTCTCTTGCATAGCTTCTACGGACTCAATTTTTTATTCATTTCAATGTTGTTTTAATAAAACATGGTTATAAGACAAATAGGGATAGTGGGGGTTGAAGGGTTGTTTGAAGAATTTCATGACTTTTGAGTCACCCTGTACTACGATGGAGCTGTCGCATGTCAAGATATAAATAAAAACAAAAAACACTCTCTCGGTAGCTATTCGGCCGTAGTTTTGTGCGTTTAGAATTTAAGGAATTTCTGATGAAATTTAGTTTATTTGACCTGATAATTGCGACAAATCAACAGTTTGGACGACTGTTCATAGATTCTAGGGAAGGTGAACAGATATTTCGCTCAGTTTCAGCGATTATTTGGCATATTTCGCATTTCGTTGTTTGGGGGGGCAAAGTGGTCAATGGAGGATTACTACTGACAATGTTCTGTTTTCAAAAGCTGATATACCTGATACTTACTGCTCCTAAATCTCTTTTATGCTTTTGACCCAGGAAAAATATGACACCCCAACCAAAACCAAGCCTCATTATGAAAAACGTTATGTGTTTCCTACTACGTTTCTAAACCTATGATGATGGTGATGATGATGATGATGATGATGATGGTCCCGCCTCCTTCCCCTACAGAGGTTTGAGGAAGACGAGTTATCTAAAAGATAATTTATTTATTTTTTCTCAACATTGAAATCAGTTTAGCAAACACAAAAAAACGCACTGATTTTGTTCACAGATATAAGTTCAAAAAACTGAAATTTCCAAAGACAAGCCAATACTCAGTCATGTCCGCCACAGAGCCAATACGGTCCCGACGAGGCCCTTGCAGCCAAAAGGTCCACCAGAGCACAAGTCCAACCGCCAACAAGACTGGATTGACAATGAATATTCAGAGAAATCGAGAAAATTTCCTTTAGGAAAATTTCCTAGACCGACACTTAAAAATCTTTCAATTTAATATCCTTTATATCTGTGGCAAGCGCGCGACGCTCAAACTTTTGTAGACTACTTTTATTTATTTTTTCAACTAATACAACTATAAAAACAACAAAATAAAAATAAAAATAGTCCATCATCACCAGATCATGACAAACATAATAGAGATCAATACAAATTAAAAAAAAAGACAATTTAAAAAATTAAATAGTCTACATAATATAATCCGTTCAAAAAACTTCATCAATAAAAATCTTCGTCATAAAATTAAAACAAAATCGTTCGACTGTTAATAAAACACAGTTTTTACGTGTGAAATACAGTGCCTCTTAAATTCTGTAAGTGTTGTTGCGCATTTAATATGTCTTGGCATCGAATTGAAAACATTTATTCCTTTGAAGTACAACGAATTTTGTGAAGCACTTGACCTGAAATTAGGTGTTCTTAATTCATTCGCGTTTCTAGTGTTATATCTATGGAAATCACTTCGTCTTTCAATTCGATCACACAAATATCGAGGCAGCAGATATTAGAGCGTCCAGCATCAAAGATGAGGAAATGAATCTCTTACATTTTAGAATCAACCGCATTATTTTATTCTGCAAACGCTGTAATCTCGATATTTGTGTATCATTGGCTAAAAATAATATGGAAGAACAAAAGTCTAAATGAGGAGATATGATTGATTTGTATTTTACTGCACATAGTAAAATCGTTAATCGGCAAAAGATTCCATACTTCTTGGCAATTTTCTTGATGACATTGTCAATGTGAGTATTGACTTGAGTTTGTCATCAATAATCACGCCAAGATATTTATTCTCCCGAACGCGATCAATGGTCTCATCATCAATTACAATAGAGACGTTTTCATTAGAACGATTTCGCGAGATTACCATAAATTTAGTTTTATTTATACTCAACTTCAATTGCTTATACTTCAAACATCTACTTAAAGAACGCAAATCTCCATTCAAATGTAAAACGACCTGATTCAAATCATTAGCTGCAATGAATAACACAGTATCATCTGCAAAAAGTTTAATATCACAATATCGTAAAACTCGTCGCATGTCGTTTCAATTACGATTCTATGTGAAAAGGCCTAGCTCATTTCATACATGTACCTACTATTTCAATAATGATTTAAACAAAGTCGGCAAAAAAAAACACGCATAAATCTATCTCTTCTAGTGTGATATGTGTGCACTTTACCTCTTCACTAAAAATGTTCGATTTTTCAACCTTTTTTCTAATAATGAAAAAAGTACTATTTTCAATTATCATAATAAAAACCACTTACTATCTTGAACTACAATAAATTGAGCTACAATATTCTCCGAAGAATGAGAATTTTAGTGGTATGTGCACCCAAACTAGCGTTGTCAGAAAGCATTTCATTTTCGACAGAAAACATGTCATTTCATGCCTTGAAGCGTCAAATAGGCAAATAATGTCATCTGTCCCCCAACGCTTTGAAATGTTTGTATGTATGGAAGCAGACATCTCTTTCTTTTTTCGCCTTTTTTGGGATTGCCAAAAAAAGTCCAAACGACGTCAACGGGAATCGAACCAAGGCCGGCTGGAATGCAAGACTGTTTTACACGATCACGCTATCCACATAGCTAACGATGCTGTTAGCGGGGAGCATCATAATATTACATCTCATTACAAATTGAAGTTGGAAAGTGTTTTCTAATTTTACTCCTAGAAAACACTTTCCAGCAAAAAAGGAGATCTATATCCATCTCAGTCTGGGCCGTGGCCAAATAACGCGTGCTTATTTGAAACGTTTCGCTCGCTCGTCTTAATCTTATATTGTCGTACCATATCTATATATACAGCCATTCCATGCCAAACCGATATAGTGGTTCTCAGATTTTCGTCAAAAGTAGTAGTTTTGTTCTTTATCGCAAATTATAGTCATATACATCCAGTCTAGTCGCATAGAAATATTGAACGAAAACTGGAAACATGTTAACTTTGAAAAATCATAACTTAAAAACGAAAAATAACACCTCTCTGTTATTCGGATATATTGCGTGAAAAAATCCCAGCTTTTGAGAAAAAATATAAAAAATATGGCGCCCTTGGTCCCGAAACTATGTAAGCTATAAAAAACAGATATAATCAATAATTACGAAAACAAAATTCATTTTTATTCAAAGTGTAATATACTTTCAAACAATACTAGCTCATTGGCTTTAATTTTATATGTCGATCATCTGAATCGGTCCAGTAGATCAAAAATTATGATATTTTGTAGTGGAATAAATGAAAAAAAAATTTTTTCGGACCATCGGTCAATTTTGAAAAATCATAACTCAAAAACGAAAAAAAACGCCTCCCTGGTTTCGATATATGTTATGCGAAAAGTCCTCAGCTTTCCATAAAAAAATATAAAAAATATAGCGCCTTTGGTCCCGAGACCATGAAAACTATAAAAAACAAGTACAATCAATAATAACGAAAACATAATTCGAATTTTCTGCCACCGTAGTATTTTTTCAAAAAATATCAGCTGATTGGCTTTAATTTAATATGTCGAATGCCTGAATTGGCCCAGTTGTTCAAAAGTTATGAATTTTTGAAAAAAGTCAATTTTGGCAAAAATGCGAAAAAATTGATTTTTCGGACCACCCTAAAATTGAAATGGAACAAAAAAAAATCAAAAATACGGGTCTAATAAATTGCGATAAAGAACAAAACTACCACTTTTGACGAAAATCTGAGAACCACTATATCGGTTTGGCATGGAATGGCTGTATATAAAAATGGATTTCTGTCTGTCTGTCTGATTCTTATCGAATCGGAAACTACTGAACAGATCGACATGAAAATTGGTATGGAGGGGTTTTTGGGTCGGGGGAGGTTTTTATAATAGTTTGAGGACTGTCATAGAAATGAAACACAAATTTCTCTATAAATCGAGAACTATTTAAGCAAATGGAACCAAATTAGGCAAATGGATGTTTTAATGGTGGTTTGACACTCCTTTCTCTTCTCTAAAGAGGGGGAGGGGGAGGGGGCTGAACAACTCGAGAGCTAATCAAACAAATGGAATCAAACTTAGCATATAGAGGTTTTAGGGATCGATAAACGTTTCTATGGTAGTTCGACACCTCTCCCCCTCTCTAAAAGGGGGCTCTCATACAAATGAAACACAAACTTCTGTATAACTCGAGAACTAATTAAGCAAATGGAGCTAAATTTAGGATGTGAGGGTTTTTGGGTACGAGAAATGTTTCTACGATGGTATGACACCCTTTCCTCCTCTGGAAAGGAGAGGGGTCCCATAAAAATAATGCACATATTTCAACTCAACATGATAATTGAGAATTTCTGGAAAACTCTGAAGGAGAATGGGAAAATTAAAAAAAATCAATTCGCATGTGCTCTACAATTACATATTGACAAGCGTTATTAGCCCATTTGATGTTTGCGGTAACGAAATTGATCTTCGTTCGAAAGTGGAAATGGATTTTAATGTGATAAAACGCACTTCTTCTGTCATCTTCTATCTATATAAATAAAAATGGATCGCCGAATGTGTTGATAAGAGCAAAACTGAAGAAAGGAATTGTCTGATTTAGGGCTGTCTTCATTCTATCATATTTTCTGTATCAAACATTTATTCCATGTAACGGAGAAATATGTTATTTGCAAGTGGATGGTATTATAATGTCGTGTTTTGGTAGAAGTACTGAAATTTTATAGTAAAAAATAATTTTAAAGGGTAGATTAGAAGATCAATCAATCAATGTTCTGCGATTGGACCCATGAACGTGCGCTTAGTAGGAAAATGTGAATGTGATAACGAAAAATAAATTTTGGGCGGGAAGAAGTTTGCCGGGTCAGCTAGTATATTATACAAATGCTTACCAGTATGTGTGAGTCATGGCATTTTCTGTCATTTTTACCCTCATGTAATGTAATAAATCGGGATGACAAAATATGAGCTAAAAATCAATTTTGGGTGTGGACACAGGAAATGGGCATGTTCCTCAAGGTGACCACATTCTCGCCAGTTCCCCTACATATATGAAGGAACAATGACGAAACTCTTGCGAACGAAACAGTCAGTACAGAAGTATATTGACCTTTGGCTTCTTTCTCTTAGCATCTTCTCCCGGCGACTTTCGCTACCAGTTGCACGCTAAAAACTCTTTGTTGTCTCCTTCTCGACTTATTGTCCGATAAGCGCATTTGATAACACGCCTCTCCAAATCATTCCGTCGCCCGTTGCCCGCATCTAGGAGTGCAGTCCTACTTCCCAGCGAGCAAAGAGCAGGAGTTGCACTCCCTTCTGGCGTCCGGTCACCGGTCTTCGAGACTTGCATGCGCAGAAAGCTGCAGCAATAATCACCGCACACACCGAAGAAAAAAATGCGCGATTCATCCCCGACACAATTTGTGTGATAAGCTCAATACCGTCGGCGCACAGTTGTTGCTGCCGTCATAACAACTGTAAAAATAACATAAAATAAAATATCCCTGCGTCGGCTCCGGCTCTTGCATTCAGCAGCCAATTGGAACAACGACGTCTGGCTGGCTGCAGAAAAACAGAGAAATGCCGCCGTTATTGTCGCGTCGTCGGGATAGCCGCCGAGGTGACCTCCTTTCCCCGCGCGAGAGATGCAGAGATGCAACTGCAACAACGGTGCGTGTGTGTGTGTGTGTGCATCGGACGACATCGAATGGTCTCGTTATCGTCACCGAGAGAGGTGTGTGCCGGGAATTTTGGATCAGACTGACAATTATCACAAGAGCTGTTGACAAAAACACATTCGTTTTCGGAGGATTCAATCGCTGACTCAGACGTAACAGAATTATGGATAGGTTTTTGAAGCAACAACAAAGTTCATAATTCATAGAACAATATTTTTTCCGATAATCTCTCGTATTGAACTAAACCTTGAAGTCATCTTCGTCTAGTCAACGTTGTTTTTTTAAAATGCGTGTTTTTCAGACTAGTACATAGTTGCAATTTCAATGCCATGTTTTGGATGTACTTTGAGCGCCCACTTCAAAGACATACGTGTATCAGTGCAAGACGGATTATTTTTTTTTTTGGCCAACTAATCCTTCGACCTGTATGAGAATCGATTCCAATGCGTCAACCACGCTATGTCTGATTAGCGCAGATACGCCCAAATTCAATGTTCAGCACATCTTTAGACGTTCTGATTTATAATATTTTTTCATCCCTTTTGTTTATTTTAGGCATTTTAGCTGTAACAGAGCCGAATTTTAATCGTGTACATGTCACATGTTTAACATATCCATAATTTGCACATTACACAGTTGCCATTTTTCGGCGT
This sequence comes from Toxorhynchites rutilus septentrionalis, assembly GCF_029784135.1. Lineage (NCBI taxonomy): Eukaryota > Metazoa > Arthropoda > Insecta > Diptera > Culicidae > Toxorhynchites > Toxorhynchites rutilus. The sequence goes on along the minus strand of NC_073745.1, from coordinate 209,707,232 downwards.
TAAAGTATTCCCTTCTATATCATTGCATATGGTACATATTTACACAGTAGCCATTTAGGCGTAAGAGTCTTTCTTCTGTTCTTCCATTATCCAGTTAGACCGGACAGCAAAGACAGTTGATTGATCATTGTTGAGTTATTTATAGAACAGCAGCCCGATGTGTCTTGCAGAGCAGAGCAGTTGTATGGATGAATCGATCTTATTTCGACCGTGGATCGATCTCCATCGCTGATGATTGTTGCGTGGACGTCGTTATTCTGTAACAACACAAAGATGGTCAATGAGGGCCCTGAGTTTTGAACTCACGATCGATCGCTTACTAAGCGAACGCGCAACCAATGTGGCTACGGAGACCCCCCATTTATAATATAAAATGAGCTTAAAAATAACAAAAATGTGCCACTCTCCCATACTGTTATAGCATTTACTCGAGTGGGAGGCGACTTTGTGTATAATATACACTCTGTCCAACTTCTATAACTTCTATATGAGTTTTCCACAGCAATTGGGATTTTTTTGACTCAAGCGTAACTTTTGAATAGGGCGTATCGATTTTAGTAGGAGAAATCTTTGATAATTAGTTATATCTCAAAAACTATGAGTCGTACCGAAATAGTGTTTTAGAAAGAGTTATAGAGTATTGATGTCTTAACATGAAAAAAATATACACTGAGAAAAAAAATTAGTACTCTTTTTTTATTTACAAAAAAAAACTTTAATTTGCAATATCCAAAATACATATTTTTCAATTTTAATTTTAATTTTTTCATAAAAAATAGAAGTCATGTAGAAAATTTAAAAAATTGGTCCAAGATGGTAAAATTATTTTTGACGAACTTTGTGGAACATCGAATTTTTATGAATTTTCAAAACATCGAAATTTTGTATGTTAACAATCATTTTTAGCCACAAACTATGATTCCTGATGTGATTTAGAACAAAAAAGCTCATAATAAATCTCCTTCTAAAAGCAGCCATTCTCGAGATATTTTGAAACATATTTCTAATTTATTGTCTTTTTCATAGTAAATATTCCCTTTTATTATGTTTGTCGTGTTATACCGTCATGTTCATGACATTTTATGAATTCGCTTACAATTTCCAACAACTTTTCCAAATACATCATCATGGTAAAAACATATGTTTAGGAGTTACGTTAAAAATCATTTGAACACATGTGGGTTAATATAAAACAGCGATATTAAACAATGTTTTTTTTATCTTAATACAAACTTTTAACATGTTATACATGTTGCGCCAACAGAACACAACATTTATAAAAGGAATAAATATAATTCTCTACAATTTGGTCAAATAATTCCTATATTTATCGGAGTTTAAGATATACTAATAATAATACCAGAATTTTTAGCATTTATTTTTTATCAACATTTATTTTTATCAACTAACAATTTTGTTGTATATAATTAAATTTTTTCATTATTTTCTTATATTTCTATACACATTATAATAACTTGCTGCATTGTCGTTAGAGTACAACTTTGCTGCTACTTCATTCTCGGATACAGGTACAAAAGAATGATACTTTTGGATACCTGGAATTTGTTTGGTGTTATCATACATGCTACTCAACTCTTCCACACCTTGATCATATTCGTCTTGTGACATATATGAAAATGACAATTTTGTAAGATACTCTTCTTTTCGCTTGCTAGCCCAGTCAAATAACGTTCTTGCACTCGTAATCGGATATTCATGCTGCCTAGCCAAACTAGCTCTTGTTGCCATTCGTTTTAATGTACCACCAATTGCATCACAAGGTCCTTTGCCGTGTGATGTTGCAAAAAAATGCCATTCAGCATCAATGTCGTATTTCGTTTTAATCTGACATAAACTCGTAAAATTTTCCCTATTTTTATACTGGAACGCAGCACCATCCGACATGAATTTTATTCTTTTTACCTGCATTTGTTGTTTCGAAAATGTTACCAACTTATGAATAAATACTTGCACAGCTATTGTGTCATGGCTTAAAACTTTATATATAACTACAAAGCTTAAATTTGCCAGACAACCTTTTTCGTCTCTATAATAAACAACGAATGGATGGGTTATTGCTTGATCATTGTTCCAGTGATGACTTTGAACTTCATCTTGAAGCACAAATGAATAGTTTTCGGAAAAATCGCAAATCACAACAACCTCATTTTCTTGCAAATTAGCTTTTATATTGTTAAGAAATGTGGACTGTTGTGTTTTAATGTAATCATGAGAAAGTAATTTTTCTATTTTTTCGCAAAAATACGATACTAATTCTTCCACCGGTTTTAACAAGAGTTTCTATGTCGCATCGATCAGTAGAAATCCATTGTGCATAAGTGATTTCAATTAAATTGCGTTCCTGAAGCTCATCTAGAAACCAGTTTCCAAACTCGTCCATTGTTGGGCATTTTTTACATTCACGAAGGTAACAGTATTTTGATCTGTTCGATAGTATTTTTCCATATATTCTTTGCATTCAATGTTAAAGGAATATTTTTTGAGACTATGAAGCATAAGATTTACATTTTCATGGAATGTACAAACACAAACGTTATGATTTCCTGAACTACTCAGCAATTTGCAATGCTTCGGACACATTGATGCAAAAGAGCTAAATCCAATTTTGCAATTTGGATTAAGTTCCTTAAATCTGTTGAAAGTTTCCCGTAATGATGTTATTAATAACCTTTTTTGGATGTGTTGACGCTTCCCATCTTTGGCTACAGAAACATTGTCTCTTTCTCCAGGTAATGATCGACCGATATCGTCGTCATTATAAAATTCCGAAATATGATTCTTAACATCTTCACTTAAACTTGGTCCATATTTGCTATGTGGTGTCGACAATGCACCTTTTTCATTTGCCAGTTTTTTGGCTTGAATTGTCGTTTAATTATTAACGCCAAATTCTTCTTCCATTTTTTGCACGGACCAAGACTTAGGCAAAACTGTTAAAATTCTAACTTTTTCTGATCTTGTTGTCTCTGTGTGGTCAAATTTCTCTTTGAGCTGATTGATAATCTCATCAAACTCTTTTGCCTTTTGTTCAAAGCTTGACTCTTCGTCTTTTCATGTGAAAAGGAAAATAGATTTCTTTTAATACCTTTAGAAATTTCTTTGAATTTTTGTTCGGGGTAACTAACCCGTCCAAGTCTTTTCGTAATTATTGGCTAAACGTTAGTACCGGCGATTCCCTTGTTGAATAGCTCAATGTTGTACGCTCGGGAATACTCTGGTATATTGTTGTTTTGGGAATCTTGCGAAGATGCTGAAACGACTGAAACTATTGATGGTACTTCTTCTAAAGTATTTCCTACTGCTGTACTGATCTGCTCCTCAGTATTACACTGCTTGGGTTTGGAAGAGTATACAGATAAACGGCATGATCCGCAAATTTTTAAAGATGTATCTAAAAGGATATTGCATCCCATTGACTTAAGTTTTTCAATCATTGACACGGTTAAGAAACGTTTTTCAGATGAACATTTCTTACCGTTTTTCGGAAACGGTCTACAACACGAAAAAAAAAATTTTGTAGTCCATTGTGGTATACTGTTATTCACTCTATAAGGAAGATTGTTCCACTGATGAACGATGTTTGAATATGAGTAACTTTATATACATTATAAAGGGTGTGTCACATCAAATTGCATCACGGAAAAAACGCTGTAGAAATTTAATTTTTAGGAATAATATCTTCAGCTTTCGCTTATAATCAGATACGAGTGTATAGATCACGTTGGCCATGCTTCACTGTCAATTTTTCGTAAATTTGGAAAAATGTCGTCGAACGAAAAAGAGCGTCGTGAATTAATCCTGTGCACTCATTTCGAGAATCCGGAGTTGTCACATCGGGACATCGGTAAGATGCTGGGAATCGTCCAATCCACGGTCAGCAGAGTACTAAAACGATACTTCGAGAACCTAACCATCGACCGGAAGGTGAAGAACGGCAAAAATGGATGCTCCGTCAGTGAAAAAGATCACAAGCGCGTAGTTAAGCAGTTTAGATGTGATCCGAGAAGTTCGGTCCGTGATGTCGCCAATAAGCTGAATTTGTCAAGTTCATTCGTCCAGCGGACCAAGCAGCGGGAGGGCCTGCGTACATACAAGGTTCAGAAGGCTCCTAACCGCGACGAAAGGCAAAACATGGTGGGGAAGACGCGAGCCCGGAAGCTGTACACCGAAATGCTGACAAAGCCGCATTGCCTGGTAATTGACGACGAAACTTATGTCAAAGCGGACTTTCGTCAGCTGCCGGGCCTGTTGTTCTTCTCCGCAGAGGACAAATTCAGCGTTCCGGAGGAGATTCGCAAGCAGAAACTATCCAAGTTTGCCAAAAAGTACATGGTGTGGCAAGCGATCTGCTCTTGCGGAAAGCGGAGCGCCCCCTTCGTGATGACCGGCACGGTAAACGGGCAGGTTTACCTTAAGGAGTGCCTACAGAAGCGCTTACTACCACTATTGAAGCAGCACGAGGGCCCGACCATCTTCTGGCCGGATCTCGCTTCGTGCCACTATTCAAAGGACGTGTTGGAGTGATACGAAGCCAACGGGGTCACCTTCGTGCCAAAGGAAATGAACCCGTACAACGCGCCGGAGCTTCGCCCAATAGAGAAATATTGGACGATTATGAAGCAGGCCCTCCGGAAGAACCCAAAAGTTGTCAAATCGGAGGCGGACTTCAAGAGAAAATGGATTTCTGTTCAAAAAAAAACTACAACCTGACGTTGTACAGGACCTTATGGACGGGGTAAAGAGGAAGGTGCGAGCATACGGGCTTTGGCTCGAAGTATGAATAAAAAGAAAATGCCAAAAGTTGTTTAATAGTTTTTATTTTACTATCTAAAATTTTCAAAAGAATCGGACTACTGGGCGAATTTCTACAGCGTTTTTTCCGTGATGCAATTTGATGTGACACACCCTTTATTTGGAAAAAAATGAAGCCGTCATATTGAATGTGATGAAATTTGTGAAAAAAAAAATCGAAAATTATTAGCGTTAGGTGTTATGCATTAGATGTGTTAACTTGAAGAGATTCAACTTAGTCATATGCTCAGAGAGAATGTAAAAATTCCACCTTGCATAAAAAAAGTATAAAATACTTGCAACGATTTATCGTTGCTTATATGCACATTTTTCACCATGTTTTAAAACAACGGATTTGTAGCATTTGTTAGCTGGTCAAATATGATATCAGAAATTTTTTTAACCCAATTGGCGCTAGATATAAACAGCATATTTTGGTTCTGTATAGAATTGTCTGAACTAATCTCTAATCCTGTGTGATTTGTTTTATTTATTATACCTGTGCACTTCTTTAACACTTAAGTTTTCATGCTCAAATCTGCATTCTGTAATGTATCCTTGAACATCCTTCCCGCCCATGTGCTCTTGTTTCATTTTTTATGAATGTTATCATTTGTTAATATTATCAATTCTTCTATTTTGTTTGTCTTCTTGCCGCTTTTTACCGTTAATATTTATTAAATAGAAACAGATTATTCTACATAAATTGTTCACAGTCATGTTTATTCAACTAATAACAAGGAAAAGGCGTTTTCCATCACTGAGTGGGGACTGAGTGAAGAGGACAATCCTGCTATGCAGGATTCCTACACATCCTCGAAGATGAGTTTCCTCCATGAGTTCCTGTAAACTGACTATTATTATTTCTTTTCCCAACTAGTCCCGGTGCGCAATGTTCTGTAAGTGTGATGCATTCCATAAAGGTAAATTACTCACTTCCTTACGATGTTTTCGAGGAACCTGGAAATCAGGTTACAACCTTTTAAGAACCAAACTTGAAATTATGTTTTTGTATAAAATTTGTTTTTTGTTTTTAAATAATTATTTCCACATTTGTTTTCGCACAAGTGCAAAGATGTCAAAAGAAACTGTTTAGTTAAAAATACTCCTTAGCCTTAGCCAGAGGATTTTCATTCATAACAACTCGATGAAATTACAATTACAACATCCATCTAATGATACTCATGTTGCTATGTCCGGAGAAACGATCTCTATAAATTTGATCACAATTGAGAGACTTCGACTCGCAACATTGTAGGCGTATTACTTAAAAATCGTTAAAAAATAATATCAGGTACAAAAAGGAATATAACGTTGTTTGAAACCGTACAATATCGCAAATGGCGCACGACAGACAGTTTTATACGATGTGTACTCAATTTATGAACCTAATCAAAAATCCCCCCGCCGAAGTATGGCAGCATCATAGCGACTGATAGTGCACTCAGCGCGATACCGCAGTCGATAAATTCAGCTTTGCGTCCAATTTCAAAGTCAATCCGCCTTTATTAAAAGCTAACAAGTCGACGGAGCCCATTTTAATCCGCGCACCTCACGACATCTTGGTCCCCTCTGTGGTGCGGCATCCCCGGTCCCCGGTATTTTTTCTTCCATTTCAAGAAATATAATTTCATTTTTATTACCTTCAGTTCCGTCACCACCGCCATCATCACGGCCGCGGCCATCGTTTCCCGGCGCTGCCGTCGTTATTGTTATTACTGGCTGCATTTCGATATTTACTTTTAATTTTGACTCTCCCGGAGTTGGGCGATCCGATCCGACTTTTTGTGCATACAAATCGGCAATCTGCGTGTTGGGTTGCAGACGGGGAGGCTGCCGCGATCAAAACCGACAGGGAGTTTCACATTTTCGGAGATTCCGATCCACAGAAAACGCGATTTTATTCCGCGCCGTCTGTTGTAATGGTTTCCCGCCGTCGTGGTTGATTCCCATCTCGTGCTTATCTTCGGCGCTGCAATGATGGGGAGTGCAATTCTACCTTTTGCTGCATGCAGACATAAAGCTAGCTGTTTATTCCCAGCCAACACTGATTGCATTCGCTTAGGATCAAAAGTTCAACGGAGTGAACTTGGAAATTTGACTCTCCACTCCAGGCTCCAGTCTTGCGCGAATAATCATTTGATTTTGTTCCTGGGGAAGGCTACTCTGCAGCAGACGTACCACGCCAGATCCGATTCTTCGCGACATCATAAAAACGTACGAATGCAATTGACTTTTGAACTGTCCTCGCCGGGTGAGGGAGAATAAGAAAAAAAACCCACAAAAATCGAAGAACAGCTTTGAAATGGTAATCCTACTTCTCTGGGTGGTCCCTTTGAATCATGTCAGTTGCAATCAAATGGCAGTATTTACGTTTACGGACGAATGCTATATGGTTGATGCCGGCTGCTAACTTCAGCTGAAAGTTAACTCTAATCTATCGAAAATTCGAGAACCTGTAGTTTATGTCTGTAGTTTATGTGGCCTATTCTAATAGATATTCATACAATATATAGAGGATTGAAACTTTTTCAAATTTATACATAAGCTACGCATACGCGTATAAAAATTGGAAAAGCTTCTAATTTTAAAATTCTTCATGAATTTCAAAGTCTTTCTGATTTTCGTATACTTGCTGACAATAGTTATAACAGTCCAAGAATAACTACATAAACCTGTATATTTAATACTAAACTTTAATTGGTGGATAGATTACTTTCCAAAACAGCAAACACACGCTGAACATAGAGCTTGCGAATCTGTAATGTTTGTTCGAACTGTGAAATTTTCGTATATTTTATGGAACATAATTTATTACGAGTACAAATTAGTTCGGTTCGTTTCCCAAAAATGGTTCTGATTGTACTTTACTTTATGTTTTATGTGTGTTTTTATGTTTTCATTGAACCTTTTCGAAGGTGTGAACTTTGAAGATTAAAGCCTAGGGTGCCAATGAAAATGGTCATTTCGAATTTCAAAAAGTTACCCTATGAAAAATGTTCGCCACCTTGAAAAAACACCCTACGCAAAATTCCAGCTCAATCGGATTTAAGAGAGAGTGGCGCAAAGCGGTCAAAGTTCGATTTTTTTTAAATCGAAAAATCGTCCAATCGAGGGGAACATGAAAATAGTGTTTTCGAAAACAAAGTTTATGCCAAATGTCTTATGAATCGTCGAGATCTACTGTCATCTCGAAAAAAAAAACATTTTTGTCAAAAATCGACACTCTGGGAAACGTCAAGATTTACTGTTTTTTAATCCCTTTTGTTTATTTTAGGCTCATTTTAATCGTGCACATGTCACATGTTTATCATATCTATAATTAGCACATTACAGAGTTAGAGTATCCCCCCCCCCCTTCTATACAATTGCATATGGTACTCATTAACATAGTAGCCATTTGGACGTAAGAGTATTCTCTCTGTTATTCCATTGTTCAGTTAAGGCACCGGACAGCGAAGACAGTTGATATGATCATTTTTGTGTTATTAACAGAACAGCAGCCCGATGTTTCATGCAGAGCAGAGCATTTGTATGGATGAATCGATCTTCATTCGACCGTGGATCGATCTCCATCGCTGATGATTGTTCCGTGGACGTAGTTATTCTGTAATAACACAAAGATGGTCAATGAGGGCCCTTAGTTTTGAACTCACGATCGATCGCTTACTAAGTGAACGCGCAACCAATGTGGCTACGGAGACCCCCAAGATTTACTGTTATCTCGAGAAATATTTTTTTATAAAAAAATATTTCTTTTAGCACTCAGTCGTCTTTTCGTTTGCCAATTTGATTTTCCGATTTTCAAAAAACTCAAACTTTGACCGCTTTGCACCACTCTCTCTTAAGTCCGGTTGAGCTGGAATTTTGCGTATGGTGTTTTTTCGAGGTGTTGAACATTTTGTATGGGGTAACTTTTTAAAATTTTAAAGCCAATTTTTCCCATAAATTGGCACCCTATCAAAGCCTCTATAATTGAAAATCAGTCAATAAATTCGAAAAGACAAATTACCGTGTCGGCATCTATTCCGCCGTAATCTCGTAAAGTGAAGAATATCAAACACTGACAAATACTGAAAAAAATACCTCGTAGAAATTTGGAGAACTGAGTGACGTAAGCGCCATTTCCGCTACGGTGTGGAGAAGTGATGCGTTGTGATTTTTGTTCTGATCTGATGGCATTGGATGAACGAGATGGGACAGTAAATTTCCCATAACAACATCTTTCGTAGTAGACATGTAGCAGGTTTTAATGAACAACTCACAGGAGGGTTTTGTCAGAGACACGACCGCATAGTTTACGTAGGATTACGTAAGGCTCCTCGTATTAGATTGATTTTGGATATATTTGAAACATTACATTAGGGGCTGTCCACGTGGTAGACAGAAAAAGCACGTCTTTGAGACGCCCCCTCCCCCTCCGTAGACAAGCGTGGACAATATCTATACCCCTCCCCCTGTTGTCCACGTGGACATTTTTCCATTTCTCAATCTGTTCCCCCACATTCCCCGCGAAATTATTTGTATAGCAGTTTAGTTTTTTTTCATTATTACGTTTTATTACGTTTTTCATTCTTTATTTTTAAGACTTATTACCAACATTATTGATTTTACATACAGATACGGATAAACAATTTAAAATTTATATATCACGAAAATTTCAACACATTTACACATTGAGTTCTTTTCCCTGGTCGTTTGGCGGAGATGTCCGATTACTAAAACCCCAGGCCAACGGTAGTGAATCACGGAGGGAAAGAAACAAGGATCTTTGGATCACAATTTTTTAGTCAAATTTTGAAATACAGGTTGACATCTTTAGAAAACAAAGCAGTGTAGCAATTTAAGGATGACCACAAATGCTCCCGCTGATTCGGTAAAAGTTCCGGAGGTTCTCGTATTTCAGACAAACACAAACGATATTTTCGGCCAAATTGCGGATCTCGCACAGATCGCAAAGGCGATGGAAGAATCTCCTGTTGAGGTTATGTGATATTTTTCAGGGGCCGATTCTTAGTCTGGACATGATTCGATGCTCCCTCATCGCTTTCACGTCTTCGATCCTGGTTATGAGCCTTTGATGTTCCGGGTCGCTTTAAGCCGCTTCAACGAACAATTTTTATGATATAAATCCGACAAATGTTTGCGTCAGGCCCACTGAGCTCGTTCCAGCTCGGAAGATGTTTCTTATAGTGTTTCCCACTTGACCACCAGCATCCTCAATTGGCCCCAAGCTAAAGTTATTTTGCTATCGGTGTGAGATTGGAGTGTGTCACCTGTTGTAAGATTTTTTGTTGAGACATCCAGGTGCTTCTGCTCACCTCCGCTGCTTTAGGCGAGGAAGCTCGCAATTCTGGAGATTTTCGCCGCGTTCACAAAGGTATCAAACGGAGGTTCCCCCACACCAGCGCACACCGAGACCGTTGGTATTGATAGTAGCAGGCCAAAGCTAATCAGCAGTTAAGTTTATCTCTGGCCAGACAAGTCAGTTAGAGACCATCTTTGGCCACCTATAAACGGATCATTCGGTTATTACTCCGGTAAGGTTTGGTAATGTTTCTTTTAAAAAAATTAAACCGGGAAGCACAGTTCTTCCTCAGGTTGTCGTCCGCATAGGTGAATACGAACACTATGATGGAATCTTGAGGTACGCCAGTTTCTTCGTGGAGACGCCTAAAACTGGTGTACCGAACGTTTACCTCGATGGTCCGGTTTGACACGAGATTTATCACAAGGTGCAGCAGATTGCCGTCTATCCAGTCTGTCAATGTGCTCAGAAATACTGGAATGCAGGTTCGGTTGTATGTCTTCTCCAGATACAGGGCTACGTGCTGTCGATTCTTCCAAAATTTATAAAACGGAATTTCCAATCCCACTAGACTCAAAAAACGACTTCCACCAAGTGAAAATCGGATTTGAGGATAGCTAATAGAGGTTCGTTTCGCTTGCCCCAAAGGTTTTTTTCGATAAACATTGTTAAAAATGGTTAAAATTTTCATTGCCCATCACGATTTGCTTGAAATCTGCGATTTTTTGTTGCGTTTATAAAGCGTGTTGCTGATGGAGACACGATCCATTCATTTGATTTTTTTTTTTTGTCAAATAGTGTAGAACCATACATTGTAGCGTTATATGTAACCAAGGTTCACCGGGTCATACCGGGTCATACCGGGTCATAAATCTGCTATTTCATGTGGCGTGTACTGAGGATTATTCTTGATCTGCGTCTCGATTTGATTATCATCAGTGGTGGCACAAATTTCCCAGACAACCCGAAAGAAATGTATTCCAGAAAATATCACATTTCAACGAAGATTGTCTTCGTTACCGTTACTGTCTGTCATTTTCATCAATGACTCTCTAAAACAAATAAAAGTAAATCGATCGCTCTCAGCTCACGACGTTATTCTCAGAATACACATTTAGGAAAGAAGATCAACGATCAGAAAGTTCAATCCTTTTGTTGATAAATATGGTTTTTCTTGGGATTGCAGAATGGATGTCGCGTATTGTTGAATACAGGAGTGATTGTTTTTTGAATATTCATTTAACGTGTCCACGTGTACTTTATCTGGACCCCCTCCCTCCTCGCCGTGGACAAGCGTGGATATTTTCGTAACCCCTACCCTCCCTAAAGTTGTCCATGTGGTATGTGGACAGCCCCTTATAAAAATATTTTCCGTTGAGACTCAACATAGGTTCCATGGAAAATAAACTTTAATAATCCCGCAATATTTTCCAATTTTCACAGACAACCTGGTAATGATTGTCACATTAACAAGTAGGGGAGTGTCGTATTCAGATTTCCAATTTTCAGCACGACTACTCAATCCAACAATAATTCAGAGAATGAACTCTAATTTCAATGAGCTCATTATTAAAGGGATATTAACATCTTGCTTTTGCCAAATTGTCAGCGCTCCATATTCTGTCGTATGTTCATGAGAGAATGAGATCGGTTTTTACTTCCGATTTCCTCTCTCTGCAATACTCTCATGTTAAGAAGCATTATTCATTTTCCTTTCACTCATTGCTATTCATAGAGAGTTCTATATCCATGATTCCTTAAACTCAGATTCGTCAAGTATCGTATCAAAGCTGCAGAACAGACGAATCACTAATTATTTATATTCCTAGAAACTTCTGAACCGATAAACTTAACTAGTATTTGTTATTGTTACCTGATCTCCCACATTACTCCCCATCTCTATTCTTACGACTTCATTTTGCGCATTGGTGTCAAACCGGACCATCGAGGTAAACGTTCGGTACAGGCAGTTTTAGGTCTCCACGAAGAAACTGGCGTACCTCAAGATTCCATCATAGTGTTCGTATTCACCTATGCGGACGACAACCTGAGGAAGAATTGTGCTTCCCGGTTGAATTTTTTTAAAAGAAACATTTTATTAAAAACTGTCCAAATTTACTGTCCAAGACGAAATTTTGAAATATCAATTCTCTTGAAATAAAATTCTCATATTATTCACATAAATTCAGCGAAAGAAACAATTTTTTTTTCTTTTTTTTAGCTCAATACTCCCTCACATATGTTCGTTCTACGTATAATTAATGACTAACGTTTCCTCTACAAGCCTTATGAGTTTTTTTTAAATGAAAATAATACAACTTAATTGACTCCACAAAATTAATTTTCATCAAAGTAGTACCATATTCGCGTACGTAAAATGGCTGACATTCTCTCTTTCTTTTTCTGCATGCACGATAAGCCTGAGCTCATCCCATGACTTTCATGACCGAAGATTCCATCTTTATGTCACCTTTTTTATCACAAGAATCTTCATGCCCGACGATTCCTTCTTTTTCTAATTTTACATGGCCAATGAAATCATCTTCGCCCCACGGAATTTCATGGTCGACATTTATTTTTTATTTTTGCATGGCCGACGAAATTATCTTCGTCCCACGAATCTTCATGGCCGACATTTACTTTTTTTAGTTTTTCATGGCCGACGAAATCATCTTCGCCCCACGAATTTTCATGGCCTACGTTTATTTTTCGTTTTTGCATGGCCGACAAAATCATTTGTTCCACAAACCTTCATGGCCGATATTTCCTTTTTTAATTTTGCATGGCCGACGAAATCATTTTCGTCCCACGCCTTTTGTCCCACGAATCTTCATGGCCGGCATTTCCTTTTTTTAAATTTTGCATGGCCGACGAAATCATTTTCGTCCCACGTCTTTTTGTCCCACAAATCTTCATGGCCGACATTTCCTTTTTTTAATTTTGCATGGCCGCCGAAATCATTTTCGTCCCACGTTATTCTGTCCCACGTTATTCTATCCCACGAAACTTCATGGCCGACATTTCCTTTTTTTAATGTTTGCATGGCTGACGAAATCATTTTCTTCCCACGTCTTTTTGTCCCACGAATCTTCATGGCCGACATTTAATTTTTTAAATTTTTGCATGGCCGACGAAATCATTTTCGTCCCAAGTCTTTTCGACCCGACTTTTACACTTTTTTCTGTGTGCCCGAGAAGTCGGAGCGCATTTCATCGGCAAATAAATTACTTTTGTTCTACATAGTTAACACATTTTTCGTCCCACATAATATGGCCAACAAGAACATTTCACATTATATTCACATTTGCACGATCGCACTTTCCACAAAATGCAGTGAACGAGATTATTCCGCATTTTTCTTTCATGTTCAACTTTTTCAAAATATAATAATTAAAATACGTCACTACCAACTGCGCCATTGTCGTATTCAGGTTTCCAATTTTCAACACGACTACTCCATCCAACAATAACTCAGAGACTGAACTCTAATTTCAATGAGCTCATTATTAAAGGGATATTAACATCGTGCTTTTGCCAAATTGTCAGCTCTCCATATTCTGTCGTATGTTCATGAGAGAATGAAATCGGTTTTTACTTCCGATTTCCTCTCTCTGCAATACTCTCATGTTAAGAAGCATTATTCGTTTTCCTTTCATTCATTGCTATTCATAGAGAGTTCTATATCCATGATTCCTTAAACTTAGATTTGCCGTAGAAGATTTTATTTGAACGCAACTTGTTAACGAATGTAATATTTTCAACATTTGTTAATCATCTCAAGGCGCATTCTTGATAAATTTAACATTTCTTTTCATATGACAAGTTCCTTCAAACGGAAAACTACAAGGAAGTATTTAATGGACGGAAGAACAGCTTTTAAATACCAAAAAAACGATTCTGGGTGGCTTATCTGTTAAGGCAGCCTCAGAAGCGTTTGGTATTCCTCGGACCACTTTAAGAAGACAGATAAAATTGCCAAAACCAACATCGTGTCTCGGCCATAAGAAACCTGCTTTCAATCCGGTAAAGGAAGCAGAGCCCGTTCAGCATTTTTTGGACCTGAAGAAGACATTTTACGGAATCACAATGATGGATGTCCGAAAGCTTGGCTTTAAACTAGCTGAACGGAATAATTTGCCACATCCATTTAACAAAACCAAACGATTCGCCGGTCAGGGCTGGCTATCCGGATTTCTCAAGCGCAATCCGAACATTTCCTTTCGAAAGCCGGAAGCAACATCGATTGCTAGAGCCAGAGGATTCAACAGACCTGCGGTTGATAGATTCTTCGATATTCTGGAAGCAGCAATGAACAAACCACAATTCCAAGCATGCCGTATTTATAATGCGGACGAGACTGCAGTGACTACGGTATTTTCTTCAATGTTAGTGTTACGGGAGAAAATCGACGACTAGCGGATCGGAACTGGACCCGCACACTTCCCGACACTTTGGTACTTCGACTGACCAAGCACTTCACATCACCATGTGAATTTCAAGTCACTAAAAAGAAGTTTCACCACTTCAATAATTTACTTCGATAGTTTATTTTCAACTGAACAATTCACTACATTGATCTGAACAATTTCACTATGTTGGTTGATCTGTAACTGAACGATGTACTGAACATTTTGTGCCCTATTTATACGGTACACGCTACAGTAAATTCTATTGTTGCATTATTGCTCGGGTATTCTAGAATATTCGATATAAACATTGGGGCTTTGTTTTATAGCAGGTTCGTTTCCATGCGTTCCTATCCTATGACAATTCGATTGTTATTGCTATGACAATTCAATTGTTATTACCATGTTATTGTTGGAATGAGCGTTTGTGTTTCCTGTGAATACTCGTTGTGAGCATTATGTGCAATCTCGAATGTTCCCGACGAAACGGGTAAGTACCTATTGTTATGCATTATGCCTAATATAACAACATTTATATTGTTTGCAGGTAAGAGTAAAAGGTGAGTGGCGATGAATATTATTGTCTATATAATGTACTTTCTAATCCTAGTTTTTCCAGGTGCGGATCCAGGATATTCGTTGCGGAAGTTCAAGTGTTTCAGTGTATGTTTTTGTAGTCTTTTGAAAAAAGTGATGTTAAGTTCAATCGATGTGTGTCCCTTTTTGTTGAATCCGTGCCGATCCGTAACAGTTAGCTTATCTTAGATTTTATTTGAATTATATTATTTTAAGGTACCGGCAAAGAAAAAGAAAGTATTTGCTTTAAAAGGGACAAAAAATCATATGAGGTTGTGTCCAAGATACGACCGCATTGTTGACGTAGAACTACACTGTTATTTTATATAAGTCGCCATACATTGGTTTGAAACTACTATATACTATATATAAACACTTCTCATCATTTTGCGCAATTCTCAAAAAAAAACGCTTATGTTAATATTACTGGCCTCGAAAAAAGTTGCATTACTTTCTCATGCTCGAGGGAAGCGCAACTGTCACAAAATTCCAGAACGACGTTTACTGTCTTGATGACTAAACAAGCCAAATAAACTCTTTTTGTTAATGACAACCTCGAAAACAGTAGCAATACTTCATTATGATCAATATTAGTGCAAATGCAATCCAAGTTGAAGGCAGTTTTGGCACGCGAACCTAAATAACTTATAACATTCCAGTAAGACATTCAAGATGCTTGGTATTCCCCAAATAATTTTTTGACGCTCAACCTTACCGCCTACTTCGCCATAACGTCAGTTTAATGCATTGATGCATTCTCAAAGACACCAAACAGCTTGGAAAAAGACTGAATTTTGCCACACAGCTTGTTCTCTGCTGTAACTCCCATCGATGCGAATTCGTTGATGAGTTTGTCAAGAGCGACCGCCTTCACCACCAGCGGGGGGAGCTTGATTTTAGTTGCTGCCTGGGTAACGGCGTTTACATTTTCGACCGACGCGCCGAAATCGCCTACTTCGCTGTTGTTCGATGCGGTGTCACACCCGCGAAGGCTCGGTTCAGTGCGAGCGCTTTTCACTGCGCCAACATCGCGTGCAGCATTAGATGACGCTTGCCTCGAAATTTTATTGCCCCTGGCAATGCATTTGTTTTTTGCAGGGCTCGAACCCACCTTCCTCTTCTTCTTGCTCATCACACACTACGCGAAGCGTCCAACTTATTACGCGGAAAAAAAACACGATACGAATAACGCGAAAAACGAACAGAAAAACCAAACGACGATATCCAAGTTGGATTACCACTGGTGGGGTCCAATCTTAGATCGAAACGCAGCGAAAGCAAAGTTGATTAGTTGCTCGTTATTGACAGCTCTGTTCGGGAAAGCACACAAATGGGCAGAACAGATGTATGGGCAAATGGAAACGCTTAAAGTTTTCATGAATTTTAACCATCTACAAACCAGGGGAATCTAATGTATAGTATATTGAACAAATCTTACGGAATTTCCGATTCGTTTAGTATGTAAATCGCCAAAATCCGTCCGCGATGAAAATAGTTATTAACGTTAACTTTATTTCATAAAAACGTGACCTGTTTTCTGATTTGGCACCCTTAATGAAAGACGTAGTTCTACGTCAACAAATAGGTGGCATAACATCAGCCGAAAGGGGCGAAAACATTACCGTGACGATGTGTATGTCAACCATAGGTCACTTTGTGCCTTCATTTATGATTTTCGCAAGAACTCACATGCACACATATTTGAAAAAAGGTGCTCCACAAGGAACCGTTTTTGCTTGCAATCCTACAGGTTATATGACGGCAGAACTTTTCAGTACTTGGTTCGAACATTTCCTTCACAACGTGAATCCTACTGAGCAAAGCCCGGTGCTTTTGATTATAGATGGAAATTAGGGTGCCAATGAATGTAACCCTAAAATTTCAAAAGGTTAACCTATACAAAATGTTCACCACCTCGAAAAAACACCCTATGCCAAATATCAGCTCGGTCGGACTTAAGGGAGATGGCGCAAAGCGGTCAAAGTTTGGGTTTTTTGAAAATCGAAAAATCACCCAAGGGGGGAGTTTGGGTAAAGGAAATCGGGGTTTTCGAAAAAAAAATTTGATGCCAAATGTCTTAAAATTGCATGAAACGTCGAGATCTAGTGTCATCTCGAAATAATTTTTTTGTCAAATATTGCACTCTGGGGCTTTTCGTTTTTTTTTCGGAATACGAGACGAAACGTATGGTTTTAGGTGCCAATAAAAATAGTTATCTCGATTTTTCATTCGGAACTTGTTGTGAAATGTTGATTTGCACGATAATATACCCTATGCAAAATATTAGCTCATTCGAACTTCATTTATTAGTGTTGCAGACATTAGAATGTACCCGTGGCTGAGTGGTTAGCGTATCACATTATCATGCCGGGTGTTCGGGTTTGATTCCCGTTCTGGCCGGGGGATTTTTCGTCAGAGAAATTTCCTTCGACTTGCACTGTGATCACGCGTATTCTAGAGCTTGCCCCTCGGAATACATTCAAGGCGTGTTATTTGGCTTAAGAAATATCAACTAAGTATTAATGAATGACGCTAGTTAATGCATACGTTCAGACGGCAAAAGTTCCACAGGGAACGTTAACGCCATTCAAGAAGAAGAAGAAGACATTAAAATTTGAGATGAAGTTCGATTGAGATAATATTTTGCGTAGGGTATATTATCGTGCAAATCAACTTATGGGTAAAGGTTTGAAAAAACTTGACAAGTTCATTGAAGTGGCAAGGCTGCGATCAAAGTTGAGATTCTAGATGAAAAGCAGAGTGCTTCATCTACAGACGATTTATTTATAGTATCGCCATCCAGTATTTGCCCGCTGCCAAAATATGTGACCCCGAAAGATTCGGCAAGAAAACGTAAAACAGAGAAAAGTGAAAATATCACTACTGATGAATTCACACAGAATCTTAAGAAAGCGAAGGCATCAAGAGAAATCAATGAGATTAAAAAGGGTCAAAGGCAGAAATCAAGAAAACCAAAATCTTCTAAAAGCAGCGTTGAAGAAGATACTCTTTGCGAAACTTGTGGAACTCTGTTTTCTGATTCTGACCAAGGAAAAGATTGGTTTAATTGTTTTAATTGTGACAATCGGTTTCAGATTTTTTGCAAGAGTCTCTGCTGCAATTGCGTTTAACGCATAGCTGTTTTTGTTGAATATGTATTATATTCAAAGCATCAATTGTATGGAATAAAGATTCAGAATAATACTGTTAACATGATATTTTTTATCTTTTCTCAGGGGGCATCCATCACGTCATAGTAACGTCACAAGCAATTCAGGAAATATACCTCTCCCAGCCGTGTCACGCTCTCTCTAGAGCTCACTTATTGCACACTATAGATTTTAAATTCCCTCGTCCTCGTCCATGAGACGTTCTTGATAAATTTTGTGTGGTCTTGATTTATAGTAATGTATGGTATATCTAACAACGTGCACCCGTGGCCGAGTGGTTAGCGTCATGACTAACATGCCGGGTGTTCGGGTTCGATTCCCGTTCTGGTCGGGGGAATTTTTCGTCAAAGAAATTTCCTCCGACTTGCACTGTGATCACGCGTATTCTAGAGCTTGCCACTCAGAATGCATTCAAGGCGTGTTATTTGGCATAGAAATCTTAACTAAGTACTAATAAAAACGACGCAAGTAATACTACGTTGAGACGGCGAAGTTCCTCTAGGAACGTTAGTGCCATTGAAGAAGAAGAAGATATCTAACAAATGTTAGAATATATCCTCTCCGATTGGTATGCAAATTAAAAAAAATCGCACCTAGAAGAGTTATCAATTATTCATCCAAATGTGATATGTTTTCTGATTTGGTATCCTTAAAGAGATACGGAGTTCTACTTCAAATATTTTATCTTCAGCATTGTCAACTGCTGAACCGCTGTCAAACAAAACTAAATTTCTGATCCACTTATTTTGTATGACATAATGATTTCGTAATCACCCAACCGATCAGAGGAAAACGAAAGGATTCATAATTATGAAGATAATGAATAAACCATTAGTGGACACATTGGCCTGGTTGAACTTCTCCGCCTTATTGGTCTGGAGCAAACACTTAAAGTGATTAGAATGTTACCCAAACTGCTTGGAAACCACCAGAGTTCCTGCGGGCTGAGACTCTGCCATATGAGACCACTGCAAATTGACTTTAATCACGACACGTGACTCCCACACCTCGCGATGTCATGGCTCCTCCGTCTTTATACAAACATCGATGCGTCAGGTGTCTCCAATACCCCGCCGGTTCGGCATATACGGCTTCTACTCTCGCAACTGACCGGATGACGAACGGCGCTCGATTGCACCTGAGAAAATAAGAAAATTTTCATTTGCCATGAAAAACGCCAGACGCCCCTCAAGGGGACAAGGGGGGGGGGTGGTTGGTGTGCAAGTAATAGCAGCGAATGACATTGATTCGATGCCAACGTTACGTGTTTGAAGCGAGTTTAATTTCATCTCACCGAGTTCGTTTGTTTTTGTGTGTCGATGTTTATCGCAGTCACCTGCCCTGCCCCCATCTGTTTGAGGTTTGAGGGTGGATCCGTCCGCGAAACTATTTAATACATATTGTTCCGACGTGATTGGCTGCACTTTGTACATCATCGCGGGGAGGTCTTGGCTTGTAAAAATTGTAATGAACGATAATTTGCTGCCATCAAACTCATTAGGTTCGTGACTCGATGAAAACCTAATGCTTAGCAACGTTTCAGCCGTTGGGATGATGGGGGAAACCCCAATTGAGGGACCCAGCGACTGAACCTACGGAGGGGAAGAATAAGCTACTAAACTGTGTAATTGCACTTGTTGTGCAGAACGGAGGCAATAGCACCTTTATGCAGAAGTGAGGTTCGTTGACATGGCGCAGACTAGACAAGGTTGAATGGATTTCACGGAGGTTGCATGTCAAAGGCGACAGAGTGTGGTTGAATATTTGAACGGTAAACGAAGTCATTGCAGCGCCAGCAGCAGCGAGGAGAGTGAGACCTGGCATTTAATTACAATTTCTTTGCCGTAAACACTGGCGGACGAAGTAACAACGTCAGTCACGTTCACCGGAATGTGAGCCGCAGAAGAAGATATCGAACTGAGATAGAATGATTCTCGAAAGAGGTTTCGTTGCGAAGTCAAGAAGGAATGAGAAACGATACCATTAGGACTCCAACTCTATAATAAGTAGCGCAAATGATGAATAATGCAGAGCTCTTGAAAGGGTCTTCTAAGAAAGTAGCTGTCGGGTTAACAAAATTTATGGTATTGGTCTCAGTCTGAATATTATGTGCTAAGTTTTTCGCGTATTCACTTCTGTCACGCTCCATTTCTTTAACTGCGGATTCCCGAACTTTTCACTCAGAACACAATCAAAGCGTGATATTTGTCATAACAATCTCATAAATATGTACTAATTCAAAATGATGTAAGTAATATTACGTTGAGAAGTTCTACGAAACGAAGTTCCTCTGGGAACGTTAGTACCATCTAAAATTAATGAGATGCTTCGGTAAATCGATAAGTAATCTTTAAAATTTGAATTAGATAACCCGAAAGTCCCTAGCATCTCAAATTTAAATTCCGAGATACCGAATCTGCAGATGATGCTATGATTTTTTTTTAAAGTAATGCATCGCTTCACTCCGATGATCTAAAACAAACCACATTTCTCCAGCGATAGCAACTGCCGAGCGGACATCGCCACCGGGCAAAAGCAAATAAACAAGTTCAGCACACGGCTAGTTCGGGACCACGGTGCCAAACACAACCACCAGAGGCAATAAAAGTGGAAACAATTGTAACATCAGCACATAAAAGGCAATGAGCCCTTTCCGATCCGTCCGGTGACGCCCTCTCCGGAGGACTGTCGGCTCTGCTGAATGCGCTGGCCTTGGTCTGCCGAACGGAAGGGCCCTTTAATAAACTGCGAGACGGCCAATGAAGATTGTAGTTTGCCTTGCCTGTGATGGGCGACATCCGAGGGAAGCATCTAAGTGCGAATGGGGGTTAAGAGCCTGAGTGGATGCGAGGGAAGTGCGGGAAGTGGAGGCAACAACAGTGCAAGGTGGCCGGGTCATGCTGCAAAGAAGCATATCTCGTCGTGAATCTTGAAAAAGTGTCTGCTTGGAAGAAGGAAGAAACCACCTTCCCCGTGGCTTCGTTTCACGTTTTGCGCGAGTCGTTGTCGTCTGGCAAGAGCAAGAGCCCAGAACAAGTTGCAACTTTTTCCATGGAGGGAAATCAACCAAGGGAAAGGAGAAAGAGAGGTACATCGAAATGTAAATAAAACAAAAGAAGCTGAGGGAGAACGAGCGGATAAGAAGATATAATAAAATTTAATAAAACAAACCTCAGATAAGAATAACAAGTGAATAAATGAAAACTTAAAATAATATAAAAGCAGAGCTCGGCGTTGGTTACCGGGAAGCGGCGAGAAAACAAATGACTTTCAGACGAGGGATCGGCCTTCAGAGTGCTTCTGCGTGATGACCCGAGAAAACAGAAACATGTCGAAATTTATGCCAACGATTCGCGTTACCTTTTGGGGCATCAACTGAAAATTATGCATTTCGAAACGATTCAAGTTTTCGTCGGGTTTCAGTGAAAACTTACCTTTCGATCGTCTCCAGTGAAAACTGTTTTTCGTCAAGCAAATCCTGTACAGTTTGGGCTGAGGCATATTGTTACATTTATTCATGATTCTTGTTTTCCATTCTTACTTTGTATGAGACAAGCAGCCCAATGTTGGTGCATTTTTTGTTATTTTACAATTAAATTTTTCTACCTTTCCGACCCTTATGGAAAGTTTCTGTAATTGATTCACCGTTTCATTTTGATCCATTATGCAACATTAAAGAAAGGAGAATACATAGATAGGGTAACACGGGGTGAGTTGGGCATACGGGGTGATTTGGACCACACCATTATCTCAAAAAGTACGGCTCAACTGGGATTTTTTATAATGTCATCTTCTTTTATTAATGAACCGTATGTAACTAACGTGAAAAAACTTTGGTAAAATTCGACAGGTGGAAGGAAATGGTAGCATGAACACATCAAGCACTTTGATTGTCAAAAAATGTGAATTTTCCGATCGTGCTTTTCGAACTTTTCGTGTATTGTGCAGTAAAGTTCTGTTCGCCTACAGAAGAGGAACAATTTGATGCAGTGGAACTGTAAGTTTGATAACAAAAAATGAATTTAATTGCATTTTAATTTTTGCATGTTTAAACGTGACATGGACACGTTTTTGTGGGGTGAATTGGTCCTACAGATTTGAGGTTTTTCTTTGGTCTAATTGATTCCAGATGCCGTTGAATTACAAAAAGAGGATGGGCAGACAACATTGGAAGAAGGAGGAGCTTGAAAGAACAAATCAGGCCATCAAGAATGGATTTTTTTTGACCAAGCATCGAAAGTGTTTGAAAATGCTCGAACAACAGTGAAAAAATCCATGCAGAATTCGAGATGGTCTCAATCCAATTTTTCTGGTCTAGAATCTGGTCAAGACACCTGGTATC
Organism: Toxorhynchites rutilus septentrionalis; assembly: GCF_029784135.1. NCBI lineage: Eukaryota > Metazoa > Arthropoda > Insecta > Diptera > Culicidae > Toxorhynchites > Toxorhynchites rutilus. The sequence continues at coordinate 209,684,618 of NC_073745.1, read as the reverse complement.
GATCCCAGAACACTGTTACTGGTTGTAACATTATTCCAAAATATTTAACATAAACATAAGTATGTTTTTTTTCGATGAAACACACACTGGACCAAATCACCCCGCATCAAATTTTAATGACCAAAAATCATCTCTTTTATTTTATGATATATTTGGTAGTTTAAAGCTTGATATAATGATTAAACATTATAGATTGAGAGAAAACAAGTGTAGCTTAGTATACAATGTGACATTTTTTATTTAGACCGTATTGGTTTGGAAATATTAGGCGATTTGCTAAGGTGGTCCAAATTCCCCCTTTTCCCCTATACAGGGTTTTCCAACTTTAAATTCCGAAAGTAAATTGAAATAAAACACACTTTGAATTCGAATTTCGATGAAACTTTTATTTCAAATTAAAGTTTGGTTTATGCCATTATGTGTGAAATACAACATCATTCAAATGTCCACCTAGGGCTTACTCGCACACCTTGATCCGGAACAGGTAATTTTCGATGACTTTTCGGCACATATGGGGCGGTATCTCGGTCATAACTTCACGAATGTTGTCTTTCAAATGTTCAAGAGTCTGCGGAGAGTTGGCATAGACACGGTCTTTCGCATAACCCCACAAAAAAAAAGTCTAGCGGGTTTAAATCGCATGATCTGGACGGCCAATTGGCATCACCAAAACGCGAAATTATGCGTCCCTCAAACTTCGTTCGCAATATGGCTATGTTCGGTCGTGTTGTGTGGCACGTGGCGCCGTCCTGCTGAAACCACATGTCATCCGTATCCATATCTTCAATTTGTGGCAAAAAAAATCGGTTAACATGGGGCCATAGCGCTCACCATTCACAGTTACCGTCTCGCCGTCCTAATTTTCAAAGAAATACGGCCCGATGACTCCACCAGACCATAATGCGCACCAAACAGTGACTTTTGGCGGATGCAATGGCCTCTCAACAATCACGTGTGGATTTTCTGAGCCCCATATAAGGAAATTTTGGGTGTTCACATAGCCACCGAGCTCGAAATGTGCCTCATCGCTGAAGAAAATTTGATGCGAAAATTCAGCATTTTGTTGCTTTTGTTCGTTCACCCAATCGACGTATGCCCGACGCATTCCAAGGTCACCACGCTCTAATTTTTGTACCAGTTGGACTTTATATGGATGTAGGTGCAAGTCCAAATGCAAAATTCGCCACAATGATGTGTTTGACAAGCCCAATTGCTGAGCACGCCGTGGAATCGAAACATTCGGGTCATCCTCCACACTGGCAGCAACAGCAGCAATATTTTCGGTCGAACGCACATTACGATGATTCACAGGTTTCACAATATCCGCTACGGATCCAGTTTGTTCGAATTTACGCACTACATTAGCGATTGTGTGCTCTGTAGGCCGTCCATGACGACCAAAATCCGTCCGTAATGCTCGAAAAACATTTGCTTTTCATCATTTTTATAGTATGATTTAACAAAATTAACACGTTGTGCGATGCTAAAACGATCCATATTGTAAAATGGCAGACATTCAACTAACGATATGACGCTTTGGTTGACAGCTATGTCAAACGGTTGTCAGCGCAGGGCTGTATACTTTCGGAAGCCCGAAATGGAAAACCAGCCGGGTGACGTCTTTAGAGAACCCCCATTGAACTGACAGGAGCCAACATATCGGGTATCCCACTGACATTTTCCCTTTGTTTTCATATGAATTGGGTATCCCACTGACAGTTCTGCTTGAGATTTTGCTAACGATCCTAGCGTCAATCATAGCACCCGGCTGTGGAAAACCCTGTATAATATACATCAGGGGTGGACTTCGGGCATTACAGGCGACTAATCGTTCAAATGTTAAACCCCGGTCTAACAACGTTGACTTTATCAAAAAGTTATTAGAAAATGAATGTAGTTCTAGTTAATAAAACATAGTATTAAAACTCCTGTACTCGCGCGCAAAATCATAACTCGTATGTCACTGACTGTGCGTGTCTCTGTATTTTTTTGCAATTTCAAACTTTTTTCCAAGCAAAAAAAGATATAATTAAATGAAAAAACTCCAGAAAATATTTTTCTTCAATTCCACTCACTTTCAGTAGTCATGTAATTCAGCCTCCTCCAAACGAAATTATTGATTCTCGTTTTGTGAGACAGAGACTGTTAGGCCGAGGATATAGTGAACGCGATGCGATGCGGATTTCAATGCGGCGAAACTGTTTGTGGAGTGTTTTGCCGAGAGGAAACGCAAGTGATGGTTGCCAGACGATTTTCATAAATGAGGGGCTCAGAATGCAAGGGGTGTAAGTGACTTGATCGATTTCTCTTCATCAACTTTTTATTTAGTTAATAACTCAACTGCAAAAACTTTCCAATTCAAGTTTGCTATAGAATCCGATAGATGAGGATCCGACCTATTTTCCACATTGGTAAACACAACTGGGAATGTATTTGCAGCTAAGTTATGACCCAAAGAGAGAGTCGATGTAGAGAAATCGATCAAGTCACTTACACCCCTTTCATTCTAAGCCCCTCAAATATATTCACAATCGAACTCATTCAACGAAAATAAAAACTGGGTTGTTTATTATATCGCATACATACAATTGATTACTAAGTTAAATATGTATCTCACAATTCAATTGGTGACAAAATGAAGACATGTAATCATATCTGGCATTCTTGTGCTGGGTTGTTTACATGTTGAATGGAATGGAATGAAATATCAAAAAACGGGCGATCTAAAGCGATCAGTATGTCGTGGCACGCAATGAGCTCCAATTGATCGCTTCGCAACGCATCGCACCGCACCGCGTTTACTTATCCTCGGCCTTAGAGGAATTATTAAGGGGGGACCCCTGTCTGGAAGGTTGGAAAATAATGAGTTTTCGTGATATTTTTCGGATGTTACGAATAAAGTGAAGTGTTCGGGTATTTTGGTTATTGTTTAAAGTATATTTGAAGATGTATTTTCGATTTTTTTGAGCGCACGAATAATGATTATTACGCTGGATGCTGTCTGAAAATCGATACCTTGATGGTGGTATCGATTCTGAAGCAAAGGGGTATCGTAGAACAAATTCCAATTAATATTCCGAAACTTCAGGACAATACCTAGAGCGTTACATAGGGGTTTTTGAAAATTCGAAAAATTGTCAAAATGGCGGCCATTTTTGTTTAAAATGAGTTATTTTTCATGAAAAATCGCTCTTTATTCGAAAAATTGTCAAAATGGCGGCCATTTTTGTTTAAAATGAGTTAAATCGCTCTTTAGAAGCTCATAAAAAATCGAAAAATGAGATATCAAAAAACGGCTATGTAACGCTTTAGATAATCCATTTTTACATGCTGATAAAAAAGATTAGCCAAATCGGACGAGTAGATCCTGAGATACCGATACCCCCAGTTGAGAAAACATGGTTTCGAGAAAACGCGTTTCAAAATTCGTACAGCAATACTATATCACTTGAGGTATCTTCATACTTTTGGTTGTAACTTTCCAACGAAATCAAAATCGAAAAATCCTTTTAGGACAACATTTCTGAGGGCATAAGCTTCCCAAAAATGCAAAAGAAACAGTAATTTGATTTTTTCGATTTTCCAGACCAGGGTCCCCGTTAACCCTCCTGTATTCGCGTACAAAATCATAACACGTATACTGTATCTGTAATGATGTTGCAATTGTGTATTTTTCAGGCTTTATTGGCATTTATTTGAAGAAGAGGGTATGGATGAATGAAAAAACTCCAAAAAATATGTTTTCCTCGTCTTTATTATGTTCTAATAGACATCTAATTCAGCCTCCTTTAACCCATTAACGACCAAGCTGAAAAAAATATTTTTTTGACGAAAGCCATTGTTGTATTTTCGATTATTAACGCTAAAGGAACTCCAATGTTCAAGAATTATTTTTTTCCCATCTTCCATTTTCCGGGAAATGACTGTTCGAAAAATCGAACATTGGCCGAAACCCGCACTTTTTTTTGCAAGTACAAACATACTGCGAACTAAAAGTCACTTCAATTAGCAAATATACGGTATTCATAAATGCATCAATTTCGGATTCCCGGAAGAACAAAAACAGGAGAATGGAGGTCTCTAAGTATAAATCCAAATTAATCCGCCTAAGGTGAGATGTGGCATTTCTTATCTCATATATTACTGACAGGCTTTTTTTTTCAAACGAAAGCATATGCTTTTATTTTTATTGTTAACTGTGGAGAAATGTCAATGCTTAAAAACTAGTCTCTCCAATTATCCATTTCCCGAAAAAATCGAACATTGTCCAAAACCTGCAAAGTACCAGAGTACTGCTAAAAACAATGACACAGAGGGTTGGGAGGTCATTATTCGGTCCGGCAGAAGAATATTCACACAAAAAATCTCATTAGAATCCTCTTTACACGTACTGATCATTTCCCCCGGCTCCCCCACAAAAGAAATTCTACGGGCCGCCATCACCTAAGGTTGTTACGGACAAAAAATCATACAGATGTTCAATAATATTTGTTAAATTAATCGATATTTGCAAACATTCACAACTGAAAATGCAAGAATAAATGAAAAACCTTCCGTCTTCTAAAGTAAACAAATCAAAATGCGCAGAGGAGGTTAGATGTGTTGGTGTTGATTCAGCAGAAAAAAATGTTCGTTATGGCCAACGTTCGTTTTTTCGAACACTTAATTTCCCCGGCTGTTATTTTCCTGTATGCGTCTTAATCGTATGATTTTCGCTCTATATCACAATGTATGTTCTTTCTTCAAAGCAATACTGTAGAAAACTTCACATATTTTTGTATTTTCTTGGGGTTTTTAATTGCTTTAAATCGAATTTATTATCCAATAAAGTTACTCAAAATTGAATGAAATCGATATAAGTGGTAGCTAATAAATTAAGCTATCTTTTGGCTCAAAAACATTACCATATTGTTCCTGTCCAAAGACATGAAAAATTTTCAAAGTTGCTGTTCAATTTTTCGAACGCTTGGCCTAAAATGGGTTAAAGTTGAGTATTTTTTGATACTCCAACACAAATAACGAAATTCGAATTTTTCACTGTTATTAATTGAAAGTATGCAACTGAATATAATTCATGGAAGTATTAAGAGCTATAAAATAACTTAAAAACGTTTTAATCGATTGACGTTTCATTGGAGTAAGAATCAGAACATAGCATAACTGCATGTTCGAAACAAACATATTTTTCACATTTCATGCAGTTATTGCGTATTTTTCGGGTCTTTTATCGAAGAGAAGAATGTATAATGACCTTATAGATAATTACCAGATGATAAAGGTTCTGGAATATAAAGTTTGCATATTTCTAATATTCTTTGTCTCTGTTTTCTTGATAAGCTAAGAATTAATGTTTTTTTAGATGGGGCATAAAAAGATAATATAAAAGGATTGCTAGGAACTTCCTTTTCTTTTTCTTGTTTTCTTGTCGATATTGTCCATTATATTAGGCTGTCAAAAAGTCCAGCGGTATTTTTTTTGGTTTTTCATTTGTTCATAAAATTAGTTACAATCATCTGTTTTAAGTCAAATATGCGCCGTTTTGTTCGATGACTTGTTCCCAACGACATGCCAACTTCATAATATCCCTGTTATAGAAGCTCGCTTCCTTATTGGCAAAAAACTCGGATAGCCAATTTTCACAGGCCTCTTTTGTGGCTAACTTCTGACTATCTAGCTCGTTCGCCATGGACAAAAACAGGTGGTAGTCAGTTGGTGCAAGGTCCGGACTATACGGCGGATGCAAAAGAACCTCCCATCCGAGCTCCCGGAGCTTCTGGCGCGTCACCAAAGAAGTGTGTGGCCTGGCGTTGTCCTGATGGAAGACAATGTGGCCTCTGTTTATCAAAGATACCCTCTTCTTCATGAGTGCTACCTTCAAGCGATCCAGTTGTTGGCAGTACAGGTCCGAATTGAGCGTTTGGCCATAAGGAAGCAGCTCATAATAGATTATTCCTTGACAATCCCACAAAACACACAGCAGAACCTTCCTGGCCGTTAATGAGGGCTTGGCCACCGTCTGAGCCGCTTCAGCGGGCTTCGACCACGACCGTTTGCGCTTCACGTTGTCGTAAGTGACCCACTTTTCATCGCCAGTCACCATCCGCTTCAGAAACGGGTCGATTTTGTTGCGATTCAGCAGCGATTCACATGCGTCGATACGGTCAAAGATGTTTTTTTGCGTCAACGTGTGTGGCACCCATACATCGAGCTTCTTTGTGAATCCAAGCTTCATCAAATGGTTAATAACGGTTTGATGACTTATCCCCAGCTCTTGGCCGATGCTACGGCTGCCACTATGCCGGTCTTTCTTGGCTAATTCAGCGATTTTGTCGCAATTTTCGACGACAGGCCTTCCGGAGCGTGGCGCATCTTCGACGACCTCTACACCAGAACGAAAACGTTGAAACCATCGTTGTGCGGTGGAAATGGAAACTGTATCGGGTCCATAAACTGCACAAATTTTATTGGCAGCTTGAGATGCAGTTTTGCCTTTGTCATAGTAGTACTGTAAAATATGTCGGATTTTCTCTTTATTTTGCTCCATATTTGCGACACTATAACTCACGAACGACTTAATCAAACAAAACACTGTCAAGGACTATATTATATATTATAGCTATATTATAAAAATACCTTTCCAACAAGCTATAGTATAACTCGATACAATGAATACAACTAGAACTACGCGCTTACAACGACACCTCGCGGAAATACCGCAGAACTTTTTTGACAGCCTAATATATAAAAATGGATTTCTGTCTGTCTGTCTGTCTGATTCTTATGGACTCGGAAACTACTGAATCGATCAACATGAAAATTGGTGTATAGGGGTTTTTAGGGCCGGGGAAGGTTTTCGTGATAGTTCGAGACCCCTCCCCCCTTTCTAAGGAGGGCTGCCATATAAATGAAACACAAATTTCTGCATTACTCGATAATTATTCAAGCAAATGAAACGAAATTTGGCATATGGAGGTTTTACGGTGCAATAAATGTTTCTATGGTGGTAAGACTCTCCACCCCCCTCTCTAAGGGGGGGCTGCCATGAAAATGAAACACAAATTTCTGCATTACTCGAGAATTATTCAAGCAAATGAAACCAAATTAGGCATCTGAAGGTTTAAAGGTGCAATAAATGTTTCTATGGTGGTTAGACTCTCCACTCCCCTTTCTAAGAGGGGGCTGCCATACAAATAAAACACAAATTTCTGCATTATTCGAGAATTAATCAAGCAAATGAAACCAAATTAGGCATCTGAACGTTTAAGGGTGCAATAAATGTTTCTATGGTGGTTAGACTCTCCGCCCCCCTCTCTAAGGAAGGGCTGCCATACAAATGAAACACAAATTTCTGCATCATTCGAGAATTATTCAAGCAAATGAAACCAAATTAGGCATCTAAAGGTTTAAGGGTGCAATAAATGTTTCTATGGTGGTTAGACTCTCTGCCCCCCTCTCTAAGGGGGGGGCTGCCATACAAATGAAACACAAATTTCTGCATTACTCGAGAATTATTCAAGCAAATGAAACCAAATTAGGCATCTGAAGTTTTAAGGGTGCAATAAATGTTTCTATGGTGGTTAGACTCTCCGCCCCCCTCTCTAAGGAAGGGCTGCCATACAAATGAAACACAAATTTCTGCATCATTCGAGAATTATTCAAGCAAATGAAACCAAATTAGGCATCTAAAGGTTTAAGGGTGCAATAAATGTTTCTATGGTGGTTAGACACTCCTCCCATCTCTCTTTACTGCCATACAAATGAAGCATACATTTCTGCATAATTCAAGAATTAATCAAGCAAACTGAACCACATTTGGCATGTGGAGGTTTTAGGGAGCAAGAAACATTTCTAAGGTGGTTCAACACTTCTCCTACCTTTCTGAAGAGGGGAGGGGGGGAGGTCTGCCATAGAAATGAAACAGTTTTGTTAGAAATACTAGGAATTCTATAGTAAAAGGTAAATTCAACGGGGTCAATTAGAAGATCAATCAATGAACAGTTTTGCGATTGGACCCACGAGCTTGCTCATAGTAAGAAAACGTGGATGTTTGAAGGTATGGATAACAAAACACAAATTTTGGGCGGGGCGAGGTTTGCCGGGTCAGCTAATGAACTATAAAGTTTAAAGTGTCTACAATACAAAAACCGAACCTAACCTAACCAGAGCGAAAAAAGAATAACGAAGTTATGAATTGCTTCCTTGCTGTAGTAAATCGCCCAGATGCGAATGAATTACAAAGTTTCAAGCTTCTCTAATACAAAATAGAAGAAAAGTAAAAAGATTCCATTGAACTTCTTTCTCGTATGGAAGCATTTAAATCAAACACGAAACAATAGGTCCTTTTCAAGGCCAATATAAATAGTATACGAAAATAGTTAATTTAGAGAAGAGTTTAAAATAAAGAAACGTGCTCATGTATGTGTGTGTGAGAATTATTTATAGGGCAGTATCACTAATGTCGAAGCGAGCACGTGTTCCAAAAGAATTGTTCCTCGAATTCTGGCGACAAGTACCGGAAAAGGGATACACTGGAGGCAAACATTAGTAAGTGCAGCTACCAAATCTTTAGTAGTCGAAACATTTGTAAAATGTACACATTTTTTGTACATGTTACTAAAATTTTGTTAAACTGATGTCAGATGCAATATACAACCCTACCAATGATTCGTACATTTTACTTCATAGCATAAGTAACCTTGAGTATTTTCATTCCTAGCAACTGTGTGTGTGCAATCGCCATTTGTCTAGTGGAAGCGAAACGATTCGGAGGTAAACATTTTGTTTTTGTTATGATTCATTTTAACTAAATATTTTCCTTTTCTCAGCTTTTATTCTTAGAAACAACAGCAAGGGTTCACGCAGTCGTAAAAACTGCACTAGCTGATGAACAATATGCAACGGCGGTAGTTCCACAATCTTAAACACATCGTCACAACAACAATGATTCTACAGCAGTACTTGGCGACGATACCCAGCTAAAACCATCACCATCATTACCACCGACAGCAGCCCATAAATTCGGACGGAGAGAAAGCGATATATGTGTCCCATCTGCGATATAATTTCATCCGCAAATCATGACTTCAAAAAACCGTGTCCAAGGATGATGGGGAGGATCAGTTTGTGTGGAAAATTGGCTCCAAGGCGCTTCATTGCTGGATCGGTACATGCTGCCTCCGCTCGGACATGGAGTAGTAACATTCCTAATTCTGGTCGAAGCGCGGAGGACATTATTGGATGCGCAACCGGATAATTTCGACCGCGACGGGAGCGTCGGCAATCAAGCAATCCGCCAAGGGAAATAGACAAAGGTAAAGATCCGTCGGCGAAGGCGATCGATAGTGGCAAGGACGAAAAAGATTTGGCGCTGGTTTCGAAATCGGTTGACAGTGCTACGAACATGGCTATTTTAGGTAAATTTCGACTTTTCTGTGTAGTTAGATGTGTGAAAGATGTTTGGAATATTATTAATAAAAAGGTTTTTCTTACGGCAGATTTGATGTTCCGTTGTCATTTTCGATTGGGATTTCCAGTGAAAATAGGTAAATGCTTAATTATTTTTAAAATATTTTCGTTCTACTTTGTAGAAATATCGCTATTCTGTGTGGTTGTCATATTTGACAACGTATTCGCATAAGAGACACCCGTAACCAGCGTGAGCCACATCAAGGAAACGAAGAGCGTGCGACATGCATTATCGAGGATTACTGTTTTGGTGTCCCATCCGAGTACGTACGACGGGGTGCCGATTTCAGGAAAGCAGGAAAGGGAAAGGAAAACCTACAGAAAAAGGTTTTCAATAATTTTATAAAATTAAGAATAGAATAAGAACATTAATAAGAATAAAAATATTCGCAATAAAAAATAATTATTTGAAAGTATCGTCATCATCCAACCAATGGAGGGCCAACAAATCAGCTAAGGTCGAAATTGAGCCAACATTGAACTCACAAACTGTAGTTTTGTTTGACATTTATGTCTACCAATTTTTATTCGTAGGATATACCAATGATTAGTAGGGTAGAAAATGACTAGCGAATTGGTAATATTTACCAAAAAATTGATCATATATAATAACTATTCCTCTCAGTGTACAGATGATTTGAGGTATAAACAAACCAAAACAAATTTTAATGAATAGATTTTGACTATAGATCAGTTCATAGCTAACTACATACCTAAGCGTTTGTAGCTTGGTGCTCGATATGAATACCCGGAAAGGAAATTTGTGTATACAAATCTGTTTGATCTTTCATTGAAGTTTGTTTTATGTATTATTCACAGTACCGTAACCGGGAAACTTAGTGCACAGTCCGTCTACTGTTGCCCAGTAAACTTACCAAGCGTTGTGGGACGTACTACTGTCATACTTAAAGGGTGTGTCACATCAAATTGCATCACGGAAAAAACGCTGTAGAAATTCGCTCAGTAGACCGATCCTTTTGAAAATTTTAGACAGTAAAATAAAAACTATTAAACAACTTTTGGCATTTTCTTTTTATTCATACTTCGAGCCCAAGCCCGTATGCTCGCACCTTCCTCTTTACCCCGTCCATAAGGTTCTGTACAACGTCAGGTTGTAGTTTTTGACGTAGGATTACGTCTTTCGGGAACATATTGGAGTACAAATTGAAAATTGAAAATCGAGGACATCGTGAAAATTGTCCAAATTCAAACGCTTATTACTCAGTCATTTCATGATGGATTGATGTAATTTTTGCGTCAATCAATTTCGGCACTCCATAACAATTTTTTATATTGAAGAAAATAATATATGTCATGAAACTAACTATCGAACAATTGAGAAATCTCAACCCCTATCCTAACGGAAGGCATCCCTAACAGAGGCATCAAAACCAAGCTGCCTGGGGGAAATCGACATTGAAAATACATGAAAGTAGGGGGAGCCTTTGTTCCCACCGAAAAGTGTTCCCTAACAGAGACATCAAAACCAAGGTGCCCGGTGGAAATTGGCATTGCAAATATATGCAAGTCGAGGGCATTTTTATATGGCAAGTAAGGTGAGTGATGCGATTAATTCTAGCAAATAGCAAATAAAATTTAAATTTGGAACTTTAGTGTTGGTTGCTCCGTGAAATTTTATATTAATGACCGATCCTTTATTGTGAAAAATTTAGCACAAGTGTACGTGTAAAATTGTATATGGTAGCAGTTGTGTTCAAAATAACTTGCTATATGAAACGATTTATTCAAATTTTCATAAATAAAAACCAAGGTGTGTTCCCGCTTATACGGCAAGAAAAATTGGAAAAGTGAAGAAATATTAGAAAAAGTGATTTGCCATATGCTCTACATATAGTATTAGGTGTTGTTAGTCCAATTAAAATTCGCATTGGGTTGAATAAACACTCAGAAAGTAAAAATTATAATAGAGAATTGCCTTTTCCATGCCAAATATGTTTTCCCTATATTGAAGTAACATGTTTTTACTGATGAATTGATAATTGTGTTCGGTATTGGTAATTATCTTATATTACAATTGGTGAGTTTTTTTTTTCTTTATTTCATCCATGCATAACACAGGAGGCATCTCGTCTAGAATCAAAGAGAGCGGTTTTCATCATATCTCATTCCACTTCGATATGTTTTATCTGATACGCACCATCCAACGACTGTCATCACGAAGGGGGCGCTCCGCTTTCCGCAAGAGCAGATCGCTTGCCACACCGTGTACTTTTTGGCAAACTTGGATAGTTTCTGCTTGCGAATCTCCTCCGGAACGCTGAATTTGTCCTCTGCGGAGAAGAACAACAGGCCCGGCAGCCGACGAAAGTCCGCTTTGGCGTAGGTTTCGTCGTCCATTACCAGGCAATGCGGCTTCGTCAGCATTTCGGTGTACAGCTTCCGGGCTCGCGTCTTCCCCACCATGTTTTGCCTTTCGTCGCGGTTAGGAGCCTTCTGAACCTTGTATGTACGCAGGCCCTCCCGCTGCTTGGTCCGCTGGACGAATGAACTTGACAAATTCAGCTTATTGGCGACATCCCGGACCGAACTTCTCGGATCACGTCTAAACTGCTTAACTACGCGCTTGTGATCTTTTTCACTGACGGAGCATCCATTTTTGCCGTTCTTCACCTTCCGGTCGATGGTTAGGTTCTCGAAGTATCGTTTTAGTACTCTGCTGACCGTGGATTGGACGATTCCCAGCATCTTACCGATGTCCCGATGTGACAACTCCGGATTCTCGAAATGAGTGCACAGGATTAATTCACGACGCTCTTTTTCGTTTGACGACATTTTTCCAAATTTACGAAAAATTGACAGTGAAGTATGGCCAACGTGATCTATACACTCTTATCTGATTATAAGCGAAAGCTGAAGATATAATTCCTAAAAATTAAATTTCTACAGCGTTTTTTCCGTGATGCAATTTGATGTGACACACCCTTTAGTACACCAGATACAAGAAGAACTAGAGAGATATTAACGGATTCTTTCATTCATAAACATACCAGACGACCCTTCAAAATAGAAATTCATTCTAAGAAGTTCATCGACTAAAACTAGTGGTTAAAATAACGGCATATTCTTCACAGTTACATATTGCAGATTTCGCTACATCAAGGCCGTTGAAATTTTAAAAAAAGTTCAATCGTGGACTTTAGTTTGAAATTCAGAATTCGTTCACGGAACAAATCGAAGACTCTGCAGATGGCTAGCCACGACGGGTTTCCTTTAGGTTGACATTATCCACCTTTTGTCTTCCATCTTTAATAATTTTTGGAACAGAAATTACCAAACTTTTCAGAAACGACCACGCGGAGCGCTACACTAAAATTAATTCTGCAACAATATTTCTAGTGAGCTGAACTCTGATCTCAATTATTATTAATTATTATTTGTTTATTTGGTCAACAGGTAACATTGTACCCCAATGACAAGTAAAATAATATAAATTAACACAGAACACTTCTAAAGTTACACTTATTTGTTTCACGCGTCATATTAAAATTAAAAACAGGAAGTGGGTTATATCTATGGTATAACCGCAAGGGTGAGATCATTTGTTTGAAGTTGAATCTAAATTCATTCTGAATGAATGAATATTTGTAGAACTTCGAAAACGAGAGCGTTACGTTGGAGGCACAAGGTTTTATGCATCTAATATTGGATACGGAAATATCCTACTGATGGGGAAGAATAATCTTCAGAAGCTATCCTGTTAATTAGGGGGTCTCCGTAGCCACATTGGTTGCGCGTTCGCTTAGTAAGCGATCGATCGTGAGTTCAAAACTCAGGACCCTCATTGACCATCTTTGTGTTGTTACAGAATAGCTACGTCCACGCAACAATCATCAGCGATGGAGATCGATCCACGGTCGAAATAAGATCGATTAATCCATACAACTGCTCTGCTCTGCCAGACACATCGGGCTATTGTTCTATACATAACTCAACAATGATCAATCAACTGTCTCCGCGGTCCAACTGGATAATGGAAGAACAGAAAGAATAACTCTTACGCCTAAATGGCTACTCCGTGAATGTACCATGTGTAATGGTATAGAAGGAATACTGGCGAATGGCAACTGTGTAATGTGCTAATTATTGATATGATAACCATGTGACATGTACACGATTAAAATTCGGCTCTGTTACAGCTAAAATGCTAATGAGCCTTAAATAAATAAATGGGATAAAAAAAATCCTGTTAATTGCGATTGATTGAAAAATCACAAAACCAAATGTATTCAAATAAACTCTTTCACATGAATGTAATTTTAATTTCCCAGAGGAACTGGCAGATTATTTTCCGGATCTTTCTCGATGCTGAATGGCATCCAAACGGAAAGAATTCCGCGCGTGTATGTGTGTGTGTAGCGGCTGCTTCGAGATCTTCCCGGGGAACCGTTTGTGGCATCACTCTCCTCCTGATGGATTCCCTTCTGGTCTAAGGTGCACAAACAGGCTCTTGGTGACACCGTTCATCCGCGCTTTCATGATAAATGAAGAGCTTCACCACAACAGCGACAACATGCTCCAATCGTTGTTCAATTAGAACTGAGTAGATTTCCAATGCGCTGCCAACTTACGAGCGTGTGCTGACGAGGAATGTGGAAAAATTCATTATAAGAAATTTGCCTTTCAAAAAGTGTGCCTTCTGAAGCGCCCACCTTAGCTAGCGAGTTCGCTTTCGCATTCCCCGAAAGCGAGCAATGAGAGGGAAGCCATGCTAAGGTAATCTTGAATAATTTTTCGACCAAAATACCTAATCTTATTCTTGTTATGGAATAAGATGAGCATTTATCAACTTTCATTGAGCGGATTGCCTCTATTGAGCTGAGACTGTCTGAAAAAATAAAATAATGGTCGATGGGCAATGTTTCAATGGTCCCTAGTGCGTAGTATACTGCACCCAGTTCAGCGACATACACGGAACAAGGATCTTTGAGTTTGAAAGAGGCACTGGAAGAAGTGAACTTCATGGGTAAGGTACTCATGGTATAAAGCCATAAAACTTGACTGAGGAGTCTGTTGGAGTAGATTTTCTGATGTATTCATGATCTTGCAACGGAGGAGAAATATGTAGGATAATTCTGTGAACCGTAGAGTAAGTGGGGTTACTCCTGCCAAGACTTCGAGACTCATCGTATGTGTCGAATGCAAAAATTGAAGCTGGAATTGTGCCGGTTCGCGCTTCCTAGAAAAAACGACCATTTCAGTTTTCTCCGTAGAGAATTCGATACCCAGCTTAAGGGCCCACGTGATTTTTTTTAATTTAAAAAATACGAATACGGTGCACGCTTTTAAAAAATCTTTGAAAATTCTGAACAAATTTCAGATTTTATTTATACTGTACTTATAAAGCGCGTCCACGTGGACATTATTCATAACCCCTACCCCCCTCACCGTGGACAAGCGTGGACATTCGTGTGGACAAGTGACTTCATGCACTTCATGCACACTAGCTGAAAGAACCAGCTCGCATGAGAATGCTGTTTGGTCTTCGTAGCCACTTGGTTACGCGTTCGCTTACCAAGCGATCGATCGTGAGTTCAAACTCAGGGCCCTCAATTGTGACCATCTTTGTGTTGTTATACAGAGTGGGCCATTTAAAGTGGAAGGATTTGTTTTTGCAATAGCAGTGTAAAGAAGTGGAATTTTCATTTTTTTTTTTTTGAATTCATTTATTTTGGTCCAAGGAGATTTGTTCTAACTACTTTTTGATTATGATATCTCGTAAATGACCGCCTCTGGCCTTGACCGCAAAATGTGCCCTTTTTTCGGCATTTTCCATCACTTTGCCCAATGTTTCGGCCGATATGGCAGCAATTTCTTGTCGGATATTGTCTTTCAGCGCAGCCAGGGTCCTTGGTTTACCAGTGTATACCTTGGATTTTAAATATCCCCATAAAAAAAAGTCAGGAGGCGTCAAATCAGGTGATCTCGGTGGCCAGTCATAATCGCCGTTTTTCGATATTAATCTTCCGGGGAACATTTCGCGCAATAATTTGGTCGTGGCAGCCGCTGTATGGCATGTAGCGCCGTCCCGTCACGAACAAATGGCAATAAAAAGATGCCTAACTCTTGCGAACGATGGCGACCTGATGTCGATGGAGTCTCTGCAACACTGGCTCGAACGGCATCAATATTCTCGTCGAAACGTCTTGGTCGTTGTCTGGACAGATGACTGGCATTACCAACACTACCAGACGATATAAATTTGGCATATAATCGACGTATAGTGTTGTCTCCAGGCGATGTTTTAACTTTATTTTTATTTTTCCACGCACGTTTAGTTAACACAATTGAGAAGTTATTTTGAATGTACAGCTGAACAAATTCAGCGCGTTGTTTAGGTGTGTATTGTTTCATTGTTAAAATTGTACTGAAATTACGCTTCCAACGCGATATGACATTTGTTAATCTGACATCTCTGTCAAAAGTTATGGGGTTGCCAGATGCTTCCACTTTAAATGGCCCACCCTGTAGAATAACTACGTCCACGCAACCATCATCAGCGATGGAAATCGATCAACGGTGGAACAAAGATCGATTCATCCATACAACTGCTCTGCTCTGCAAGAAACATCGGACTGTTGTTCTATAAATAACCCAACAATTATCAATATCAACTGTCTCCGCTGTCCGGTCTGCTGAACAATGGAAGAACAGAAAGAATGCCCTTACGCCTAAATGGCTACTACTGTGTAATTTACCATAATTTAAAGGAAACAGAAAATTTAGCGCCTAAATGGCTACTACTAATTACTGTGTAATTTACAATTTATAGAAACATAAACATATGTACATGTACACGATTAAACCCGGCTCTGTTACAGCTTAAATGCTAATGAGCCTAATAAATAAATAAATGGGATAAAAAACAAGAATGCTGTTTCTCTTAGTTCGAATAAAAATTATGAATAAAATATAAATTTTTTGTAAGAAATAAACGTGGAACAGGGTTACGTTTCATGCAAAAGATATAAGTAGAGTCAATGTGTTTAAGCATTGAGAGAATCTTAAGTCATAGTTTTGATTCCAATCTTCACAATCTAGATTGCGGAAGGATGTGATAAACTGGGAGGTGCACATTTGAAGACATGAAAACGAACTGAAAGATTCATACATTTATCTCTGTAACAGATTTCGAAATAACTTGCAACACTTCTCCGACATTTTCTTTCTAATTGACAGAGCCAATGCTGATTTCCTGTTCCCTTCAGCTTAACCGAGACCTCATAGCTTTTTAAGTTCATGTTGAGTATTGTTATTCTTCCAGGCTTTGTAGACGCAATATAGTCTTATCGAATCGAAAGTCGGTCGTGTTTGAACAGTTTAAGTTGTTTAAAAAATTAAAAATTGCTTTACTATTAGAACACATACGCCAGCCGAATAATTCGTTCAAGTAAAACTCGCGAACAGTTTTGGGCGCCTGGTATAAGACTGTGATCAGTGGTAGGAGCTGCTCCACCGGGGAACGAAGTCATCTTCGGTTCAAAGATCTGCTGCGGTCTGATTCATTTGGTACGAGTGAGTTCAGATTATTGTTTACCCAATCTCTCGCTACAAACTTCGTCTATCCGTGGCATGGGTGGGTGGCACTGTGACATTTCGTGACATCCATCCAAACCTTACCGGGCACCTTCCCTGGCGGCGCCCGGCTTTGATGTGGGTGGGTGGCGCTCAAGATGAATTGCTTCGATCCTTGTCTCGTACCTTCGCCACCGAAACAAACCGAACCCAAACACAAGAAAATAATGAGTAATTTTATAGTTGTATACATTGGCGCGGGAAACACTGATTGCTGTTCCATTTGTCAAGCGTTGACTTTGGTTTCCAGCGAAATACGACGACGAATAGTATATAGCACGTGTGCTTTGGCTAAAACATTTTCAATGCAATTCGCCGGAAAATATATGAACGTTTCATTAACCTTTCCAATGAAATTGTTTTATTCAAAATGCGACGTAAGAAATCTGAAAAGGCAGCTACCACTAATTAGATTACAACCATTTGCTCATCGTTTGTGGGTGCGTCTCTTCTTTTTGTTCGTTGCCATTTTCACCCTCAATCATATATGTCCCGTTGCTGGTTGTCTCGATGGTTTACCATCTCGGCTAATGAATCACCAAACAGTGTCTCATCGGAATCATGGTTCACCCTACCCAGCTTCAGTAGAAAAAAAACACCGTCAGTCGTGAGTTGCTGGCTGTGGGTCCCCTCTCGATACGACCCAATGCACATGAATGCACACAACACAAAACGCTTTTTGCATGGGTTTAGATTGCAGTTTTGCATCGGCCAAAGGAAAAAAAAACACTGCCGGACACCGAGATGCATCCGCGAAGTATTAGTATTTATTTAGTTTTTTGTCGATGTTGTTGCAGAGTGACTAAGGCCCAACAGGGAAGACGAACGGTGAAATAAGTCGGCAGACTGTGCCGATTTGAGTGTGTAGTAGATCGGAAACACACAACGATACGTCGGAACCAACTAGACGCTATTTTTTTAGATTGGACAAACCTATATTGGCAATACATGTCGCGGTTAAGCTGAACGGGAACAGGAAATCAGCATTGGCTCTGTCAATTAGAAAGAAAATGTCGGAGAAGTGTTGCAAGTTATTTCGAAATCTGTTACAGAGATAAATGTATGAATCTTTCAGTTCGTTTTCATGTCTTCAAATGTGCACCTCCCAGTTTATCACATCCTTCCGCAATCTAGATTGTGAAGATTGGAATCAAAACTATGACTTAAGATTCTCTCAATGCTTAAACACATTGACTCTACTTATATCTTTTGCATGAAACGTAACCCTGTTCCACGTTTATTTCTTACAAAAAAATTATATTTTATTCATAATTTTTATTCGAACTAAGAGAAACAGCATTCTTGTTTTTTATCCCATTTATTTATTTATTAGGCTCTTTAGCATTTAAGCTGTAACAGAGCCGGGTTTAATCGTGTACATGTACATATGTTTATGTTTCTATAAATTGTAAATTACACAGTAATTAGTAGTAGCCATTTAGGCGCTAAATTTTCTGTTTCCTTTAAATTATGGTAAATTACACAGTAGTAGCCATTTAGGCGTAAGGGCATTCTTTCTGTTCTTCCATTGTTCAGCAGACCGGACAGCGGAGACAGTTGATATTGATAATTGTTGGGTTATTTATAGAACAACAGTCCGATGTTTCTTGCAGAGCAGAGCTGTTGTATGGATGAATCGATCTTTGTTCCACCGTTGATCGATTTCCATCGCTGATGATGGTTGCGTGGACGTAGTGATTCTATAACAACACAAAGATGGTCACAATTGAGGGCCCTGAGTTTGAACTCACGATCGATCGCTTGGTAAGCGAACGCGTAACCAAGTGGCTACGAAGACCAAACAGCATTCTTATGCGAGCTGGTTCTTTCAGCTAGTGTGCATGAAGTGCATGAAGTCACTTATTCTCTCTAGTACACACTCACACTATTTCTTCAATGGGATTCCACCGATCAGGAGCGGTCGAGCGTTTCTCCCGGTGTTGAACTGAAGTGAAAAACATAGAATTAGGATGGAAATGAACTTCGCGATTTTTTTAGCGGGAACATTCACCAGGCGCATCTCCGGCAAGTTGGAAGCCTTATTGAATGAACACATTGAATGATTGTCATTCTTCAAATCATACATGCTCGGATTACAAAAAGTACGTTCAACATCGTTGTCGTTCGTTGTCATCAATCCTGATAAAACAGCAGCTGGAGAGCACGCGCCTAAATCAAGTTCATACGTTTTTGAAGAAGTTGCTGAAAACATGCTGCGCGGCTGCACTACGACGCGAGAAACTGTGATTCGAGGGAAAAAACACGAATCTGGTGTTCATCGTTGACACATACCGTTCATGCGGTGCTCTCCGCCATCTTCTACATTGGGACTAACGTTCCTAACGTTCGCCTTCTCAACGTAGTATGGGGCTGTCCACATACCATGTGGACAACTTTAGAGGGGGTAGGGGGTACACGAATGTCCACGCTTGTCCACGGTGAGGGGGGTAGGGGTTATGAATAATGTCCACGTGGACACGCTTTATAAGTATAGTATAAATAAAATCTGAAATTTGTTCAGAATTTTCAAAGATTTTTTAAAAGCGTGCACCGTATTCGTATTTTTTAAATAAAAAAAAATCACGTGGGCCCTTAAGCTGGGTATCGAATTCTCTACGGAGAAAACTGAAATGGTCGTTTTTTCTAGGAAGCGCGAACCGGCCCAATTCCAGCTTCAATTTTTGCATTCGACACATACGATGAGTCTCGAAGTCTTGGCAGGAGTAACCCCGCTTACTCTACGGTTCACAGAATTATCCTACAGATTTCTCATCCGTTGCAAGATCATGAATACATTGGAAAATCTACTCCAACTGACTCCTCAGTCAAGTTTTATGTCTTTATACCATGAGTACCTTACCCATGAAGTTCACTTCTTCCAGTGCCTCTTTCAAACTCAAAGATCCTTGTTCCGTGTATGTCGCTGAACTGGGTGCAGTATACTACGCACTAGGGACCATTGAAACATTGCCCATCGACCATTATTTTATTTTTTCAGACAGTCTCAGCTCAATAGAGGCAATCCGCTCAATGAAAGTTGATAAATGCTCATCTTATTCTATAACAAGAATAAGATTGGGTATTTTGGTCGAAAAATTATTCAAGATTACCTTAGCATGGCTTCCCTCTCATTGCTCGCTTTCGGGGAATGAGAAAGCGAACTCGCTAGCTAAGGTGGGCGCTTCAGAAGGCACACTTTTTGAAAGGCAAATTGCTTATAATGAATTTTTTCACATTCCTCGTCAGCACACGCTCGTAAGTTGGCAGCGCATGTGGAGTGAAGATGAGTTCGGTCGTTGGTTACACACAATTATCTATAAAGTCTCGACGAGTGCATGGTTCAAGGGATTGAATGTAGGTCCTGATTTCATTCGCGTGATCTCTCGACTTATGTCCAATCACTACAACCTAAACGCGCATCTTTATCGCATTGGGCTCGCAGCAAGCAATCTTTGTGATTGTGGCGATGGCTACCACGACATCGAGCATGTTGTCTGATCTTGTATCCGGTTCCATGCTGCCCGCTCTCAGCTCTCCAGAGCATTGAGGGCACAAGGCAGACAATCGGATATCCCCGTCCGGGATATCTTAGGTAGCCGTGATCCTGATCTTCTGCTCCATCTAAACCTGTTCCTCAGAAACGCCGATGTCAACGTTTAATGATGTTTCCTTCGTTGTCCCTGTTTGCTATCCGATATATAAACTTTTACTTAGTCGCGGCAATACATACACACACTCTTCACAGATACACGGGCCGAAGGTTGTGCAGTCCACTGATGATTCAACAAGAGCCAAAGTTTGTACCGCTCATGACAACTCTACACGAGCTGATGATTGCGCCGGCTAGTGATCATTCTATCCTGGATTCCTCGAGTCGAGAAAGACGCACCACGCTAGACATGGGGTACAGACTAGGGGGGCGTTGCTGATTAATGGTCAGCTGCATCCCAATAGGAAGTATCCCGTGTCGGGCACACGTACAGAACATTGGAGACAGCAACATCCCAATTACTAGAACACTTGTAATACTAACCTCGAGCCAACTGCGAGTAATCGGTTACATATTACTAACATAGATAATAAGAAAAACTGTCAAAATATTGAACTCCCGGCCCCGTTAGGCTGACGCCATATGAGCCTTGATAAAAATATATATTTTGGATAAAAAAAAATCTCGATGACCTCAATTCTGGTCATGGTTTGTCCGACTCGCTGTTGTTGGTTTGTGTACATGATTCTATAGCAACCACCTGGCGCGCTGCAATTTGTTTATGTTTGTTTATGGTATGCGCGAAGCATAGCAGTAATATAGTTTCTCTGTGCTCACGCTCACGCAAAAAATTTTTAGAATTTCTACAAAAGTGAACCGATTTTTATTTTTAAAAAACAAAAATGCTCAAAACATTTTGATAACGCGTTTTAAACGGTGAACAACATTCTTCATGCACAACTCTAACATTACGACTTCGATGCTGTTTAAAATCCGAGTTATTTCTTTTTTAAGTTCCTCCAAATTTTGTGGCTTATTAACATAACAACGGTCCTTCAAGTACCCCCAAAGGAAGTAATCGACGACGAGAAATGTTGCAATTCTTACCATAAGCGGACAAAGTTTCATTAAGGCTTCGGTTGCTCGAGTAGTACGATTTCACTAAAAGTACACATTCTTGTAAATTGTACATCTTGACACTAAAAACCATCCGATCAGACTGAACGAGTAGCCGAATATTATCGTCCCGAAGTGGGGAATGCAGTGTTACCATCGACGTAGCGAAAATTTGTTTTATAAGTATCTATTCGATTTTTTGCGCGATCTGAAAGACCCTGTATGTCGAATAAAGGGACCTCAGATTTGCCCTTATATCCCCGCTTTTTTAAACTCATGAATCACACCGACCGGTGGAAAACATGGGTATAGAGGTATACTATATATTCAAATACCGAAGTCACCAAAACGTTTATTTTAGGTACTCAGTTTTTTTTAAAACAGTGTCGACAGTTTTGTTCCATATTTGCCGGAAAAAATCGAGACTCTGACCACCCTGCCCAAAATTGTACCCCGACGCTGACAGACAGGCCGGGTTCACAGCTCTGTAATGGGATTACTGTGTGTGTGTGTGTGTGCGACTCTACGTACGGTTGACTGTTCAGCGCTAGTTTTAAACGAGAGGCCAGCCATGTCTGGAGATAGTCTCGATTTGGTTTGGTCTGGTGCGCTTTTCTCTGTTGTTATTCCTGGTGCGACCCATTCGAGAGAGAAAAAGAGCGGTGACACCGAAAGTGCACCCACCGGCTGCTGCTGCTGCTGCCGGCTAAACCGAATGCATTCCAGAATGCAATGAATGTGCAATGTGTCTTTGCAGGAGAGCACAATGGAACAAACGAACGAACTGCAATCCGTGTGGGAGGTGGAGGGGGAGAAGAAGGAAGGTTCAACGCGAGACAACTGTCGGGGGCCATGTCACCACTCGCTTCGCATGGAAGCGGGAAAACTTCGGAACTAGGATAGCAAGCAAAAAACGGAAACGCAGCGGGGGAGAAAATGCACATCGTTCCCGGGGTGTACAGCCTAGGATGACAAACGGGAGCCTGAGACCAACTATTACGTATTATGGAAACACTTTTGCTGTGTGGGGGAAGAAAGGGGAAAAGTGCGCATGTAATGAAATGCAGTCTCATGCTGTTGTTGATTGTCACAAACAGAGGATACAGAACTTGAGCGATACGCTCCTCTGGTTGACATTTACGTCCTGTAATGTAATGCAATCTCAGACTAAAGAATTTATAATTTGATAAAGAATTCAGGGAGCCGTCTTTTTAGATTGCGATTCTCCATTTCATTTGCACCAGTATGCATAATCTGGGAAGAATCGAATAATGAAATGAAGAATACAACCATTGAAGTTTGCGTGCCTGCTCTCCTGCTCGGTACAACGCCCTTAAATCCCTTCAAGTGCACCTTACAATGCTGCAAATCACATCAATGTGCATCCAGCTGTGTAACACTTTTGCAATTCCACAATGTTGTCTGCGAATCGGATTAAATGCAGTAAGTGATTGATCGTACATCTGGTGCGAGCTGCATTCGTTGATTGCGATGGCTAGCAGTCCTTTCGGAGATGCAGAGAAACTCGGAAGGATGTCGTAATTCACTTTCCTGAACTCTGCCTTTGTACGCTAAAAGCATCCATTAATTAACGGACGAGGAATGCACACGGCATCGGGTGGCCCTGGCTACTGGGCTGGAGCTGCCAGGGAGGGAAATGGTCAATCCTTTTGCGTTTGTGTTACTCGCACTCTCGGATTCGCCACCGCTGCCGTTGCCACCGGATGGTCATAAGTATTCGCAACCACCGACTTGGCCCGCTTTTCCTTCCTTGATCGTTGGTTGCACACTCGACCCGTTGGAGGCACTGATAATGAGACCGCAAAAGTCCCGTCATGATTAATGATAATTCAATCAGAGTTGGAAGATTATTTTACGCTTCGTTTTTGGCACTATTAGCAGCTAATACCGTTCGAGTGATTGTGTCGGAATAGTTTGGATGTTTTTAAATTTACAAACTACGATATGAAGAATTTCATTAGCTTTGATACAAGCCAATGACTGAGCGGGTAAACTTCCGCATATAATCAGTAAGCGCTACAAATGGTACCTAGGAATTTAAAAGAATTGAAAATCAAGCTTGAATTCAGAATATATCAGTTGTTCTGGAACTTCTCCGAAACAACTCCAAGCCGGAGATCTGCTTGGCGTCCGTTTCAATGTACGTCTCGTCGTTCGTTACGGCTGCATCAGCCCCTCGCGGAACAGCTTCCTGGCGCGGAATTTGGCCACCGTATTCTATTTATCCGTTCGGTTGTGCGCCTTCCTTATCTTGAAGACATGAAGTGCAGCCCGCTTCTTTGTCTACTGTACGAACCAGACGGAAGAACTGACCTTCTTGGCCACGTACCGAATCGAAAGGTTCGGATTGCACTTGAAATAATCCCTCATCTTCATTGCCTTCACGGGGACGGTCGTCTTCGCTTTTCTTCTGCTGCCAGTTCGCCGCTGGGTCATCTGGGCCTCCTCCTGTGGGACTGGCCTGAATTTTCCACGCCCGCACTCATATTTTGTTGTCGAAACACTTCTTGCTTGGAAGACATCTCGATAACCACTTGACAGATTGTGACGAAGTTTTGAACATCTAAACATTACACTCTGAACTAGATTCTCCCAATATTTAATCAACTTTTACGCATTCAATACAATGTTATACACAAAAGAATGAGTTTTTAGAGTACAATCTTTAATTACAGACTACGAGATATGGTGTGACTTTTCCCTTTTTCCGTAACTCGAATTTCCGCTTCGTGGGACCCATTTTGACAGCATTGCACACATAAAAACGAATTCGCTGCGTGGATTGAAAGCAATCCCTGAATACAAATATATAACGTGTTTCGATGACTGAGTTATTCGTTGAAAAAAGTTTATTACTTCAGAAGAGGGCTAATTAGAAGGCGATAATCAGAATCTACTGAACCGATCAACATGAAAATTGGTATGTAGGGGTTTTTGGGGCCGGGGAAGGTTTTTCCAGTTAGTTTGAGACCCCTCCCCCCTCTCTAAGGGAAAAAACGAAGCAGTGAACAAAATAGAAAGAATAAATATAAAAAAACTAACATCTACTTCAGCGAATATGCTTAAAGTGTAGGAGAAGATGATGAAAAATATCTGTCAGTGTGTTAAAAATTTAAGAAAAGTAAGGAAAAATTTCTGAATTCTATAGGCAGAAAGTTGGAAGGTGATTCGTTTGAAGCCAAGAGGTAATCGTTCAGTGAGTTACTGTGAGTGAATTTGATATTATTTCATTGTTTTTGATATGAAATCATTTTCAAAATTTTACAGCGTTCAACTGTCAAAATTAGACATAAAATTATTCGTCTTCATGAAACTTCTCCAATACTGATTCAAAATAAATAAATCTTTGTGTAAGGGTGACAGGGTCATTTGGCCGAGTTTTTCAACTATCCACAACCATTAATGAAATGTACTGATGCGGTGACGGCAGACGCATAGGTAGAATTTATTTATTTATCTATAATTAATTTAATAAGAATTTTTCTATCAATCTATACAGCCATTCCATGCCAAACCGATATAGTGGTTCTCAGATTATCGTGAAAATTGGTAGTTTTGTTCCTTATCGCAAAACATTAGACCCGTATTTTTTTTATTTTTTTCATTAGGGTGACCATTTCCATTTCAAGGTTGTCCGAAAAATCAACTTATTCCTCTTTTTCTTTTCTCTTTTCCAAAAATGACTTTTTTTAAAAATCATATCTTTTGAACTACTACACCGATTCAGATAATCGACATATCTAAATAATCGTTATTATTGATTGTATTCGTTTTTTATTGTTTTCATAGTCTCGGGACCAAAGGCGCTATATTTTTTAATATTTTTTCTGGAAAGCTAAGAATTTTTCACACAACATATGTCGAAACTAGAGAGACGTTTTTTTTTTTCGTTTTTAAGTTATGATTTTTCAAAGTTAACCGATGGTCCGAAAAATCATTTTTCTCCATTTTTTCCACTACAAAAAATCATAACTTTTGATCTACTGAACCGATTCAGATGATCGACATATCAAATTAAAGCCAATGTTTCAAAAAATATTACACTCTGAATAAAAAAGGATTTTGTTTCCGTAATTATTGATTATATATTTTTTTTATAGCTTACACCGTTTCGGGACCACGGGCGCCATATTTTTCCTGAAAGCTGTGGTTATTGTCACGTAATATATCCAAATACTAGAGAGGTGTTATTTTTTCCTTTTTAAGTTATGATTTTTCAAAGTTAACATGTTTTCGGTTTTCGTTCAATATTTCTATGCGACTAGACTGGCTGTATGTGACTATAATCGAATTAATTGGCAAGTGTGTTATTTAAAAAAAAAGACTAGCAGGCTTTAATTTGATATGTCGATCATCTGAATCGATCCAGTAGTTCAAAAGTAATAAAACTCTGAAGGAAAATGGGAAAATTCTAAAAATTCAATTCGCATGTGTTCTACAGTTACATATTGACAAGCGTTGTTAGTCCAGTAACGAAATTGATCTTCGTTCAAAAGTGGAAATGGATTTAAATGTGTCTTCTATCTATATAAATAAAAATCGTTCGTTCAACATAAAAAAAAAATATCTGCCCCGGTTGGAATCAAATGTTCTTATGGAGGTTCCTTATATGCAAGTAGTGACATCAGAAGAACTTTCGACTAGCTCATAGAATTTTTAACAAACATAGACCGAAAATTAATGCTGACGTCAGTTGGGATTGGTGCTTTTAACCCATCTGACGTTAAGCTGAGAGGAACATGTACTGATATAAATTGATGTTGATTTTCACAAATGTAACTACTCCTTGGTTCAATGCAACAGTTCCTGTCGTTACATTTCACTACTTTCAAAAGGCTCTGGAATGTTCTCACGTGACGAGCAAACCACTCGGCTTAATATCGTACTGATTCTGCTTCATTGATTTTGGAGTTTGCGAACTCAATATATTCTGCTTTGAGGGATTATCCGTCGATCGCTAGATTATTCCACACATCCGCTAAAAATTCACCTGCATACTTAAAATGTTTCGTTTCCAGGTGAGATCCCTCATAATCATGAGGATGTATTGAACTTACTAACTCCCGGGGAAGAGCAGCCATCCGACTTTCAACGATTGAAAGCACTGCGTTCTGGAGCTTTTGATTAAAATGATGAATCGAATCCACATTAATTATGATTACTGGCTTGATTATTCCTTGAAGCTGAATAATCTCGAATTCAGGGAGCTCGCTTACCCTTTTAAAATCTAGCCCATGAGAAAATGCGTTCAAATAACAGTGCCTTCCTGAACGAGCTGCAACGGACATTTAACCACTGTAGTAAACTGCTTCAGCATGACCAAGGTACCCTAGCATCCTGCGATAACATACGGAATAAGCTTTCGTTTAGCAGCCATGAGAAAATCAAAATCTGTGTTTTTGGTCCGCAAAAATCTGATTGTAGGTAGGTTTAGAGTTCCCGTGAACGTGAACGCGGACAAACACTTTTTTGTCAATAATTCATCAGTCCATATATAAAACGCGAGGAAAACATCTTGAAACGATAGGAAGAAACATTTTCTAGTTGAAAAACATGTTTAAACACAATACATATTGATAAAAGTGGATTAATTCAATATTTCACAACGATTCTGAATTTCCACCGTGGAATCGAGATGTTGGTGAACTCACCATAGTTCACCGACTTCGGTGAACGTGAACGTGAAAACAGTGGTGAATATAGACGTCAAAGTATTTCCCCGTTCATGTTCCCGTTCGAATGTCCCAAGTCATTCTGAAAATTATTTCACCGTGAACTTAAAAGGATATGTTTAGCAATTCTCAAGTTTTCAATGAAAATTTTGATATGGATGCAATTTCATTCAATCGGATCTTCCCGCGAGTTGAAAAACTTCGTTGCTTCGGGTTGATTCGTGAACAACTGTATATTTTATCCGAATTACTTTATTGAAGAGCGATGTTTATTTACTTCACGTTTACTGCCGAACTTTTAATATGAACGTGAACGTGAACAAAACCGTTCCATTCACCACAATTTTTTTTTAATTGTTTGTTCGCAATGTAGTTCACCGTGAAATTATCGTACTATTCCACCACCTGTTCAAGTTCACGTTCACGGGAACTCTAAAGCAGGCTTAAGGAGGCAAATGCGCAGAAAAAAAATTATAGGAGGTTGTGTCCAAGATACGACCGCATTGTTGACGTAGAACTACGCTGTTATTTTATATAAGTCGCTTGTTTATACCTTAGGATATTATTCTATAATGCTGTGAAATTTTAGAAACAACTGCTTAGTAGAATAATCTCTGAAATGATTTTTTCATTGTAGAATCAGTTGACGATAATTGATTGATGATTCATTCTTGCCCTCGCAAAGCAATCGTATGTCGCAATATATTTCATGTCAATGCATTGAAAATTTAGCTCGAAGGCTATTCCGGTGGCCTTTTTCGAAATTGACATAGACTCGGCTACAGTCGATTATATACATGTTGCACCAGCACCATTATTCCATATCTCATAACTACATCAATATATCTTTGGCACCGCATGTAAACAACAACAATGACAACACTTGCAAGTATCAAATATCATGCTACATGTTATTTAGTATTGCCTCAAAGGATTCGCACCTCTAGATATCGTTCGTACAAACTAAGCGTAACGCAAGCGCCAAACAAGCGATCACCATAGCATGCATACAGAGCCATACATTGGTGGCTTGAAACTACTAGCAATATAAACATTTCCCATCATTTTGCGCTATTCTCAAAAGAAACGCTTCTGTTAATATTACTGGCCTCGAAAAGAGTTGCATTACTTTCTCATGCTCGAGAGAAGCTCAGCTGTCACCCTTAGTGGAGGAAGTTTTGCTACTGGCAAGCGAAAACTAATCATATACAAAATTCTAGAACATTTACTTTCTTGATGACTAAACAAGAGAAACAAACTCTTTTTGTTAATAACAACCTCGAAAACAGTAGCAATGCTTCATTATGATCAATATTAGCGCAAATGCAATCTTATTTAGTTGAAGGCAGTTTTGCGACTGGCACGCAAACCCAAATAACTTATAACAATCCAGTAAGACATTCAAGATGCTTGGTATTCCCAAATAATTTTTTGGTGCACAACCTTAACGTCTGCTTCGCCATAACGTCAGTTTAATGCATTGATGCATTCTCAAAGGTACCAACGAAGCCCTTATGAAGACGGAAAATAAACAATGTTAACTGCTTGGAAAAAGACTGAATTATGCCACACAGCTTGTACTCTGCTGTAACACCCATCGATGCGAATTCGCTGATGAGTTTGTTAAGAGCGACCGCCTTCACCACCAGCGGGGGGAGCTTGATTTTGGTTGCTGCCTGGGCGTTTACATTTTCGACCGACGCGCCGAAATCGCCTACTTCGCTGTTGTTCGGTGCGGTGTCACATTCGCGAAGGCTCGGTTCAGTGCGAGCGCTTTTCACTGCACCAACATCGCGTGCATCATTAGATGACGCTTGCTTCGAAATTTTATTGCCCTTGGCAATGCGTTCGTTTTTTGCAGGGCTCGAGCCTGCCTTCCTCTTCTTCTTGCTCATCACACACTACGCGAAGCGTCCAATTTATGACGCGGAGAGAAAAACATACGATACGAATAACGCGAAAAACGAACAGAAAAACCAAACGACGATATCCAAGTTGGATTACCACTGGTGGGGTCCAATCTTAGATCGAAGCACAGCGAAAGCAAAGTGAACTGGATTACTCAACAGTCCGATGCCGAATGAAAGTTTGCCTCAGCGAGATCCACTGTTTCTTCTTCTTCTTCTTTTTGGCTTCAAGAGGGTTTAAACTTTTCAGTTCATTCGCCTCTAGGAAGATCCACTGTTTATACTCTAGGCAAGTATTCCCCTTCATTCTTCTTCTTTTCCTTTGTTCACGGAGACTTTAAATCCTACGATTTCCCCTCCGTTGGTCGTCGATAAGTTGCTCGTTATTGATAGCTCTTCGGGAAAGTTCGGGAAAGCACTCAAATGAGCAGAACAAATGTATGGGAAAATAGAAACACTTAAAGTTTTCATGAATTTTAACCATTTACTAACCAGGGGATTCTATTGTATGGCATATTAAACAAATCTTACGGAATTTCCGATTCGTTTAGTATGTAAATCGCCAAAATCCGTTCGCGGCAAAAATAGTTATTAACGTTAACTTTATTTCATAAAAACGTGACCTGTTTTCTGATTTGACACCCTTAATGAAAGACGTAGTTCTACGTCAAAATGCATCCCAGATATGATCTTTTTGAGAGAGTGAAATGATTGTATGTATGGAGCAGACTTCTCATGTGTATTAGTTGAACTTTCATTTTAATTGTGTGAGTATCGGCTTTTTTTTGTACATGTATAGGTATCAATGTTGTCAATTGCATATGTGTGCGTGAGTGCAACCTACACGCGTAGCAGCTGGTTCTGGTATGTGGCAGTAGTAATAACGGAACTATTAACACGTTCGACGCCCAACGCAACGTTTTTGAGTTTCTTGCAGAGCCCAACTTGCAATTAAATTAATCAATGAAGATCAAACTTAGTTTATAAATAACTTTTACATGATCTAGCAATGTTTGTTTTCGACGAATTGATGACAATCACACATGCCAAAGTCATAGTAAAGGGGTTTTGCAAAACACTGCAGTACAAACCATCCATACTATAAATTAATAAACAGTATAATATTATGGTTATGATTTTATTACTTTTCTTCATATCCTATAATTACATTTAGGTGCCTATTCTATCAAATACCTTCTAAAAATCCTACTCAATTCGAGCGAGGAAAGTGTCACCCATATCTGGGTGACGGGGAGTCGAAAGTGTTAATTGAAATTTACAGTCTTGTTACCACTACTGTCACGCATTCACATTCAAAATCACACCGCATTTGAGACGCGTTCTCAGTTCTTTCAAAAAACTATGAAAATAGTTGTATAAAAAACAGGAAGTGGGTTATATCTATGGTATAACCGCAAGGGTGACGTAGGACTATCGTTGATTTAGAGATCATTTGTTTGAAGTTGAATCTAAATCCATCCTGAATGAATGAATAAATAAATATTTGGGTGACTTCAAAAACGAGAGTGTTACTTTGAAGACTCAAGGTTTTATGCATCCAATATTGGATACAAAAAACCTTGTTCTGAAGAATAATCTTCAGAAGCTTTCCTGTTAACTGCACTTGATTGACAAATCACAAAACCAAATGTATGTGGTCGCAGTATTATATGGATAGAAAACATTAGAATAAACTCACTTGAATGTAATTTTCAATTCCAAGGGGAACTGGCAGATTATTTTTCAGCAACGATCATTTCTTTCCAGGTTTCCTCTCGATAACCAGCAAACGAAAAGAGTTGCGCGCGTGTATATGTGTGTGTGGCGGCTGCTTCTATGTCTTCCCGAGGAACCGTATTTCGATGCTGATACTCTCTTCACCTTCTCTTCTCCTTCTGATCGATCGGCTTTTCTGCGCTTCCTCACAGTTAAAACAAACTGATTGCATTTCAGGTCATGTCAAGCCAGGTAATGAATACCTCGATCCCTCGCCGTTCAGCTCGTTCAGTAACGATGTTGTCTTGTCGATGTCCTCAGGCGTCGTGCACAAATTACGTAACACAAAAATCCGGATTTTGAACCTCCCCCTCTTTCGTAACGCAATTTCCTATCTCTAATAAACAGAAAGTAACGCAACATCTACCCCCTCCCCCCTTATCGCGTTACGTAATTTGTGCACGACGCCTCACGAAAAATGAATCGGTTTCACCACCACAATATCATTTCAGTATGCTTTTCGTGCGTGATTGAATCGAGAGAAGGTGTGGTTTACGATGGCAATTTGGAAGGCAAACTAGAGGAGAATGAACTCTCTGAGTATGAAAATTTCGGCGACTGAGCAATAATCGATTGAAAATTATATAATTTTGGCGATACGAAACATTTTCCGTTTTTCATGTTATGCATCCAATATTGGATACGAAAATATCCTACTGATGGGAAAGAAGAATCTTCAGAAGCTTTCCAGCTAATTACACTTGATTGAAAAATTACGAAATCAAATGTATTTGGTCGCTGTGTTCGCCATATAATTAGAAAACATTAAAATAAACTCTTTCGCATGGATGTATTCTTCAATTCCCAGGGAACTGGCAAATTATTTTTCAGCAACGATTAGATCTTTCCGGAATTTTCTCGATGCTGTATGGCGTCCAAATGAAAATTCTCATTTCAGTTTGGCCTGCAACAAACTTTTCTGAACTCTAATCCATCAGATTTGGAGCCCTGAAAAGGGCCGTTGATTATATGCTAAGCTAATATAGCACCCTCTCCTTGGATTCGACGGGCCAGCTGAATGTCCTTGGGCATGATGTGACGCGTTTTACGTGGATAGCACACACATTTGTATCTTCGAATAAGCCTCCTGCAGCGTCATAACCGCGGAACTTTGGAAGCGCAAGTCGGTTTTGAAGTCCTGAGCAATTCCACGAACCAAAAGCTGCAAAGGTAGCTTGCGGATCAGCAATTCGGCCGACTTCCGATAGCGATGAATTTCACGCAAAGTTCCCGGTCGATAGCGATGTGGCTTCTTCACCTATCCTGCGGCTGGTGCGCTTCGTGTGCCTTACCACTGAAAGACTAACCTGCTATCTGCTTGGTCCCAAACAAACGAGTCGTCACGGTGCGAGAGTAGAGTAAGAAATGAACGAAAGCAAAGGAAGCGTCATTTTATAACCTGTTTTCGAAGCTATCATTAAGCTATTGAAACAATTTTCCGACTCAATAAATAGCAATCATATAACTCTTGGACATTTTATCTTTTGTATGAAATGATTATCACTGTTCCGTTGATCCGAAGCAGAATGAATCACGCTTAAAGAAGGAATGGATTTTTTCTTGGAATTTACTCAGCAAAAATAATGCCCTTTCCCAACACTTAAAAACGACAAACGGTAAACAGTTTCATCAAAGTGATTTCTTCGATATGGGGATATATTCACTACATCATGTCATGTATTTCATATTCTTCATTATGAAATCCATATCCATGGCACCTATCGGTATCGAATTATCATCGACACCGCGATTTTCGCTAAATGCTCCTTTCAGTTCGGCCTGTAAAAAACTTTTATGAACTCTAATCCATCAAATTTGGAGCCCTGAAAAGGGCTGTTGATTATATGCTAAGCTAATATAGCACGCTCTCCTCGGATACGATGGGCCAGCTGGATGTCCTTGGGCATGATGTGACGCGTTTTGCATGGATAGCACACAAATTGGTATCTTCGAATAAGCCTCCTGCAGCGTCATAACCGCGGAACTTTGGAAGCGCAAGTCGGTTTTGAAGTCTTGAGCAATTCCACGAACCAAATGCTTCAAAGGTAGCTTGCGGATCAGCAATTCGGTCGACTTCTGATAGCGACGAATTTCATGCGAAGTTCCCGGTCAATAGCGATGTGGCTTCTCCACCTATCCTGCTACTGGTGCGCTTATCCGAGCTGCTTTCGTGGTGCCTTACCACCGAAGGACTAACGAGCTGCCTGCTTAGTCCCGATGAAACGAGTCCTCACGGTGCGAGAGTAGAGTAAGAAATGAACGAAAGCAAGGTAAGTGTCATTTTATAAAACATAAAAGAATCGAATGTAAACCCCACCCTCTTTATTGTATAAGCTTACTGTATACTCACGAATATAATAAGGGTGGGATTTAGATTCTATACTTTTATGGTTTATAAAATGACGCTTCCTTTGCTTTCGTTCATTTCTTACTCTACTCTCGCACCGTGAGGACTCGAGCTCGTTAGTCTTTCGCAGACAGCTCGTTAGTCATTCGGTGGTAAGACACACGAAGTCAGCTCGGATAAGCGCACCAGTAGCAGGATAGGTGGAGAAGCCACATCGCTATCGACCGGGAACTTCGCATGAAATTCGTCGCTATCAGAAGTCGACCGAATTGCTGATCCGCAAGCTACCTTTGCAGCATTTGGTTCGTGGAATTGCTCAGGACTTCAAAACCGACTTGCGCTCCGCGGTTATGACGCTGCAGGAGGCTTATTCGAAGATACCAATTTGTGTGCTATCCATGCAAAACGCGTCACATCATGCCCAAGGACATCCAGCTGGCCCATCGTATCCGAGGAGAGCGTACTATATTAGCTTAGCATATAATCAACGGCCCTTTTCAGGGCTCCAAATTTGATGGATTAGAGTACAGAAAAGTTTTTTACAGGCCGAACCGAAAGGAGCATTTAGCGAAAATCGTGGTTTCGATAATAATTCGTTACCGATAGGTGCCATGGATATGGATTTCCTAATGAAGAATATGAAATACATGACATGATGTAGTGAATATATCCGAAGAAATCACTTTGGTGAAACTGCATTATAAAATTATTTGTGTACGAATGCCGCAATCGATAGTCGACTCTAATTTGCGCTGGGTAATTTCCTCGGAGGACTCGATTCCTCCTTTGAGCATTAATAATCTCTTTCTGGCAAAACGATGTGGTATGAATCACATTATTTGAATGAAAGAATGAAGAAGTTTTCTGCCAATTTCCTTCAACCTCCAAATATCTTTCTCCCGTTTGTCGTTTTCGCGTTCGCTAATCCTTTCTCACAACACCCATTTCTAGTTTGAGAAATTGTTGAGTAAACATTGTTTGCCAGTGCGCGTAGAGCGGGAATTCCTAAAGATTCATTGCACCTCTAATAAATTGCCGAAAGACGTGGTCTTACGTTGATCGCACTTGATTGAAAAAATCCAAAACGAAATGTATTTGTTCGCAGCATTATATGAGTAGAAAGCAAATAATCGCTCGAAAATGACTTGATTTTCGCGATGTGAAACATTTTCCGTTTTTCATGTTATGCATCCAATATTGGATACGAAAATTTCCACTGATGGGGAAAAAAATATTCAGAAGCTTTCCTGTTAATTGCGATTGATTGAAAAATAACAAAACCAAATGTATTTGGTTGCAGTGTTATATGGATAGAAAACATTAAAATAAACTCTTTCGCATGAATGTATTTTTCAATTCCCAGGGGAACTGGCAGATTATTTTTCAGCAACGATGATAGCAACGAGAATTCCGCGCGTGTATGTGTGTGTGTGTGTGTGTGTGTGGCGGCTGCTCCGATGTTTCAAGCGGAACCGTGGCATCACTCTCCTCCTGATGGATTCCCTTTTGGCCTTAGGTGCACAAACAGGCTCTTGGTGACACCGTTCATCAGCGTTTTCATGATAAACGAAATTAGCTTCACAACAACAGCGACAACATGCTCCAGTCGCTGTTCAATCATAACTGAGTGGGTTTACGAGCGGCGCTCGCTTATATACCGATTGGTGATTTCAATAGCCTGTTTTGAAAGCAATTTTAAGACTATTGAAACAAGTTTTTGGATCAAAAAGTAACAAGTATATGACGCGTAGACATTTTATCTTTCAAATGAAGTGTTTATCATACCATTTCGTTCAGTTGTTTAAGAGCTATTAACGCTCAAAATCTCGGTCTCCAGCGTAACGCTTTCGTTCTCGAAACTTTGGTTTTACACCCCGGTATAGAAATGAAAGACGTAGTCCTACGTCAAAAATAAAACCCATTGTTTATAGGTTCGTGCGCTATTATTTTCTTGTTTTTGCACCTCATATAAACACATCAGCCATTAAATCAAACTGTCCATCTAAAGTCGTCTTATAGATATTTCCAATCTATGTTACACATACCAATGAACGTGAATATTACCCTACATTATGAAACGCAGCGAATCTTATAGATATATGCAGGGACAATATTTGCTGAGAGCAAAACGGAGAGCGTGAAACAGTATATTAACGTTAACGTCTTTGATGTATGCGTAAATAAAAATGTTTCTTCTGTTTTTGGATGCTCTGTCATACATGTTATACCCAAACTCGCCTCTCGCTTGGGGAAATTTTGTACTAGTGTGTGAACGGCTTCCCCGGATAGCTCTCTAATGACATGTTTAAGCTCATTTAATGTCACTTTTTGGGATGCCTAAAAGTGTGCAATTTTTTTTATTTTGGGTGTAGTAATGGATTAGAAGGTAGCATAATAAGGCTAAACTGGAGAACTGTCAACGTTTGAGAAGGGCACATAGAGTAACTATATAGCTAATGTTTAGGATATGGATAGGACAGGAATTTTTCATTCTAAACAAATTAATCGGCTGTATAAATAAAATTGGTGAGATGTGACACGGTCTTTCGCATAACCCCACAAAAAAAGTCTAGCGGGTTCAAATCGCATGATCTGGACGGCCAATTGGCATCACCAAAACGCGAAATTATGCGTCCCTCAAATTTCGTTCGCAATATGGCTATGTTCGGTCGTGTTGTGTGGCACGTGGCGCCGTCCTGCTGAAACCACATGTCATCCGTATCCATATCTTCATTTTGTGGAGAAAAAAAATCGGTTAACATGCAGCCATAGCGCTCACCATTCACAGTTACCGTCTCGCCGTCCTCATTTTCAAAGAAATACGGCCCGATGACTCCACCAGACCATAATGCGCACCAAACAGTGACTTTTGGCGGATGCAATGGCCTCTCAACAATCACGTGTGGATTTTCTGAGCCCCATATACGGAAATTTTGGGTGTTCACATAGCCACCGAGCTCGAAATGTGCCTAATCGCTGAAGAAAATTTGATGCGAAAATTCAGCATTTTGCTGCTGTTGTTCGTTCACCCAATCGACGTATACCCGACGCATTCCAAGGTCACCACGCTCTAATTTTTGTACCAGTTGGACTTTATATGGATGTAGGTGCAAGTCCAAATGCAAAATTCGCCACAATGATGTGTTTGACAAGCCCAATTGCTGAGCACGCCGTGGAATCGAAACATTCGGATCATCCTCCACACTGGCAGCAACAGCAGCAATATTTTCGGCCGTACGCACATTACGATGATGCACAGGTTTCACAATATCCGCTACGGATCTAGTTTGTTCGAATTTACGCACTACATTAGCGATTGTGTGCTCTGTAGGCCGTCCATGACGACAAAAATCCGTCCGTAATGCTCGAAAAACATTTGCCGGTTTTTCATCATTTTTATAGTATAATTTAACAGAATTAACACGTTGTGCGATGCTAAAACGATCCATATTGTAAAATGGCAGACATTCAACTAACGATATGACGCTTTGGTTGACAGCTCTGTCAAACGGTTGTCAGCGCAGGGCTGTATACTTTCGGAAGCCCGAAATGGAAAACCCTGTAGATATGGTAACCCTGTTCGAGATGCATCTATCGTTGCTTGCTTACTGACTGCTGTTCAACCCATCAAAATACGTGCTTTATCTTCAAATCATTGATGATGATGTTTTTTTTTCTTCTTTGTTGTTAAAGTATATTGTAAAAAATAATAACGAGCGTTGTCTACGAAAGTTTGAGCCTCGCGCGCGTTTGGTCGGTCTGGACTATGTTAATAATGAACACTGGCGGAACACTGATACACAATTAAATTTTATATGGGGTCTGAAGTGGAAACTGGAATGGGGATAGCTCATTCAGAATTGTTGTAAACTATCTTTTCATAAGATGGTTATATCGAGTATTTCTGAATAGTGGCAGATCTCTAATATGTTCTTAGTTGACACTTTTAGATGTTGGGTTAAATTCCCAATCAGTCAAGGATCTTCCCGGGCTGGAAATTTTCTTGACAGGCCTTGAGAAAGCTTTGGATCTGAAGTTGAGACTATGATTATGTCAATGTCGATACGGATAGAAACATTGTTTTTTTTTACAGTTTCCGCCAATTTATAATGTTCGATTAATAGAAACTCATGCCTGCAACAGAGTCAGTTCGTTTTTGATTTTGCTTTATAATGCTGGTCTCTTAACTTTAATGCAAACATAAATACTATCTATAAGATAAATCGACCTGTTCAAACCTTTGTAGGGGTATGAAGTGGGTCATCATCATCATCATCATCATCAGCAGAACAGGCGAATGTCTCACCCAATTTTTTTGTTTTAGTTTTCTTTTGAAATTGTTTCTTCATACATTCACGATCGATAATAGACGACTCTCGAACTTCAATTAATGAATGAATGACACGTTTTTCGAAATCAATTAAATTCAGTGTCTTTTATTCCCATAGCACGGCAGCCATTCCATGACAAACCGATATAGTGGTTCTCAGAGTTTCGTGAAAAGTGGTAGTTTTGTTTCTTAGCGCAAAATATAGGACCCGTATTTTTAATTTTTTTTCGTTAGGGTGCACGTTTCTGTTTCGTTTTTTTGCAGAAGTATGGTATTTTTTCAAAGAAGATCTTATTAGCTTCAAATTGATATATCGATCATCTGAATCGGCCCAATAATTCAAAAGTTATACATTTTTGTAAAAAGTCATTTTCGGAAAAAGGGGAAACATGATTTTTCAGACCATCGGTTAATTTTGAAAAATAATAACTTAAGAACAAAAAAATGACGCCTCTCTGAGTTTTGGGTTTATTATGTAAAAAAAACCTCAGCTTTCAAGAAAAAAAAAATTGAAAAATCGGCGCCCTTGGTCCCGAGACCATGAGAACCATAAAAAGCAAATAAAATCAATAATAACGAAAACAAAATTAAAATTTTCTGCATCTATGATATTTTTTCAAAAAACACCAGCAAATTGGTTTTAATTTGATGTATCGATAATCAGTTCAGCAGTTCAAAAGCTATGATTTTTGAAAAAAATCATTCTAGAAAAAAAAGAGAAAAAAAAAAGATTTTTTGGACCACCCTAAAATGGAAATGGTCACCCTAAAAAAATAAAAAAAAACCGATCTAATATTTTGCGATAAGAAAAAAAAACTACCGCTTTTCGCGAAAATCAGAGAACCACTGTATCGGTTTGGCATGGAATGGCTGACGGTTAATTGCACAATGTTGATTTATTTCGTTTTCTAACTTGTTAACGAAATAAAACTGAAGAGAGTTGGATTCTACATTCTCTGGCATCTACATAAGTTTGGATTTATTTATTACCTCAAATGTGGGATTAAATGCACTTTCTATTCACAATATTCGCGTTACCGTGTAGGGGAGGTGGGGGTAAAACGGACATGTTAAGGAAACACCTCATCTGGTCCCAAAATCGAACATGACTGCTCAAGCATATAGGGGCGCGTGAATTTATTTAAGAACTAGCTGAACTAGCAGATTGTTCATCCACATGCAAATAATATGTTTCGTCGTTACATGGAATAAATGTTTGATACAGAAAATATGATAGAATGAAGACAGCTTTAAATCGGACAATTCCTTTCTCGAGTTTTGCTCTTATCAACACGATCCTTTTTATAATTATATAGATAAAAGACGGAATAGGAGTGCGTTTTATCCATTAAAATCCATTTCCACTTTCGAACGAAAACCAACTTCGTTACCGCAAACATCAAATGGACTAACAACGCTTGTCAATATGCAATTGTAGAACACATGCGAATTTAATTTTTCGAATTTTCCCATTTTCCTTCAGAGTTTTCCGAAAATTTTCAATTGTCATGTTGGGTTGAAATATGTGCATCATTTTTATTGGACCTTCTCCCCTTTCCAGAGGAAGAAGGGGTGTCATAACATCATAGAAACATTACCCAAAAAACCCTCACGTCCGAAATTTGGCTCCACGCTAACCACTCGGCCACGGGTGCAGCTAGTTTATTTATATTGGGTTGGGGAAAAAGAAATGATCGAAATTTGACGCTTTATTTAACATACTTAAAATAAACCAATTTAAGTCAAATATGCGTCGTTAAGTTCGCAAACTAATTGCCATTTAGAAGGCAACTTCATTATCCTCCCCTTATAAAACCCCCCTCCTCATTTGCAAAAAACTCAGACAGCCAGTTTTCGCAAGCCCCTTTTGAGGCCAACTTAGTATCACCAAGAGCGTTTTGCATGGACCGGAAGAGATGATAATCACTTGGAGCCAGGGCCGGACTATACGGTGGGTGCAATAGGACATCCCATCCAAGCTTCCGTAGTTTCTGGCGGGTCATCAAAGATGTGTGAGGCCGAGCGTTGTCCTGGTGGAAAACAACACAATTCCTATTGATCATTTCTGGCCGCTTCTGGTCAATCGCCTGCTTCAAACGGTCAAGATGCTCATAGTAGAGAACCGAGTTGAGGGTCTGGCCATAGTTGAGCAGCTCATAGTGGATGATTTCCTTCCAATCCCGCCAAACACACAGCAAAACCTTCCTGGCCGTCAATCCGGGCTTGGCGATGGTTTGGGCCGGCTCACCGCGCTTCGACCACGACTTTTTTCGCTTTAGGTTGTCGTACGTGATCCACTTTTCATCACCAGTCACCATCTTCTTCAAAAATGGGTCGAGGGCATTCCGTTTCAGCAGTGCATCGCAGGCGTCTAAATCGGTCTAAAAGATTTTTTTGCGTCAACTCGTGTGGCACCCATACATCCAGTTTTTTTTTTGGAATCCAATCTTCTGCAAATGGTTCCAAACGGTTTTATGGTCTATACCCATTTCCTGTCCAATCGAGCGATTGCTCACATGCCGGTCTACTTGGATGATTTCAACGATTTTAACGGTTTCCACGACGATTGACTAACTTTGAATAAAGGGTGTGTCACATCAAATTGCATCACGGAAAAAACGCTGTAGAAATTTAATTTTTAGGAATTATATCTTCAGCGTTCGCTTATAATCAGATAAGAGTGTATAGATCACGTTGGCCATGCTTCACTGTCAATTTTTCGTAAATTTGGAAAAATGTCGTCGAACGAAAAAGAGCGTCGTGAATTAATCCTGCGCACTCATTTCGAGAATCCGGTGTTATCACATCGGGACATCGGTAAAATGCTGGGAATCGTCCAATCCACGGTCAGCAGAGTACTAAAACTAGCAGAAATGGATGCACCGTCAGTGAAAAAGATCACAAGCGCGTAGTTAAGCAGTTTAGACGTAATCCGAGAAGTTCGGTCCGGGATGTCGCCAATAAGCTGAATTTGACAAGTTCATTCGTCCAGCGGACCAAGCAGCGGGAGGGCCTGCGTACATACAAGGTTCAGAAGGCTCCTAACCGCGACGAAAGGCAAAACATGGTGGGGAAGACGCGAGCCCGGAAGCTGTACACCGAAATGCTGACGAAGCCGCATTGCCTGGTAATGGACGACGAAACCTACGTCAAAGCGGACTTTCGTCAGCTGCCGGGCCTGTTGTTTTTCTCCGCAGAGGACAAATTCAGCGTTCCGGAGGAGATTCACAAGCAGAAACTATCCAAGTTTGCCAAAAAGTACATGGTGTGGCAAGCGATCTGCTCTTGCGGAAAGCGGGGCGCCCCCTTCGTGATGACCGGCGCGGTAAACGGGCAGGT
This sequence comes from Toxorhynchites rutilus septentrionalis, assembly GCF_029784135.1. Lineage (NCBI taxonomy): Eukaryota > Metazoa > Arthropoda > Insecta > Diptera > Culicidae > Toxorhynchites > Toxorhynchites rutilus. The sequence continues at coordinate 209,643,562 of NC_073745.1, read as the reverse complement.
TTACCTTAAGGAGTGCCTACAGAAGCGCTTACTACCACTATTGAAGCAGCACGAGGGCCCGACCATCTTCTGGCCGGATCTCGCTTCGTGCCACTATTCAAAGGACGTGTTGGAGTGGTACGAAGCCAACGGGGTCACATTCGTGCCAAAGGAAATGAACCCGTCCAACGCGCCGGAGCTTCGCCCAATAGAGAAATATTGGGCGATTATGAAGCAGGCCCTCCGGAAGAACCCAAAAGTTGTCAAATCGGAGGCGGACTTCAAGAGAAAATGGATTTCTGTTTAAAAAAAAACTACAACCTGACGTTGTACAGAACCTTATGGACGGGGTAAAGATGATGGTGCGAGCATGCGGGCTTGGGCTCGAAGTATGATTAAAAAGAAAATGCCAAAAGTTGTTTAATAGTTTTTATTTTACTGTCTAAAATTTTCAAAAGGATCGGTCTTCTGGGCGAATTTCTACAGCGTTTTTTCCGTGATGCAATTTGATGTGATACACCCTTTACGCTGTTGTGAAGAGATAGTGTCAAAGAAAATGAATAATTTATTATGAAAAAAACCGTTAAGTATAATGATCATTTAAATTCATGTAGAACGTTTGACAAAATGAACAAAAGTGAAATAAGGAAATGCAACTAGAGATGACACCAAGAAATACAAGTCATATGTAAGCAGATAGAAACAATGTCGATTTTCCTCACTTACACACCATGAAAACAAAACAAAGCTGCACATAACCGGACTCGACCAATCATAACGTCCATATCAGACTGGAAAAAAACGGTTGAGGACAACAATAATCACCACCGCGGTGAGCAGAGGGGTGCGACAGGCGAATGCAATTTCGTGAAACATGCACTTTTTAACGAGCTGCAGCGCTACTGGAATTATATTTTTTCGGTTGACACGACATCCAACTATAAAACATAAGCAATCGGCATGTCTGGGTCAACGAGACTTTAAACTGCGCCGGCTCCACCCCCCTCGGGGCGTCTCGTCTCGGTGGCCTCTCTGCTGCAGTTTGGACGGGATGCATATGAGAGAAGAAAAAAAGACTCGAGTCAACGAACAAAACCGCACGAGCATAATGATAGACCACTCGACTCTGTCTGGGTACAACAACTTATTTTTTTGTTGTGGACTTTGTAAACGGCCTTCTCGGGACGACCTTTCATGTTCTGTTGGAATTGGGTACGTTTTACCGCAGCAAACGACTCGTATGTTGCTACTTTCGGATGCATCTGAACCTGTCATGAGCAATCGACGTTTTCGTCAAAAAAAATGTCTGAACTTTTATCTTCAGTCACATATGTCTGTTAATTAATTTTGGTTTCTTTTTCCTTCTCATTTCAGGTACTGATTATTCACACGATTCGAATAACACGACATTTGGTGAGAAAGATTGAGTTGTACTCCAGTGTTCAGCGCTTTAATCGTAAATCTTTTCTACCCACTCATAATTGAACATGGGAGACTTATCCAATGAAGTGAATACGAACAAAGTAATAACAATACCAAACAAACAAACGACCCGAACTCATTGTCCTCGGTAGTTGGTCCCCACGGGATCGATCGTCTCAACCAAACGCACAAACATATTTGCCGGCGAAAGATCAAAGTCGGGATCTGCTGATTCCAGCAACATATTTTCCAATCACAACTTACCCCCGCTGCCAGGGAGAGTACTCTCACTCAGGACAAGAAGTTTGGTTCGAAGCAAGGAACTTTACTTCAAGCGGCAGCGACGATAACCACCGGAACCCGATTTAACGATGATGTTGATTTCAAACGTTGATGATTTCTGGACGACAGAAGATGAAAAAAAAATCCGGGGAGAAAATAGAACGCAATAAATAACCGATTCCAATTCATTTTCGTTGGAGAGGAAAATTTTTAATTTGTTCTTCTTCGTTTTTGTGGCGCATTGCGCTCGATGTTTTCTTCCCGCCGAGAGATGCTTTCGAAGAAAATTGCTCAATGTCAATTTGCACTGATTGAGGGCTTTTGATCGCTATAATAGGATTAAACTCAATCAAACCGCTGGAAATTGAAAGCGCTCGCAATTGTCGTCAGGGACAGGACGAATCAAATCGAAAGAGTGCCGCCGCGCACTCATTCCGATAATTAATGAAATGTCAATCCTTCGGTACCGGAGCCGGTCTCTAGCGTCCGCCGAAAGGAGACAAGGATGTGAAATTGAAAAACCCACGACGGCGTGGTGCTATTTTGTTGGCACAATGTAATACTTTGGGGATTGTCAGATTAGGATGGATCGGCCAGAGGGCTTGCCGCGCGACGCCAGAGAACGGTACTTTGGTACCCGATAGAGGCCAATAAATCACCGATCATAGCCAGCTGTAAGCGGCTCGGCTAGTGCGGCCGACACTAGGCGAAGTGTCATAAATAATAACGAGCTCCCATAAATCATCGAGTCTATTCATCATCGTTAATTTATGCAAATCCTGGTGGCCTGTGCACAATCGCTGCCACTCAAAATTCACACGATGCGGTGCGGAATTCACAAAACATTTTATCGAAAAAAAAAACTTGGAGAATTAAATATACATTATTTTGATTAAGTTATCACATCAACGTTTATGCAATCGTATATTGCGCAGTGTTCGGAAACATTTCGTTGATAAAATCAGCCTCCATGCACAATGGTCCAGGAGATGCATTTAAGTGGAAATTAGCATTTAGAGCTCGACGGTTATTCGCTAGACAAAAACCAATATAATCGATGAAATAAAAAATATACCTTTCTTATCTTTATAGATAGAGGTAAACATAGTTCGACCATGTTGTAGTCCCAGTTATTTGAGACATCTTTGTTTTTTTTTATCCCTTTTGTTTATTTTAGGCTCATTAACATTTTAGCTGTAACAGAGCCGAATTTCAATCATGTACATGTCACATGTTTATCATATCTATAATTAGCACATTACACAGTTCCCATGTTTTCGGCGTTAGAGTATCCCCTTCTATACCATTGCATATGGTACACATTTATACAGTTGCCATATAGGCGTAAGAGTTTTCGTTCTGTTCTTCCATTATCCAGTTAGACCGGACAGCGGAGACAGTTGATTGATCATTGTTGAGTTATTTATAGAACAGCAGCCCGATGTTTCTTGCAGAGCAGAGCAGTTGTATGGATGAATCGATCTTATTTCGACCGTGGATCGATCTCCATCGCTGATGATTATTGTTGCGTGGACGTAGTTATTCTGTAACAACACAAAGATGGTCAATGAGGGCCCTGAGTTTTGAACTCACGATCGATCGCTTACTAAGCGAACGCGCAACCAATGTGGCTACGGAGACCCCCAAGACATCTTTGTTGAACAAAGTTTTTTTTTCTACCTCTTGAAATAACCGATATAGCGCCTTTTTTCTAAGTTGCGTTAGGGTCACCATAAAAAACGGTTTTTATGCTACAACTTTTATATTTAATATTCTACACACAAACTGTCTTCGAAAGACTTTTAGAGCTTACTAATACAAACGTTTTGCGATGCAGAACTTGCCAATATCTCAACTTCACTCAAAGTTATTAATATTTCTTCCCAAAAAATACGTTCTCTGCAATTGCTTGTCATTCTTTCTGGGGCAAACATAAATAAAGTTTATTGTCGGAATTTGATAGAACATAGTTCACTCTACATGATTCTTTAAAACTATGTTATTTTTTGTGTTTGAGTAAATTAAAATTGAATGAGTTCTTGGGTAAAAAACCATCAATAACTTTGAGTAGGATTAAGATATTAACAAGTTCTGCATCGCAAAATGTTGGTCTTAATAAGCTCTAAAAGTCGTATGAAGACAGTTATGATGTAAAATTTTAAATATGAAACCATGAAAAACATGGTCACCCTAATGCAACTTAGAAAAAAAGTGCTAAATCGATTATATTAAAAGATAGAAGAAAGATTTGTTCTACAAAGTTATTTAAAATAATTGGGGCTATAACTTCGTCGAACTATGTTCATCTCTGTCTATAAAGATAAGAAAGTTAGATTTTTTACTTCATCGACAGTTTTGGTCACCCTATTTTTGAAAACATAAAAATGAGCGCTCTATCATATGTAACAACTTTGTCGAAGACTGTTTTTGCCTAAAGAATAAATATCTGCCACAAACCTGTTTTTAACTAAATTGCATTAGGGTAACCATGAACAAAACGGTTTGTTTAGTCTAACTTTTATATTTAAAATTGTACATCAAAATTGTCTTCGTACGACTTTTAGAGCTTATCATTACCAACATTTTGCGATGCAGAACTTGTCAATATCGTAATCCTGCCCAATGTTATTGATGGGGTTTCACCCAAAAACTCATGGTTTCTATTTTAATTTACTCAAATACAAAAAAAAGTATATCTCCGAAAATCGCAGATTATATAGAGTGAAATTTGTTCTATCAAATTCCGTCAACAAAAATTTTTTATGTTTGCCCCAGAAAAAATGGTAAGCAATTAAAGAGAGCGTATTTTTTGGGAAGAAATATCAATAACTTTGCGTGAAGTTGAGAAACAGACAAGTTCTGCATCGCAAATGTTTGTATTAGTATGTTCTGAAAATCTTTCGAAGACAGTTTGTATGTAGAATTTGAAATATAAAAGTTAGAATATAAAAACCGTTTTTTTCATGGTGACCCTAACGCCCTAACTTAGAAAAAAAGCGCTATATCGCTTATTCCAAGAGATAGAAAAAAACGTTGTTATACAAATATATCTACAACATTGTCGAACTATGTTTACCTCTATCTATAAAGATAAGAAAGTTATATTTTTTATTTTATCGACAATTTTGGTCACCCTATTTTTGATAACAAGAAAATGAGCGCTGAATGAATGTAACAAAACAGTCGAAAACAGTTTTTGTCTAGAGAATAACCGTAGAGCTCTGAATGCTAATTTCCGCTCAAATGCATCTCCTGGACCATTGTGCAATGGGGTGTAAAAAATCTGTGGAAACATAGTTTGGTCGAAATGTTAGCAGGGAATCCTTGGAATCAGTTATGGCTTCGTGAACACTACAGCTGATTGGTTGTTGATTAGAACAATTCCAAATGAAATCGACAAATGACAGAACATTAGTATATTTGATTCGAATGAAAGTTTGTATTCCGTTTGGGTTGAAGGAAATATGAGTTTTCCACAGCAATTGGGATTTTTTTGACTCAAGTGTAACTTTTGAAAAGGGCATATCGATTTTAGTAAGAGAAATATTTGATAATTTATATCTCGAAAACTATGAATCCTACCGAAATAGTGTCTTGAAATATATTGATAAAAATATACACTGAGGAAAAAAATAGTCCTTTTTTTATTTACAAAAAAAAACGTTTTTTTGCAATAGACGAATTTCATGCCAACTCATCTTAGGGGTTGGCAGCACCATCTCAGATAGTAGTGAAACGTTGTGGGTGTAAAGACGTTGAAGTATTCGAAAAATAATTATACTACTTTTTGGAAAAAGCCAAATTTTTTATCTTAATTATTTACAAAAAATTATAACTTAAAAACTCTGATACTAACAAATATATATAACTTGACAAACTATGAAATGTAGGAAATTATTCAAATTTTCACCAAAAAAAATCAAACATTTTTTGGAAAAAAAATTCCGCTGACAAAAAAAATTATTTTAAAAAATAATATTCATTTTTCTCAAAAACGCTTTTTTTTAATCTCAAATATATATATATATATATATATATATATATATATATATATATATATATATATATATATATATATATATATATATATATATATATATATATATATATATATATATATATATATATATATATATATATATATATATATATATATATATATATATATATATATATGAATAGCCCTTAAAATTTCCAACAAGTCGTCCATATATCGGAAGATGGGCACTTTTACAGGGAAAAAGTTTTTCGAACAACTATTTACTTTTTCATGTTTTCTTTGAATAAAAATACAACTTATCCTAATTTTGTTTAAAGTCAAGATAGCGATATAATGTATTCGACAAAGTTTTAGATCTCATTAAAATATGAATTTTTGTCGAAGACGTCAACTTTTTATTTATAGCTTTTGGAATATGAGTCATTTTTGTATGAAGACTGCTGAAAAAATAATGTTTTGCTCGTAACATTTTTGTGTGTAAATTCTCACGTTTGACATGTTCTTGACATGTTTCTAAATAGAGAATAGATAGAAGAGCATTTAAAATGCGATAATTTATACATAAAAATATAACGAATTGAACATTAATAGCATTTTTTCAAAGAAAAACATGAAAAAGTTGTTCGAAAAACTTTTTCCATGTAAATGTTCCCATCTTCCGATGTATGGGTGACTTGTTGGAAATTCTAAGGACTATTTATATCTATTTTTTCAGAATAATAATATTCATTTTTCTCAAAAACGCTTTTTTTTAATCTCAAATATATATATATATATATATATATATATATATATATATATATATATATATATATATATATATATATATATATATATATATGAATAGCCCTTAAAATTTCCAACAAGTCGTCCATATATCGGAAGATGGGCACTTTTACAGGGAAAAAGTTTTTCGAACAACTATTTACTTTTTCATGTTTTCTTTGAATAAAAATACAACTTATCCTAATTTTGTTTAAAGTCAAGATAGCGATATAATGTATTCGACAAAGTTTTAGATCTCATTAAAATATGAATTTTTGTCGAAGACGTCAACTTTTTATTTATAGCTTTTGGAATATGAGTCATTTTTGTATGAAGACTGCTGAAAAAATAATGTTTTGCTCGTAACATTTTTGTGTGTAAATTCTCACGTTTGACATGTTCTTGACATGTTTCTAAATAGAGAATAGATAGAAGAGCATTTAAAATGCGATAATTTATACATAAAAATATAACGAATTGAACATTAATAGCATTTTTTCAAAGAAAAACATGAAAAAGTTGTTCGAAAAACTTTTTCCATGTAAATGTTCCCATCTTCCGATGTATGGGTGACTTGTTGGAAATTCTAAGGACTATTTATATCTATTTTTTCAGAATTTTAGAAACACATGTTTTTAAGAAAAAAGAATTTTAATTTTCAAAATAATTTTTGTTCGATTAAATTTTTCTCTAAAAAATTCTTTGATAATTTGTAATGAAAACCTAAGGAATTTCCTACATTCCATTCTTTGGCTAAAATTTTGTAGGTCTGATAGATTTTTTGTAGGTTTTTTTTTAATTTTCTGTTTTTTTCAACTTTTTTCGAAAAATCTTAATTTAAAAACTATAAGACCTACAAACAGTTGGTTAGAGAATGAAAAAAATTCTATGAAAAAAAATATTTTGAAAATTTTCTTCGAAAACATATTCTTTTAAAATTCTGAAAAAAATTGATATAAATAGCCCTTAAAATTTCCAACAAGTTTTCCACACATCGGACGATGGAAACATTTACATGGAAAAATAGGTTTTCGAACAACAACTTTTTCATTTTTTTCCTTTGAAAAAATACTATTAATGTTTAATTCGTAACATTATATAAATTATCGTAATTTACATGCTCTGCTGACTTTTCTCTATTTAGAAACATGTCAAGAACATGTCAAACGCGAGAATTTACACACAAAAATGTTTCGAGCAGAACATTATTTTTTTCAGGAGTCTTCATACAAAAATGACCTATATTCCAAAAACTATAACAGATGGAAAGTTGACATCTTTGACAAAAGTTCATATTTTAATATAACTTTGTCGAATACACTATATCGCTGTCTTGACTTTAGACAAAATTAGGATAAGTTTTATTTTTATCGAAGAATACATGAAAAAGTTGTTGTTCGAAAAACTTTTTCCCTGAAAAAGTGCCCATCTTCCGATGTATGGACGACTTGTTGGAAATTTTAAGGGCTATTCATATATATATATATATATATTTTTGGGAATTTAAAAAAAATCGTTTTTGAGAAAAATGAATTTTAATTTTTAAAATAACTTTTTTGTCAGTAATTTTTTTTTTTTCAAAAAATGTTCGGTATTTATGTGAAAATTTAAACAGTTTCCCACATTTTATTCTTAAACATGAATTTTGTAGGTATCATAGTTTTTAAGTCATAAATTTTCGTAAAGAATTAAGAAAAAAAAATATTGGCTTTTTCCAAAAAGTAGTCTAATTATTTTTCGAATATTTCAAGTATGCAAAGTTGCTTAAATAACCCATGTCTTTACACCCACAACGTTTCACCTGCTATCTGAGATGGTGCTGCCAACGGCCAGTCGAGTTGGCATGAAATTCGAAAAATATCTAGAATATATGTTTTTCATTTTTTTCATTTTTTCATATAAAATAGAAGTCATGTAGAAAATTTAAAAAATGGGTGAATCTATTTTTGACGAACTTTGTGGAAAATCGAATTTTTATGAATCTTCGAAACTTCGAATTTTTGTATATTAACAATCATTTGTAGCCACAAATCATGAATTCTAATGTGATCTAAAACAAAAAAAGCTCTTTATCAATCTCCCTCTAAATGCAGCCATTCTCGTGTTATTTGAAAAAAATATTTCTAATTTATTATCTTTTTTATAGTAAACAGGCTCTTTGAATATGTTTGTAGTGTTATACCGTCATGTTAATGGAATTTTATGATTTTGCTTATAATTTTCAACAACTTTTTCAAATACATCATTATGGTAAAACAATATGTTTAGGAGTTACGTTGAAGAACATTATCGATATGTTTTGTATTAACCCTCATGTCTTCAAATGAACTTCAAATGATTTTCCCATACGAAAATGTTTTAACTAAGATGGACCGGACTGATCCAATGGGTATTGACAAGATTTGTGCAAAGAATCCCAACTACTTTCTCCGAGAAACTTTGTGGATGAATTGGATATGATTTGGGTGCATTCGTGGATTGTAGAAAGCTGGAAATCCAATTTGTGTTGTCTAAAAAAAGGTGATATGAAGAGCTAAGACTGTCTTTATTAGAACCTGTTTTCTACCAGTTTTTCCAGCAGAATAAGTATGTCGATGTCGATGTATGTCGATGTTTTGGACAGTTTGGCTTGTTTCCCAGATTTGAATCCAATCGAAAAACTTGTGGGGAATAATGATTCGAAGAATTTACGCTCATAATCGTAATTTTTCACCAATCCTGCAGCTCAACACTTCAATCGTTCAGACATGGGAAGAAATATAGCTGACAATATTTCAAAAACTTACACAAAGTACGCGGAAACGTAACCTTCAGACAATTATGGATTCATGATGAACAACTACTGATCGTATCATTTTGGAAAACAATTTGCTAAAATTAAATAAATTCATTCCTTTATTTGAACTCACACTTTATTACATTTGACTTCATGTACTACATAGGCTGAAGAGTGCCGGAATTTTTAATGAAAACAATCGTATTTTTGCAAAGCTAAAACATAGCAAGTTTCCAACATTTCGATTCCTTCTCTATAGTACGAAACGTCTAAGTCTTTGAAATAAGCTTCAGTGCCCCTCTGCAAACTGCCGTTGGACTCAGGTGTGTGGTAATGGATCCACGTGTCGTCCATTATCGCAAAACGTCGAAAGAAGACCACTCGATTACGCTTCAACAACGCCAAACCGGCTGTTGAATCATCAACGCGCCGCTGTTTCTGGTCGACAGTCAGCAAACGCGGCACCCATTGCGCGGATAGCTTTTTCATGTCCAAAATGTCGTGCAAAATGTATCCCACTCGTTCTTTCGAAATACCAATGGCCTCAGCTAACTCGTAACTTCATTTTAGGTTCGTTCAAAACGAGTCGATGTACTTGTTTTACGATTTCTGGATTCGTAGCCCCACACTCATGTAGGTCATTTTACTACACGAAACAGTTTTGATGGAATGAAAAATTTCCCTTTTTCTAATGAATACTTTTTTCAATAATGCGATTATTCTCAAATCAGAAAGCAGTTTTGAAAATTCCAATAAATTCTGTACAAGGCTCATTATTTATTATTCAGTATTCGGCAATTTTGATCTAATTTTCGCTTTTGCTTTTATCGATTCTCTTAGTTGACTTTATTTTAGGATAACCATGTCCTTCCAGACAGATTTTGTGCCACATAATTTCAATATGCGAAGAACATCAAACCAATTATTTGTATTCAAAATTTAAAAAAATTAAAAACTTCCGGGATGATAATCTGAGAGAGGGTACACTTCCTTAACTACAATTCAAAAAAAATAACAAGCATTACAAGTTCCGGTTATGATTTATCTTCTGTTAATGAGAAATTATTGTTTTTTTTTTGACGTGGGACTACGTCTAACCGGAGTATATGGGGGGGTAAAATGAAAACCTAAACACAGAACATGCAGGAAAAAATGAAAGATTCCGAATGCTTATAACTCGAACATTTCTTACTGGATCGGAAAGATTTTTGCATCAATTGATAGGGAATATTTCTACGCTTCTATCGCAATTAATAAACTGAAATGTGTTTGCCTAACACAGACTTCAAAACCAAGATGTCAGGGGAAATCGGCTCTGCAAATAAATGCAAACTGCGAGTACTTTTGTACTCGCTTGCCTTTGTGCAAACTAGAATATGTTTCCTTAACACGGTCTTCCGGGGGTACTTCTGCACTCGTATGTTTTTTTTTGCACTCCGAAAAGTGTTTTCCTAACACGGATTAAAAAAGCGGGTACGAATACCACGCTTTGGCTCGCTTATTCAAGCTTGCATTGAAGGATATGCCTTCATATCTTCTGCTCTCTGAATTACTAAGCATACAATTTGATGATTAGGCAAGATGTTGATAACCAATAGCTGCGATGACGCCTATTGATTGAACAATATGCGTTCGACGTACATGTCAAAATCGAAACTGAGTGCCTGAGGTTTATCAAATCAAGCAAATTCGCAATTCGAGAAGTACATACACTTTAGAGATGCAAACATCAGAAGGAAACGTAAAATAAAATAATCATTTGATAATTCTTCCGTTCACATATTTTGTCCTCGGCATCATACGACATGTAAAAGGAGTCACTAAATTTACTTGTAACGAAGAACATAATCATGAAGAACAACGCATGAATTGACCTTATATATAATTATACAATCTTTTTACTCACAAAGCAAATATATTGAATTCAATTGAATTCGGGAATTGTTTCATTCAACCGAAAATTTAATTAATGCAAACAAATGATTGCTACGCTAAGGTAGTCCCACGTCAACCTTGCGGTTATATCATAGATGTAACCCACTCATTTTTTTTCTAATATCCGGTATCCAGCCGGATACCAATAATTGACCGGATAGGCAAGATACCGAATATCCATTTCATCTCTAGATTAGACTGTTATTATGTGCTTCCTGGTTGTAAAATAATATGATGCAGTTTTCGCTTCTCTTCAGGAACTGAACAAAAGATATTAACACCTGAGATTAAATTTTCAACAGAGGGGATCAAACAAATATGCTTCGGTCGGACACGCATAGTGCTATTTCACTACACTACTGAGCGTTCGAAAGCGCCCAATGATATGCAATAGCACAGCGTGAAAACGTAAGTTACAACCATAATAGCATAACCAACCATAAGGCTAAGGTTACTTTGGATCGGAGTACGCACGAAAATTTGATTGTACGAATAGAAACAAACAATTTTGTTCGATAGAAACTAACGAATTCGATCGAAGCAAGGAGGAAGCAATGTAACCACACCAATACAACTCAATGTGGTTGTTTACTTTCACAATTGCATACAATTCTTACAACCACTTTACTGCATCCAGTGTCACCGCCGCCTAACATAACAACTCGATATTGCGATAATT